>NC_136523.1:47860137-47982637 GCF_053919585.1 Euprymna scolopes | reverse complement strand
ACAGATACTACACTTTGCTTTTTAATCTGCTAGTAATGGAAAATAAAGTGTAGTATTTCAATTTTTAAAGCTCCCAAATTTGGGGCCTGGCCCCTAAAGTCATAGTTAAGCCCCGCGTTGTAGTAATATTAAAAATTTTGCATTTTTTGGTCCCATAAAACGATCACTACACGGCCAACTTACATTCATTAACTCTTATTCTCGAGTGGCCTTCGGGCCTGGATAAACGGTGACTCTCAAGTAAAAAAAAAAAAAAAAACTGACGAAAGTTATAGCCCGTTGATTAAGAATGAGTGCTTTATGTCAAATTGATAGTTACATTTGTGATCATTCTTACATTGTATACTCATCCTTATTTATCCTTATTAATTCATAACGGATAACGTAATACTTCTGACGCTTCTGAATTTTTGAGATTAGGATTGGTTATTTGAATTATTATCCATCGGACTACTGTTCTCATCTTGAGTTCGATTTTCACAACGTTTCGATCGATATAACCTTCGACCGTCTTCAGGTGTATCTTGTCGAACTCGGGAATGTTTCTGTCGAATTCGGGAATTTGGACGGAATTTCGAGCGGAACCCTTTATTTACTTCACGGGGGTAGCGCGCTCTTGTTCCGTCAGCCATGACTGGGAAGAGGTCCTAAGTAATTCGCAATTGTATTTTTTCCGAGTTCGACAGAAACATTCCCGAGTTGGACAAGATACACCTGAAGAAGGTCGAAGGTTATATCAACCGAAACGTTGTGAAAATCACACGCAAGATGAGAACAGTAGTCCGATGTATAATAATACAACCATAATACTTAGTTCGCTGCACCTTATCATAACAAACATCCATACAAAATTTTAACCAAATCGACTCGGTAGTTTCCGAGAAAACTTCTAGAGTAAATGTGGCATTGTGGTGTCTAATCATTATCAATTTATATGTATCCCTGTTAATCTCTGACTGTGAATCGAATGGCCACCATAATACTTAGCCCGCTGCACCTTATCAGAACAAAGGTTCATACAAGATTTCAACCAGGTCGACAAAGTCGTTTCACTTGTTACTTCTGTAAACCTAAACGTAGATTCCATGAACAAAGTTTCTTTCTTAGAATTGCACACCTGTAGAACTCTCTTCCGTTTACCTGCTTTCCAGCTGACTACAATATGGTCATCTTCAAGTCCAATGTAAACAAGTTCTTGATGAGCCGTTCGCCTTAAGTAATTTAATTTACAAAATTTACACGTCCCACGATTACTGTGATATTGTCCTTTTGACCACTGTATACTTTTAACCTTATCCTCTGGGCCTTGATAAGTGGTGATTCATTAAAAAAAAAAGAAAAAGGATCATAATATTGATAACAAAAAAAGGACTTACTTGAAACGGGTGTCGCCATTTTTTTTTATTGAACGGTTTTTATAATCCGCGAAAGTTTTATGTAAACAAAGTTTGTGTGTTGTCCGTTCGAATTATTTTCCCAGATAGATACTATATTTGCAAGTTTTTTTTTTTTTTTTTAACTTTATCTTTAAAATGTTTTACTTAAAAAAAAAAAAGAAAAAAAAAACAAGGCTTTTTTTTTTTTTCACTCATTCGGTTCAAATATTAACGACGAGCGACTGTTAATCCGCGGACATTTCGAAAAGACTTAAAAATATCGACTGGAGAAAATAAATAAAAATAATAAACAACCTATTTATTATTTTTATTTATTTATTTCGTGTATGTGTGTTTTTAAAAAGTGACTTCTAAAATGCCTTCGCGTCACATCGTCATAACGCAACCAACCCGTATCTTGCGAGAGTCGCCCTCGTCTAAGTGCGTCTATTATCTCCACTGATAAACGTATATATTGACGTTTATGTTTATAAGTTGGTCTTATATTTCGAGGTTTGTCTTACTGACGTGCTCTCCCTCCCCTGTCCCACACCTGGTTGACTGCTCTGTTCTTTTCACCTGCAGGGAGATAATGAACGAACGCGGCGGTGTGGGAAACGAGAGCGGCGGGGACTTCACTCAAACGAACGTGAACCTCTTACACCACGCCTCTTCCGTGTGCTTTCCTTCGGGGCTGAGATAAAATAAAGCCACACACACACACACACACACACACACACACACACACACACACACACACACACACACACACACACACACACACATTTATTACAAAATAAAAAAAGAAAAAAAAAAAATCAGACGCAGTTACATATATTAATTAAGCAGGCTGACGTACACCATAGAGAAATACGCCACGGCCCCGATGTTGTACGCAGCACGTTTCAGGGGGTGATGATTAACTTTGCGCTTTTCGGATTATTTTGTTTTTTTTTTTTTTTTGCTGGATATTTTTTTTCGCCGTAGACTATGGTTATTTTTATTTTTTATTTTTGAAGAAAAAATATTTTGAAGAAAAATAATTACTAAAACAAAAGCAGTCGTGAAGTAGGGGTTTTTCTTATTCAAGAAAATAAAAGGTACTCATACACTAATTAATCCGTGCTGAAATAATATTTATTTAGAAAGCCATTCTTAACATGGGGGCAGAAGAGTGTTGTGTAGCAATTCTGTACTTTCACCTAACAATTTAATGAAAAAAGAAAAAAAAAAGTTGTTTAAATATATCCAGCAAGGGCTAATCTGGACTTGCACCAATTTTCCTGTTAATAATTATTTATAACTATAAAAACGGAAAAAAAAATCCAGCCAAAACAGAAAAAAAAATATAACAAAATAATCCGAAAAGCGCAAAGTTCAAGCCAAAATAAACAAAAAACAAGGCTACACACGACAAAATTCTTTCATTTCTTTTCAGATTAATAATCGCTCTATGGAACGTGATGCGTACAGCATTGGAGCCGATGCGTAGTTCGCTAGAAGGGGGGGGGCTCATTCGTGTACGTTCGCCATTAAGAAAATATATTTATGGCAAACAGACTACACAGAAAGGTTTATGTTTAATACCTTAAGGAAATCATCAAGCTAAAAGCAATTAACTGTGTAGCTTACTTGCCATAAACATATGTTCATATTACTACGATACACTAATCACGCATTCAGCAACGTTGAAGTAAATAGAAAACATACGCATACATGTGATATATTATATTATACACGTATTGCCAAGGTTGCTGGCAAAATGGTGGGATCCGTCTATCGCTCCAGTAGATATCTCACTCCTGATCCAATTCTCTATCTATATAAAAGCCAGGTACGACCAACGATGGAGTATTGTTGCCACATCTGGGCAGGATAAGCTGCTAGAAGCAGCTATCCTGCCTTGACAGAATTCAAAATAGATTTAGGGGTGCACTTTTCTCTTCTCTGCAACCTCTTTCCCACAGAAGAAACTTTGCGAGCCTGTCTCTGCTTTATCGTTATTTTCAGTGCAAGTGCTGAGCTGAGCTTCTATCACCGGTACCCCCCTCGTCAGACTTTCACGAAAAACACTCGTCTAACTAAAACCACTATCAGTAATTTACCATGCTCGTTGTCCGTGCCTAAACCGAAATGTGTATATATATATATATATATATATATATATATATATATATATATATATATATATATATATATATATGTGTGTGTGTGTGTGTGTGTGTGTGTGTGAATATATATATATATACACATATGTATATATATATGTATATATATATATATACATATATATATATACACATATGTATATATATATATATATACACATATGTATATATGTATATATATATATATATATATATATATATATATATATATATATATATATATATATATATATATATATATATATATATTCTGATCGTTTTCATCGAACTACTTTCTTTCTTTTTTTTTTTTGGTCGAAATTCCTAGGACTTACTCAAATGTCTGCTAGATAGCATTTTATTTTAGATGTTCCCGAAGTGTTTCGTGGAAGGTGTTCGTTGGTCAGCTTGTATCTTCGAGCCTAGACTGTAGGCCTACTTGGAACTCAGCTCTCAGTTCAGCTGACAGGAATCTGCTGACGTTGATTCGTTTCTTTGGGACTCCTCCCTTTTTTGGTTTTGGCTTGAAGTGGAGTATGAGTTTACATCGAACTAGGCAATGATCAGTGTGACATTCTGCACTGGGTACCACTCTGGTGTGAAGGACGTTTTTAAGGTCTTGTCGGCGAACTATGATGAAATGAGATGCCAATGTTTAGACTATGGATGCATTCAGATTGTTTTTAGAATGCCCTTTTGTTGGAAGATGGTGTTGGCGGTAGTAAGTTGCTGCTCTGTACAGAACTCCAATAGTAAACGCCGGTTGTCATTACAGTTTCCAACACCGTGTTTCCCAAGTGCTTCTCTTCAAGCTTCATAATCTCTACCCACTCTAGCGACGAAGTCACCGAGTATTATCACGTTGTCGTTTGTAGGCGTGCCTTGTAGAAAGTTGCGCAGATCCTAGTAGAATTGATCTGTTGCAGCAGGCCCTGCTTGGATAGTCGGTGAATATACACCAAAGAGCGTGATATATTGCTGGTTTCTGAGGGGAAGGCGCATAGACATAATGCGGTAAGAGTGAGTTGGTGGTAGGTTCTCTTGCTGGGAAGCAATGAAGATCATGACCATAAATTCCACGCTAGAAAGGTGTCTCTCGATCTTCATTTTGCCTGACTAGTAGCGGGTGTAGCCAGCGCCATTCTCTTGAAGGCTGCCCTCCTCTAGGAAGTGTACTTCACTGAGTGCTGCAATATCAATGCTTAGTTTCATTGATTTGTGAGCAATGACAGCAGAGTGATGTTCCGGTCGACTATTGTGGTCATCAGTTAATGTTCCAGTATGCGCTTTTTAAACCTTCCACGTTAAAAAACGACCCCGGTGTCTAACTCGATCCCGTGAGGAGGCATTGTAAATAGATACCCTTACAGACCTTTGATGATTTTCGACCGCGTAAGTAGATGTCCGTTGATTGCGTCTAGCCAACTGGGAAGAAGGAGAATGAAATTTGCTTAGGCCACCTTTTCTAGGCTCCTCTCTATGTGGAGCAAGCAGTGCTATCCAGAGATTAGGTTGCTTAGTCGTTAAGGGTGAGCAGAGTAATGTTATCCCAGTTCAACATAAGGCGACATTTATCCTGAACTGCCTGCATGTAGGATTGAAACTGTGGCTTCCAGTGGGATCTACCCATGTCGGTTTCGCCTCTTTGCTATTGCTCCAGGGATTAGAAAATTTGGTGGGTCGAAGACCTAGACGTGTCCTTCGGCTAGCGCAATGGAGTTTTTAGGTGGAGTGCAGTGAGCGCAATATTAGCTCCGTCCTTTAGACCCGAGGTTCAGCTGCCATGGCCTAGCAAACCGGGACGGTGACAGTGAGGCCCTTGGATCGTAGGTTTTACGGACTATCCTCATCTTTACTCAGTTATACCGCCGTGTACTCGATCGAGCCATGATATAGCAAGCTCAGTGAAAATGAGGAAACCATGTGAATGTGTTGCTATGGACACAGTATTGTTGGAGAGGCCATGTGCAAGTGGTCTCCTGCCTGGAAAATCAAGCAGTGATGCCGTGGCGATCACTATACATGGGAAGGAGGGGCTATGGGGAGCATATGCCCTACACATCACTTCCCTTTGATGAATGGAGCTACCAGCACCAGACCTCATTAACCCGCTTTTCGTTTTAAGCGCCGTATACCTAGTACATGGTCTAGTTTCGATCACGGCTTGAATCATTACTTGTAACACCTAAAAAAATGTTAGACAGAAAAAAAAACAAAAAAAAACATATCCACGGATGACTATACTTACCATTATATAAAAGTCACTTAGTATTTGTGTATGTGAGTTCATTCCCTATAGCTTCCGAAATGGCTGGGCCTATCTTTTGCAAATTCACATAAAGCTAATTTATATTTCTTGATAAATTTTTAAGAGATCAAGGGACCTAACTCGCTCCCGGATCGAACACTTGATTTTATTATGATTGGGATTTATATCCAATGGCTCTTTTTAGAATAGATGTTGTTCCCTTGATGGCTGTAATCTGTATTTCATTACAGCTTGGTCTTTCAAGGATTGTTTCCAGGTACTTCTTAACATTCTTTTGCACTAGGTCAGTTGCTCCAATCACAACCGGTATAATGTCTTTCTCTTTCAGATTTACATGTCAGATTTACATGCGCAAAACGTAAATAGCTTATCCTGTCTTAAGAGAGTTCAAAATAGACTTCGTAGCTTAGTGGGGGGGTGCACTTTTCTCTTCCCTACAATTTCTTTACCACAAAAGAGACGCTGCGCGCTTGCCTCTGCTTTATCGTTATTTTTATGACAAGTTCTCATCTGAGCTTCAATCTATGCCCCCCCCTCGCTAGACTTTCATGAAAAACACTCGTCTAGCCAAAACCACTATCAATAATTTCTCACAGTCTTTATCTGTGCTTAAACCTAAACGTAGATTCCATAAACAAAGCTTCTTTCATAGAACTGCACGCCTGTGGAATTCTCTTCCGTTTGCCTGCTTTCCAGCGGACTACAATCTGGTTATCTTCAAGTCCAATGTAAACAAGTTCTCGAGTAATCCAATTTACAAAATTCCTACTACTTACGTTTATTGCGCTATCATCACAATGACTAACGAATACCCTTTAAGCCTTATCCTCGAGTGGCCTGCGGACCTTGATAAGTGGTGACTCCGATGTAAAAAAAAAGCTAACAAAATACAAAATTAGCAGCAGTAGCGACAGTGGCAACAATGACGGCACTGGAAACGAACCTTGTTCGTTGACAAAACCCAATCGAACATATTTTACACATACGAGAGAGTCAAAGACTGCTTTTTTGTGTTCACGTTATCAATACAATTCACAATCTATTTTAGCAAGAAAAATATCAGAAAGGACCTCGGCTTAAAAAAAATATCAAGCGTGCAATGTGAACATTATAGTTCAGCAGTCTTCCAGGACGTGTATTGGGCAGGAATAATTGATTCAAATGACAGTGTGAGATTACACTTGTTACTCTAATATATTCACAAATTTATCAGCATTAATCCGTAACGGATAAATGAAAATACATGGCCAACTAGTAGATGGTCTGCAACAACTGCGGTCGATCAACAGGCAAAAATCACACAAATTCTCCCAACTGATTTTGCCGCTTCTCAAACGTCAAATGTTTTCTCGGTCCTCTCCCACCGACAAGTGACCTGTTTTTATAAGGCACGCGCACGTGATCTCGCGAGACTTCGTTCACTACAAAACGTCACGACCGCCATGATGGACTCTTTCTTTCTCGACGCGCGTGACTCACAAGACAGACAGACACGAGGAGGTTTGTACGGTAAGCCATTTTCCCCACAACAACGACAAAAAGAAAAGCGGTTTTCATCAAATGAGAATGGAATTATGTTATATTTTCCAGGGCGACAATTATATCATTCCACCCTTTGCAATGTTTTTAAAAAAACAAAAAAACAAAAACCACTAATTATTTTTTTTTTACAAATGTATCACCACGTATCAAGGCCAAGAGGCCACTCGAGGATAAGGGTTAAAGAGTGTACAGTAGACAATTGGACAATAAAGTAATCGTTAATAATCGACATTCGGTAAATTCATTAAGTTATATGGAACGGCTCATCAAAAACTTGTTTACGTTAGACTTGAAGACAACCATATTGTAGTCAGCTGGAAAGCAGGAAAACGGAAGACAATTCCATAGGCGTACAGTTCTAAGAAAGAAGCTTTGTTCATGGAATCTACGTTTAGGTTTAGGCACAGATAAAGAGTGTGGGTAATTATTGATAGTGTTTTCTGCTAGATGGGTGTTTTTTGTGAAAGTTTGGCGAGGGGAGGCATAGATTGAAGCTCAGTCGATCACTTGCCATGAAAATAACGATAAAGCAAAGACAAACTCGCAACGTCTCTTCTGTGAGAAAGAGGTTGCAAATTTTAAATTATTAGACTGAGCTAGCTACCTAGACAATCCTAATTAGTTATGAGGGAGAGGATGTCTCGCCCTCTCATTTACAGAGAGCCAAAAAAATATGTCTCCTTACGCCATGGCTGTCAGAACCGAAAAAGAGGTTCTGTCAACAATGCATTGTGGTCCTCTTTTTTTCTGTATCGCTCCGCGCGCGACCAAATCACCTTCCGGCTATGGCGGGCGGCGGTGGGGGACCACGATGATCAGTGGTACTAGCAAATAGTACCACAATAATTTCTTTTTAAATAAATAGACACAAAAGGTTCTTAATATGAATATCAATACAAAAAAAAAAAAAAAAAAAATTATAGGAGTATCTCTCTCTCTCTCTCTCTCTCTCTCTCTCTCTCTCTCTCTATATATATATATATATATATATATATATATATATATCAACGAACTGAAAAATTTTGCATTATGTTTGGTCTTTTAAAAGTAATGAAACGAATAAATAATTGGTTCCAGTCAAAGATTAAAAGTCCGCTTTTATCGAATACATAACACACCCATGCGTTGACATACTTATCTATCTCTTTCTCTTCACCCCCCCACCTCTCTCTTTAATATGAATATCAATACACACAAAAAATAAATTAATTGAAGAATAGATTCTATGGTTAAAATTTTATGACAATTGGTAAAAAAGAATCTATATTTTCAAAGCAATAAAATATGCTTAAATTTGATTACATTTGTATATATAGTGTCCTGGAAGGCCAGCCGTAATTTTGTTGCTTTGGGATGAATTTTTCTTATTTATTATTTTTTTTTTGTATGCTTGTCTCCCCTGTGACACTGTCCAGACCACTAACACACACAAACGCGCGCTCGTGCGCTCGCTCGCTCGCGCGTATGTATAAAGAAATAAAAAGGAACAAACCGAGTTATATGTTCATCAACGTTTCATCTTTATTTCGAGACTTCCTAAATAAAGAAATAAAGACGAAACGTTGATGAACAAATGACTAGGTTTGTTCCATTTTGTTTCAAACCAATGTAGCGTATAAATTCAAATCCTCTATGGGAGAATGTAACTCTGAAAATAATATATACATTGGGCATACAACGCAAAGTTGCCCCGACGAATAACCATGCATCTAAATAATACTAGTGCATATATATAAACACTTGATAAAAGAACATAACTGTCCCCCCCCCCTCCAATCTTAGAAAGGTCCTCGTTGACAACATAAAAATTATACAACATGAAAACAATATTAAAAAATTAAAAATTCTGGAAGCGTCATATATTAGAACCCTTCAACACACTTAAAATGATATTGCGTTCGAGAAAAGCAGCAACGTTCTAAAATGTCTTGCGTTCGTATTGGACAGACTTTGTTAACGGTGTCCACAAACTTGCTGATTTTAATACTTGAATTTTAAATTGACCTATATTTTTAATAGACTTTTAATCGACTCTGTATATTTTAACTTATCATCACCTAACTATTACTGTATATTTCAGTTTTGACTTTTAATTCTCATCTTCGCACTGTTACTTCAATACCTGAAGATGATTCGGTGACGAATCGAAAGCACTCGTGACAACAACAACTACGGAATTTATTAATATTTTTGATTTCGATATAAAAAGATTATACAGATAATCGAAAAATTAAAAAAAAAAAAGGATCATAAAAATAATTATCTCCGTTACATTTAATAATATTTGCTTGAATATATATATATATATATATATATATATATATATATATATATATATATATATATATATATATACATATATATATATATATATATATACTAGCATTTAAGCTCGGCGTTTCCCGGGTGTTTGGAGGTGTATGTTGAGCAAAAAAAAAAAAAAGTGGTCAATTTTTTAAAATTTGACCCCTATTATGACCCCTTAATATTTATTGTTTTGGGTTCAAATCAAGTTATTAAGTTAGATCCATGTCCAATTAACCTATATCTAAAATTTCAAGTGTTTAGACCCAACATTGTCGGAGGAGTTTGGTAGAGTTTTCAAAGGTCAAATCGTTGAACTTTGACCCCTTAACAACCAAATTTCCGGCCGAAAACCGATCACAAAGATTTTCCAAAATTTCAGTACCCTGTATATCAAATTTCAAGCCTGTAGACTTAAAATTGACATAGTTATTCCGTTGGGAAATGCACACACACACACACACACACACACACACACACACACACACACACACACACACACACACAAGTTCACACCCGGGTGTTTAGAGGTGTATGTTGAGCAAAAAAAAAAACAAACAAAAAAACAAAAAAAAAACGGTCAATCTTTTTTAACTTTGACCCCTATTATGACCCTTAACATTTATTGTTTTGGGCTCAAATCAAGTTATTAAGTTAGATCTATGTACACGGAGCCTATATCTAAAATTTCAATTGTTTATACCCAAAATTGGCGGAGGAGTTTGGTTGAGTTCTCAAAGGTAAAATCGTTTAACTTTGACCCCTTAACAGCCAAATTTTTGGCCGAAAATTGATTACAAAGATTTTCCCAAATCTCCATACTCTGTATATCAAATTTCAAGTCTGTAAACTTAAAATTGACAGAGTTATTGCGTAGGAAAATGTACACAAACACACACACACACAGACATACACGTTCACTTTTATAGATATACTAGCATTTCAGCCCGGCGTTGCCCGAGTGTTTGGATGTGTATGTTGAGCAAAAAAACTGGTAGTAGGAAGGCAGGCTCGAACCCGTACTGCAAAGGAGGAAAAGAACGGGGTAAAACCTAACGTTTACGCTGTTACGACTACCGCCAAACCGGAAGCGACATTTTAAAAATTAAGGCTAGACAATCTAAAGGAGAGGATAACTTTAAAAAATATCGGCGAAAAAAGAGAACCCCCACCCCCTGTAGAAAAGTGCCTAGTTGAATTAATGTTTTTGGCCAATTTTTCGATATTTGTCGTATGAAAGGTCGAACTTTAAAACGATACTAATCTTGGTAAAATCCGTCGCCTCTATTGAAAGTTTAAGGCAGACATGCAAACAGACATACATACATACATTTATATATCGGTAACTAAAAATTTTCGACCCAAACTGATGAAAAAGCTTGCCCTATCTCTGAATACCCTTTATGTAAAATGTCAAATATTTAGACCAGAAATTGTCTGAGTAATTTGGAAGAGACCGCAGAGGTCAATTTTGTTTCAACTTTGACCCCTATTACGACTCCTTAAAATGTATTGTTTTGGGCTCAAATCAATTTATTAAGTTAGATCCATGTCCAAGGAACCTATATCTTAAATGTCAAGTGCGTAGACCAAAAATTGCTGGAGGAGTTTGGTAGAGTTCTCAAAGGTCAAATCGTTGAACTTTGACCCCTTAATCGCCAAATTTCTGGCCAAAAACGGATCGCATCGATTTTCCCAAATCTTATTATCAGCCTTTTACGCTCACAACTATGTCGCTTTATTCCTGACGAAATTTCCGCACCTTAAGCGGCTCAAACAGAGTCGCAATTTTCCCATTAGTTATATTAAAAAAAGAAAGAAAAAAAAGTGGTTGTGCAACCGAAAATGAGTTTCGGTCTGGTTGTTCCTCCCTTGCTAATCGAATAATAAATGTGTCAATCTCTAAAGCGATATTGAAACTGACATATACACCTTAGAATATATACAAAACTAGCAGAGCTACCCGGAGTTTCCCGGGGATAGAGAATAATCATTTTAATCAGCATCTACACCTAACTCTCCTATTGTGTAAAGAACGAAAAAAAAAAAAAAAAAAAAAAAGGCGCGGGGGGGGGGAGGGAATCCCTAACGGGGAAAGCATGCGAGAAACATTTACCTTGGTTGTGGTTACGGAAAAGCCCTATTAAAAAAAAAAAAAATGCTACATTGACTAAAGTGTGCTTATACATAAAATCTGAAGAAATGGTGGGTTTTGAAAATTTTCAAACGATATAATGCTTCAAATTGTCGAACTGGACATTGAAACAATTGTAACGTAAAATGAAATACACTTTTTGTTGCCGTCAACACCTTGTCTTGAAGTCTTGATTTTGCACACACAGTATATCAATGCTCAATTATGAAATGTGATAATTTTGTAGCTTAATCCTTAAGTCAACCATTTTTGGCTTAAAACCTATTGGCATATGAATTACACGAACTCAGTATATTACACACACGCACACACACACACACACACACACACACACACACACACACACATATATATATAGAGAGAGATAGATAGAGAGAGAGAGAGAGAGAGAGAGAGAGAGAGAGAAAGAGAAAGAAACTCCTTAAGAGACTATAAATTGACCAAATGTTATAGCAGTCATTATTAGCAGCCATAACCACAGTAACAGACGCAGACTTTCTGTAACATAATATTGTGTGCTTCTGTAAATACACTTTTTTTTAAATACACCATGTTGTCTAAAATTATTATAAGCCTTTTACGCTCCAAACCGTGTCGCTTTATATATATATATATATATATATATATATATATATATATATATATATATATATATTTATATATTTATATATATATATAAAGCAACTACATGGGGTTAAAATTTGATCTCCATATGAAATACATAGAAATTCAAATTTTCCATTAAAGTTCTCCTTTACCTCTCAACTACCGAGGTAGTAAAGAAATTGAGAACATAATTTTCATCTTCCCAATTGACCATTGAAATATGTTATAGTATATCTTTCTTATGGTTTCTTAGTTTTATCGGATTCCAGAACAAGAGTTCATCTAGTCTGGTGGAATATCCAGCTTCATGCTGTTACTTGAGGTAAAATTACTTGAAGAAGGTGCACTATTCCACGTGAAATTGTGTTAGCCATACCAAAGAGATCTTATTTGGGCTGCGAATATTATGCGACTTTGAATATGTGGTCAGGGTTTACATGTAGGGGAAAGTATCCTCACGCCAGATTGTCCTGACAAACCACTGTAGAGAGTGACCATATAGATACCTTCCCTTAATTATAACTCTCAATTTCGGAGGACATCGCGCTACTTCTCCCTGACCTCTGCCCTCTCGAATATACTGAATGATCGTCAGTCCGTGGACACGTCCTTATTATAGTCTTTTTCTTCGCACTCGGCTCGGCATTTGCACACGCCCATCTGCGCTCTGTTACAGGGACAGACTTTTGTATATTTGCTATTTGAAAATTTATCTGAAAACAAATTGTATCGCTTTGATGTTTATTTCAAACAAAAAAAACTTGTGGGCGTAGCGTGGTGTCGTGTCTTCAAACAAAACATTAAAATGCACGGTTAAAAAAATTATGCTGAACTATTATATTCACTGAAAATTGTCGGGAAAATAGAGAAGGCTTATCGCAAAAAAACGTGCTTCTGCCCGTCTGTCCTGCAGGATGAGAAGGAAAAACGAAACATCCAAGATGGCGACTGAAGTCTTTTAATGCCCACGATCTCGCACAGTTCTCGAAAAATCACTTCTTACACGTGATTCTGAGGTGCGCTCGAGCACCATAAAAGCAGGTTACTGGGGGGAGTGGGCAGAAGCGTTCAGATATGTGTACAGTGAACATCGTCGTGCGACTCGTCAGACTTTTCCGATATTGTTTATATTGGACTTAAAGCAACGATATTGTAGTCCCTATTTACAATGCCTCCCCACGGGACAGAGTTAGACACCAGGGTCGTTTTTTAACGCGGAGAAAAGGAACAAAAATAAAAATTGTCTCAGTCGTGAAGGATTTCTCCTCCACTGACAGAGAACAAGAAATTGAAGTGCAGCATCTGAAGAACAGATACTACACTTTGAGGTATTTATTTGATCCCCACTGAGCAAATAAGGCACAAGGCCGACTTTTAAAGTGAGGAGTGAAGGAGAAATGGGGACCGACTCCCCGGGGAGTAGGGGAGATGGATAGTGACAATGGGTATGAAGGGTTGCCCCTACATTGACCAAGGTCTTATATGTGGGGTCGCCCCTACATATGGTCTTTGTTTGCAGTATCTGCCGGAACAGATGGTATTTATTTACTCCCCCACCGAGCAAATAAGGCATAAGGCCAATTTTTAATGTGAGGAGTGAAGGGAGGGGGAAGGGAAAAAAGGGACCAGCTCCCGAGAGGTGGGAAATGGGATCTGATTAAAGGTCAGGTATGTGGGGTTGGCCCCACATCTAGTCTTTGCTTGCAGTATCTGTCGGAACAGATGGTATTTATTTGCTCCCCCACCGAGCAAATTAGGCACAAGGCCGATTTTTAATGTGAGGAGTGAAGGGAAGGGGAAGGGGAAAAGGGGACCAGCTCCCGAGAGGTGGGAAATGGAAGCTGGTTAAAGGTCAGGCATGTGGGGTTGCCACCACATCTGGTCCTTGCTAGTCATAGCTAGTCATAGCTTGCAGTATCTGCCGGAACAGATGGTATTTATTTGCTCCCCCACTGAGCAAATTAGGCACAAGGCCGTTTTTAATGTGAGGTAAAAACCAGCTCCCCTAAAAGTAGGCAAAAAGGGAGCACTCTGGTTACCAAAAATAATAATTGTCCCAGTATAGAGGGTTTCCCCTCCATTGACTGGTACAAATTATCTTAAGTGCAGCATCTGCCGGAACAGATGGTATTTATTTGCTCCCCCACCGAGCAAATTAGGCACAAGGCCGATTTTTAATGTGAGGAGTGAAGGGAAGGGGAAGAGAAAAAGGGGACCAGCTCCCGAGAGGTTGGAAATAGGGGCTGGTTAATGGTCAGACATGTGGGGTTGCCCCCGCATCTGGTCTTTGCTAGTCCTAGCTAGTCATAGCTTGCAGTATCTGCCGGAACAGATGGTATTTATTTGCTCCCGCACGGAGCAAATTAGGCACAAGGCCATTTTTTAATATGAGGAGTGAAGGGATGGGGAAGGGAAAAAGGGGACCAGCTCCCGAGAGGTGGGAAATGGGAGCTGGTTAATGGTCAGGCATGTGGGGTTGCCCCCACATCTGGTCTTTGCTAGTCCTAGCTAGTCATAGCTTGCAGTATCTGCCGGAACAGATGGTATTTATTTGCTCCCCCACTGAGCAAATTAGGCACAAGGCCGTTTTTAATGTGAGGTAAAAACCAGCTCCCCTAAAAGTAGGCAAAAAGGGGGCACTCTGGTTACCAAAAATAATAATTGTCCCAGTATAGAGGGTTTCCCCTCCATTGACTGGTACAAATTATCTTAAGTGCAGTATCTGCCGGAACAGATGGTATTTATTTGCTCCCCCACTGAGCAAATTAGGCACAAGGCCGTTTTTAATGTAGGGTAAAAACCAGCTCCCCTAAAAGTAGGCAAAAAGGGGGCACTCTGGTTACCAAAAATAATAATTGTCCCAGTATAGAGGGCTTCCCCCCCCATTGACCGGTACAAATCATCTCAAGTGCAGCATCTGCCGGAACAGATGGTATTTATTTGCTCCCCCACCGAGCAAATTAGGCACAAGGCCGAATTTTAATGTGAGGAATGAAGGGAGGGGGAAGGGAAAAAGGGGACCAGCTCCCGAGAGGTGGGAAATGGGAGCTGGTTAAAGGTCAGGCATGTGGGGTTGCCCCCACATCTGGTCTTTGCTAGTCATAGCTAGTCATAGCTAGTCATAGCTTGCAGTATCTGCCGGAACAGATGGTATTTATTTGCTCCCCCACCGAGCAAATTAGACACAAGGCCAATTTTTAATGTGAGGAGTGAAGGGAGGGGGAAGGGAAAAAGGGGACCAGCTCCCGATAGGTGGGAAATGGGAGCTGGTTAAAGGTCAGGCATGTGGGGTTGCCCCCACATCTGGTCTTTGCTAGTCATAGCTAGTCCTAGCTAGTCATAGCTTGCAGTATCTGCCGGAACAGATGATATTTATTTGCTCCCCCACTGAGCAAATTAGGCACAAGGCCGTTTTTAATGTGAGGTAAAAACCAGCTCCCCTAAAAGTAGGCAAAAAGGGGGCACTCTGGTTACCAAAAATAATAATTGTCCCAGTATATAGGGTTTCCCCTCCATTGACTGGTACAAATTATCTTAAGTGCCGTATCTGCCGGAACAGATGGTATTTATTTGCTCCCCCACTGAGCAAATTAGGCACAAGGCCGTTTTTAATGTGAGGTAAAAACCAGCTCCCCTAAAAGGGGTCACTCTGGTTACCAAAAATAATAATTGTCCCAGTATAGAGGGTTTCCCCTCCATTGACTGGTACAAATTATCTTAAGTGCAGTATCTGCCGGAACAGATGGTATTTATTTGCTCCCCCACCGAGCAAATTAGGCACAAGGCCGATTTTTAATGTGAGGAGTGAAGGGAGGGGGAAGGGAAAAAGGGGACCAGCTCCCGAGAGGTGGGAAATGGGATCTGGTTAAAGGTCAGGCATGGGGGGTTGCCCCCACATTTGGTCCTTGCTAGTCATAGCCAGTCATAGCTTGCAGTATCTGCCGGAACAGATGGTATTTATTTGCTCCCCCACTGAGCAAATTAGGCACAAGGCCGTTTTTAATGTGAGGTAAAAACCAGCTCCCCTAAAAGGGGTCACTCTGGTTACCAAAAATAATAATTGTCCCAGTATAGAGGGTTTCCCCTCCATTGACTGGTACAAATTATCTTAAGTGCAGCATCTGCCGGAACAGATGGTATTTATTTGCTCCCCCACCGAGCAAATTAGGCACAAGGCCAATTTTTAATGTGAGGAGTGAAGGGAGGGGGGAGGGAAAAAGGGGACCAGCTCCCGAGAGGTGGGAAATGGGAGCTGGTTAAAGGTCAGGCATGTGGGGTTGCCCCCACATCTGGTCTTTGCTAGTCATAGCTAGTCATAGCTAGTCATAGCTTGCAGTATCTGCCGGAACAGATGGTGTTTATTTGCTCCCCCACCGAGCAAATTAGGCACAAGGCCGATTTTTAATGTGAGGAGTGAAGGGAGGGGGAAGGGAAAAAGGGGACCAGCTCCCGAGAGGTGGGAAATGGGAGCTGGTTAATGGTCAGGCATGTGGGGTTGCCCCCACATCTGGTCTTTGCTAGTCATAGCTAGTCATAGCTAGTCATAGCTTGCAGCATCTGCCGGAACAGATGGTATTTATTTGCTCCCCCACTGAGCAAATTAGGCACAAGGCCGTTTTTAATGTGAGGTAAAAAACCAGCTCCCCTAAAAGGGGTCACTCTGGTTACCAAAAATAATAATTGTCCCAGTATAGAGGGTTCCCCCTCCATTGACTGGTACAAATTATCCTAAGTGCAGTATCTGCCGGAACAGATGGTATTTATTTGCTCCCCCACCGAGCAAATTAGGCACAAGGCCGATTTTTAATGTGAGGAGTGAAGGGAGGGGGAAGGGAAAAAGGGGACCAGCTCCCGAGAGGTGGGAAATGGGAGCTAGTTAAAGGTCAGGCATGTGGGGTTGCCCCCACATCTTGTCTTTGCTAGTCATAGCTAGTCATAGCTTGCAGTATCTGCCGGAACAGATACTACACTTTGATCTTGGCCCGGAGGCTAAAAAAATATTGTAGTCGGTCAAGAAGCAAGCCAGCAGATCAGTGCTCCATAGGCGGGCAGTTCTAAGAAAGAAGCATTCAGACCTGTGTAGAGTGAACATCGTCGTGCGACTCGTCAGACTTTTTCGATTCATAAATATAATCGTAAATTCAAAACGAAATGAAATCATTTGAATTATGAAATTGGCACGAAATTTTTTGCCGATTTCAAATTTCATCTTTATAATGAAAAACTGTTTTTTGCAAAATTTCGTTCATGTTATGAACGTTCACACTTTTCTTTTCTTATAAATCGATCCCATCTGTAAAAAAGCTTATAAATCGTTCACTTGTAACATTTTTTTTAAATGTTCCTATTTACAATACCTCCCCACGGGACAGAGTTATACACCAGGGTCGTTCTTTAACGTGGAGAAAAAGAACAAAAAATAAACATTATCTCAGTCGTGAAGGACTTCTCCCCCACTGACAGAGAACAAGAAATTGAAGTGCAGCATCTGAAGAACAGATATTACACTTTGATCTCGGCCCAAAGGCGTGTGAAATATAAATCAAAATTGTTCAATCTCCTATCGAGATCTTAATCTAAGGCCATTTAAATTAATTTTGTAATTCTTGAAATAAGTGATAAGTTTAGGGAGCTAGATCAGGAAAATATCAAGGGCAGGGCAATATTTCCCAAACAAATGCTCCTCGGAGATCTTTGATTGTTAGGGTTGCGTGAGGACGGTCGTTATCGTAATAGAAAATGGATCCGTTTCTGTAGAATAATGAAAATTATAATTAAATAACCCGCGCGTTATTTCTTCTGGCCTTCACATCACCAATTTCTTGATTAAGTTCGACACTGTTTGCCCGAACTTCCAACCTTCTGTATACGTAATGCACCTTCTCTCAACTGAAAACGTACTTCTGCTGATTGAACTTACTTTTCTCAAAATCCAACCTCAAAAATGAACGTCCTCTCTGAAAAAATCAACTCTCTTTTATCTCCAACCAGGAGCATCTCATCTGCATATCAGGTTGTCACATTGCAGGCATATAAAGAGATAAGGTAGCCATTTTGTTTCATTCTTCTTCATTCATTTCGTTCCACGACCGCCCGTTGAATTATGCACACGTGCTAGTTATTAGGTAAGCCACGCGTTTCCCTACAAAGTTCATGTTCAGGTTTATATAGATGAGAATATTGAAAAAAATTATGAATGATGTTTTAATGATTTTAAAGAAAAATTCATAAATTATTCATGGTGATATGTTTAAAGAGATAACAATATAAATCCTGTGTATCGCTTTATTGCAGGTCAATATATATATTTTTATTTTGAAACTAGCATTTCAGCCCGGCGTTGCTCGGGTGTTTGGAGGTGTATGTTGAGCAAAAAAACAAAAAATTAGATAAAAAAATAAAATAAAATAAAATAAAGCGGTCAATTTTTTAAATTTTTACCCCTATTATGACCCTTAATATTTATTGTTTTGAGATCAAATCAAGTTATTAAGTTAGATCCATGTCCAACGAACATATATCTAAAATGTCAAGTGTTTAGACCCAAAATTGGCGGAGGAGTTTGGTAGAGTGGTCAAAGGTTAAAATCGTTGAACTTTGAACCCTTAACAGCCAAATTTCTGGCCGAAAACGGATCACAAATGTTTTTCTAAATCTCGGTGCCCTGCATATCAAATTTCGAGTCTGTAGACTTAAAATTGACAGAGTTATTGCATAGGAAAATGTACACAGACAGACACACACAGACACGCTCACTTTTATAGATATATATAGATTGCTATGAAATGCAAACAAGTGAACTTGTGGTATAACACTGGAAGAGCATAACAAAGTGCCTTATTTCTTTGATTTTTTTGGAATTCGAACAAATATTTTGAAAATTATGCTAATCTTTCTATTTTCTTGTAATTTTAAGTGTGTATCACTTTATTGCAAGTCTCCAAAAATGCATAGAAAGGGCCGATTGACAACTAGTGAAGGATGCTGCTGCGGTTATTTCGGCTTCAGAAGGTTTTATCTCTCGTAGATTTAGCTAAGGAGCTTGGAAGACATCGAAGAATATTCTCTTCATTCGTTTCGGGTTTACATAAAATAAAGCACAATGGTTTAAAATGTCCCTTCTACAAAACAGTAAAAGCTTTTATATCGACCTGATGAAAATCATAATTTCATCATATTGTATTATGGCACAATAAAGAAGCATCCGTTTGGAGGAGCTGGGAGCTTCCACATTAATAAACCTTGTGCACAACTAGTTCTGTACTTGCGGGGATTTATTGAACTCATTTTAAAAGGTCGATACTTGGCACACGAAGATTGACAGCTGATTACGTAATTAGGTACACAGTGAAAGGTCAGCCTTGCATGCTGACATCTGAATTTGAAAATACAAAACACGTGCGATAAAACGTATGTTTCTGGCTGTGTCTCTATCTGTCTCTTTCTCTTTTTCTCTTTGTCTCTCTTTCACCCTCTTTCTCCCTCTTTCAATGAAGAAAGCAAGAATTGAATTATAATTCTGTTGTTTAAAACAGTCGAAGCTTGGATCTTGTGCGCGACAGATGCATTCTAGTTTGGCTGCGAACGCCATTAGCGGCACACGACGGGTTTCAACAGGTCTTAACTAAATATGCTCCTCCAGTGTTAAATAAATGTCTTTCCTAGACATTGCCCCGCCCCCCTTTTGCGGGGACACCTTCGTAACCTTCGGGCCAAAATCAAAGTGTAATATCTGTTCCGGCAGATACTGCAAGCAAAAACCATATGTGGGGGAAACCCCACATATAAGACCTTGGTCAATGTAGGGGAAACCCTTCATATCAATTGTCACTATCCAGCTTCCCTACTCCCTGGGGAGTTGGTCCCCTTCCCCCTTCTCTCCACATTAAAAACGGCCTTGTGTCTAATTTGCTCAGTGGGGAAGCAAATAAATACAACCTTTATGGCCTTCGGGCCAAGATCAAAGTGTAGCATCTGTTCCGGTAGATGCTGCAATCGAAGACCATTGCCCTTGTGGTAATCTTCTGGTCCTTGTAGGGGCAACCCTATATACCAGCTGGCAAATCACTGTCCAGCTCCCATTTCCCACCTCTTGGGAGATGGTCCCCTTTTCCCTTCCCCTTCCCCCCTCTCTTTCCACATTAAAAAACGGCCTTGTGCCTAATCTAATTTCCTCAATGGGGAAGCAAATAAATAGTCTTTCCTAGACATGGCCCCGAATAGTAGCGCCTTACGTTCAGGTGGCGATATGCTTTGTAAGGGTTGAATATGAGTAAAAAAAATAAATAAGAATAAAAAATAATAATTATATTTTTTATAAACAATACATTTGTCCACTGTTTTGTACAATCGTTAATTTTCAGAAAGAAATGCGTTTCCTGCTTTTATTTCCAACGATGGGAACTCTGCCCGTAACAACACAAAGACTCAAGAAGACACCCATGCCAGTCGACGCCTTTTTTTTTTTTTTTTACACAGGCATCACCACATTATCAAGGACAAGAGGTCACTCAAGGATAAGGGTTAAAGAGTGTACATTAGAAATTGGACAATATAGTAATCATTAGTAATGTAAATTCGGTAAATTTGATAACTTATATGGAACGGCTCATCAAGAACTTATTTACGTTAGACTTGAACACAACCATATTGTAATCAGCCGGAAAGCAGGAAAACGGAAGACAATTCCACAGGCGTGCAGTTCTAAGAAAGAAGCTTTGTTTATGGAATCTACGTTTAGGTTTAGGCACAGATAAAGAGTGTGGGGAATTATTGATAGTGTTTTCATCTAGACGAGTGTTTTTCGTGAAAGTTTGGCGTGGGGGACCATAGACTGAAGCTCAGTCGAACACTTTCCATGAAAATAACGATACATCAGAGACAAACTCGCAACAACTCTTCTGTGAGAAAGAGGTTGCAGGGTAGAGAGCAGGACATCTCCTACGAGGAGCCTTATCGACCCGTTCATGTTTCTATTGCCCATGTGTCTATCATTTCATTGTTTATTCCCCCGGGCAGCTGGTTGCCGGTCCCAGAACGTTTCTGAACTAAGTAACTCTATGTGCCATAGATTAATCCGAAAGATTCTATTGTTAGTATTGGCTTTTCCGATATTTATCTAGAATTATTTTTAGAAAGGCATCAGGTATTTTCGGGACGAATAACATGAAAGTTGCCAACATCTTAAAAGAAAGTAATTTTTAGGGAACAAAACGATTCGAACTTGAGAGTCAGTCCGTGTCGTTAAACACTAAACCACCGTCATCTCCCACAACTAAAATGAAAACAGCCTACTGTCGCCTGATAATTCTGAATAATTTAAGGTGTGACTTTTATATGGGAGGGCGATGATTTTATAGAATGTATACTTAAAATAACCTACGCACATTACACAGCTGAACGCATTATATGTTTTACGATAGATTGTATTCAGCATCTTGTTTTAAAATAATAAAATTTATTTTGAAAAATACATTTTTAATTTTTATAGGTTTTGTAGGTGGGTCCATTGTAATACATTAGTACACTGTAAATTGATCACCTATACGTGAGAATGTCACCTCATATCACGTGGGTGTCAATTTAGGTTTTTATGTTTGAGAAAATATCTGCAAATTTAACATATTTTTTTTTTTTTTTTTTTTACGATAATCGGGAAAAAATAACAACTCTCTAAATAAATATTTAGAGACTCGCAAAGATACCCACGTTTCGCGTGGGACTTTACTGAACGCTCCGGTACCCGCTTCACGGATACCCTAGCGTACAGAGTCCTGGATATGACCTTAAACTATATCCGATGGTGAGGGCCCCAGCTTGCAGGCCTTAGGGAGTGTGGAGCCACCCTTTAATTGCCATTGCTCGCAGGTCCACTCTGACCCGGAGTGGTAGCGTCTGTTAGGGTCCCAACTATGGGTTAAATAGAATACGACTTAAAAAAACAAATATACTATATTAAAAAAATCGTTCTTCAAAATCACCAGATTCGGCAGTTTCGCGTGTGACTTTACTGAACGCTCCGGTACCCGCTTCACGGATACCCTAGTATACAGGGTCCTGGATATGACCTTAAACTATATCCGATGGTGAGGGCCCCAGCTTGCAGGCCTTAGGGAGTGTGGAGCCACCCTTTAATTGCCATTGCTCGCAGGTCCACTCTGACCCGGAGTGGTAGCGTCTGTTAGGGTCCCAACTATGGGTTAAATAGAATACGACTTAAAAAAACAAATATACTATATTAAAAAAATCGTTCTTCAAAATCACCAGATTCGGCATTAAATAACCGGAAAAGGGTTGATATGCGGTAAAACAAAACAACCAACCAACCAACCTAGCGTACAGCAAAGTCCTAATCAATTGGTAATACACCTTATCACTCGCTGAGAAGGTGGTACTCACACTTTCTTCGAAACTCTGCATAAAGCTGTTAAATTTTTCACAACATGAAAGTGTTCGAGTATATTCTCTCTAGCAATACGCCGTTGTTTATGATAGAACTCTGCATACCTCGGCACTCCCGAAAAAAAAAAAATCATACCATCTTCTTAATTATAACTCTCAATTTCGGAGGACAGAACGAACCTCCGATTTAGGCATCGCACCATTAGACCCGTAGCGAGAGTGCCCCCATACAGTTAACCGTTAACTACAGCTTCCCACGTCAGAGGCGAGCGATCAATTCCTGTGAGACTAACCGTAGCCCTCGGCGCAAGAGGGTCCGTGTGTGCCTGGCGTGTGGGGTGGTGGCTGATCCTGTGGTCGGGGCAGCGGAAGAAAGAGTTTCAAGATGGCGCCTGCCTGCTTTTATTAGAGACGGAATCTCGCAGGATCGCGCGAGATCTCGCGGGGATGCAAATTAGCTAGGCCATCTTGAGGAATAAAAATCGGTCCATTGGAGGTGCGAGGCAGTCGGGTTCTGACGTTCGTGGCGATTAGTACAGTGACCGTTGGGTTCCGTTTCTATTCGTGCAGTCAGCTGAGCTTTGTTAGTTACCTTCGCGCCGTGGCTGTCATTGTTTGTTGGTTTGCTGTGTGTTGCTGTGGTTCTTCAGTGAAACGCTTCGTCGCCCACGACGAGACCCCCCGTCTCCTACACAAGATACTCTTACAATTCCAATGCTCGCCCAACACTAGTAACAACATATTAATCTTTGAAACAAACGTTAATTAATTATTTGTCATCGCTGTTTAACTGAATGATTATTTTGTTGCACTTGATGTACCTGTCCTGAGACCAAAACTGATCTGTATAATGGACCCTTCCAGTATTACAATGCGAGATAAGCAGAAAGAGTACTAGTAGTATGCAGAGTGTACGACTACCTATAATGGACACGGCCGGATAATAAGCTCCGCTTACCCTTTATCCTATCCTTGTAACCTTTTTGGCTAATATATTTTTCTTAAACCTAATCCGTGTTCCGTGTTTTCCTTCTGTGGTTCCAATCTTGGACGAAGAATTTTAAACGTGGCTGGAAATTCTTCGCGCTTGTTGTGAGACCAAACTTACCTGTGACATAGACTCTTCCAGTACTATATTAGAATGTGAGATAACACGCTCAGGGAGCAGTATTGTAATACCGTAGAATCAACCGGAGTGCTTGTAGTAGCGCGTACGACTACCCATAATAACAATGCAATGTGCAATCTTTTCTGATCCATTCGGGCGGAACGCACCTCGTCTGCTTTTTTTTTTTTAATATTTGCTTAAGGTTTCCTTGCAAGGTAAATTATGCCCATGGCAGGCTGTCCTGGCACACTAGTTTTCAATAGGGACTGAAGACGATGATGTTTAGTAGGTAAATAAAACTAAAACTATCTTTAAAAGATTGTGTTAAATGCGTCGAGCTAAGGGCAGGAAAGACAGAGTGCGCATGTCAGTGCAAAGAATTTCCAGCCATTTGCACTTGTTGTGAGGCCAAAACCTACCTGCATCATAGAATCTTACATTATTATATTACGACGTGAGATAACACTATTAGGAAGCAGTATCGTAATACTGAAGAATCAGCAGGAATACTAGTAGCAGTGCGTATGGCTACCTATAATGGACACCACCAGATAGTAAGCTCCACTTACCGTTTATCCTATCCTTGTAACCTTTTTGATTAATATATTTTTCTTACACGTAATCCGTGTTCCGTGTTTTCCTTCTGTGGTCCCAATCGTGGGTCCACATTAGTACCCTACCGAGTGAAAAATTTCCAGCGTGGCTGGAAATTCCATTAAAGCTGTTGCCCGAATTTCGAATATTTTGTTTAACCATGATGTTCTTTGCAACAAGATTACCTATAGTTGGTTGCTATAGGGGAAATGCTTATATAAAGCCGGAAATTAAGTCTTAGCCCTTGTACCTAAATTAGTATCATCTGCCTTACACAACGGAAGGTCGACCAGTTTCTAAAGTCAACATTAGGCTGCTTGCCGTGATTTCGTGTACTCTGATCGGAATGGGAGAGGCTAAGTGGACACTCGACATTGCCCAAGGGTCTCTCACTGGCTAGCATTTTAAAAGAAGTTAAGAGCAATAACATATTGAACAAAATCAAAACAAACTTTCTTTTTTTTACCTTCTGCCGCTTGTTGTTGTTGTTGTTGTTGTTGTCGTAATTTTTGAAAATACGAGGGGCGTGCAATAAGCAATGCCCCTGACCCACTTCCCATAGCAGTAGAGCAACGAAACTTGACACAGTTATTAGTCTTTCTCTACATAGGAACCACCCAGAGTTATGCATTTCTCACATCGTTTGATGCAGCTCTGGAGGCCGTTTTTGTAGAACACCCCAGGTTGGTCCTCCAACCACGACGTGACTTCAGAAATCAAGGCTGCATCATCTGGGAAACGCGTTCCTTTAAAAAATAACTTCATGGCTGGGAAGAGGTGAAAGTCAGAGGGTGCAAGGTCAGGAGAGTAGGGATGATGGGGAAGGATTTCATAACCACAAGCCCGTGCTTCTGATCTGGCGACATGCGAGTTGTTGATCGGAGCATTGTCCTGCAGGAGGAGGGTACCTTTGCTGATCTTACTCCGCCTCTTGATTTTGATAGCTTCCCTTAATTTCCTCAAAAGTGAAGCATAATAGGCTCCTGTAATTGTGGTACCGTTTGCCAGGAAATCTGTCATCATTACTCCATCCTGGTCCCAGAAGACTGTGAGCATGACCTTGCCAGCGGAGAGCTGCACCCTTGCCTTCTTTAGAGGTGGTGAGTCCAAGTGCTTCCACTGCATTGACTGGGCTTTGGTCTCTGGATCATAGTGATGGACCCATGTTTCATCCTGTGTAATCAGTCTTTTGAAAAACTTTGACTCATCTTCTTGGCACATCTCCAAATTCATCCTCGAGCACTCGACGCGTTCTCGCTTCTGGAATGGTGTGAGCAACCTGGGAATCCATCTGGCAGACACCTTATCCATATGCAAATGGTTATGAATGATAGTTTCCACAGACCCTGTACTAATCTTGACATCTTGGGATATTTGGCGAATAGTAATGCGTCGATCTTCCGAAATGGCAGCCTCAACTTGACGGACCGATGCCTCATCAATGGCAGAAGGGGGGCGACCAGGTCTGGGAACTGTTTCCACAGACTTCCGGTCATGTTTGAATTCACGATGCCAGTATTTGCAAGGTCATATGATGGGGCATTATCACTATAAGTCTCTTTCATTTCATCAAAAGTCTCCTGTGGTGTGCGTCCTTTTAAATACAAAAAGCGGATCATTGCTCAACATTCAACAGGCTCCATTTCACACCCGACTCAGTTCCAACACCTGTAAAACCGAAACCACAAGTAGTTCAGAGCTGTAATTTGCAGCATAACCTGTAGAGATATAAATCATTGCACATGCAAAATTTCAGCTAGATCAGACAACTGGAAGTGTGTCAGGGGCATTACTTATTGCACGCCCCTCGTAGCAACGTTTGCGATTCTAAACTTTTGCAGCTCCTGCCCGGATATAGAAGCAGTACTCTATCCTCGGACGTACTTGGCTCTTATACAGGTAGAGAATTGTATCAGCAGATATTTTTTCAGCAGCCTTGGCAACGGATTTGATATACGTGTTCCGTCTGCAAAGATTTTTTAAAAGATTTATATATTTACCTATTTTCGTATCTCCATTGAAAAAAACAAATTATCATACAACGTTACGACTAATTACCCATGTCCACTTAATATGTTTTAATAATGCTATTCATTGATGTCTGAAATTAAATTTATTTCTTTATTTAATTGAAATTATTTTTCTCTAATCCGAACTAATCAACTATGTGATATTCTTGCGATTCTATGTTAGTTTCGTATCTGGAATTTGCAAATTCCAGATACGAAACTAACATAGAATCGCAACAATATAACTTAGTTGATTAGTTCGGATTAGAGAAAAATATTTTCAATTAAATGAAGAAATAAAGAAATTTAATTTAAAAAATCAATGAATAGTATTAGTAAAACATTTTAAGTGGACAAAAAAATTCTTCTTGACTAGGGCTATGACAAGAGAATATTCTTTTCATTATTTTGACTCTCGAGTCAGTCAATATCTTATACGTTTTTGTATAGAGTGATGTGGTTCTCGACTGATTAACTGTGTCTAACTGTGTCGGATATATACTCGGCTGTTAAAAGAACGATAAGAATTTTCTCTTGTCATAGCCCTATTCATGACAGATTGCAGAATCTCTGCAATCTGCATTGCAATTTAACTCCCTCATTTCGTTCCGCGAACCGGCAGACCTCGAAACGTCAAACCCCCTAAACATTGCAAGAATTGAAGGAAAACATCAGGAACGAAATACTAATGCTCTACAAAGAATGAAAGGGAGATAATTGGTGAGATTTTAGAGAAAGTAGACGAGTACATACGTCTATGTTATGTTTATGGGGCAAAAAAAAAAAAAAAAAAGACTGAAATTAAACAAAGAAAAAGTGAATTTACTGGAAACCTGGAAACATTGAGAAATTTAAAAAATAAGGCAAAATTCAAACAATCTTAATTTATAAAAAAATAATGTCTTTCAAATGTTGCCCATTTTCAGCATCGCATCTTTGTCTTTCCAAAACATTATTCATGACGAATTGCAAAATCTTGGATTAAGATTTAACTCCCTTATTTCGTTACTAATGTTTTCCTTCAATTCTTACAGGGTTTGGCGTTTGGCGTTTGGCGTTTGGGGTTTGGCGTTCTGAGATCTGCCAGATCCCAGAACGAAATATGGTATGTGAATCGCAATCTAGAGTTTCTGCAATCCGTCATGAATAACGTTTTGGGAAGAGCATGAAAATAGTCACCATTTAAAGGACATTGTTATTAGGGAACAAAGAGCTTTTGGATTTTGAACTTTTTATAAATCAATTTCCCAATGTTTTAGTCAGATTGTGTTAAAATTATGGAAAGATATCATCAAAAATAAAGAATCTATTTAAATTCAAAACCCTTCAGTGACTTTTTGGATAATCTATACACTTAAGTTTGTACACGTAAGTTTATGATTGTGTATTTAAATCTGTGGAAGTTATTTTTATTTATCTATTCATATATTTTATTTTTATTTTTATGTTTTATTTATTTATTTTATTTTTATGTTTTATTTATTTATTTTATTTTTATTTTTATGTTTTATTTATTTATTTTATTTTTATTTTTATGTTTTATTTATTTATTTTATTTTTATTTTTATGTTTTATTTATTTATTTTATTTTTATTTTTATTTATTTTATTTGTATTTTTATGTTTTATTCATATATTTTATTTTTATTTTTATGTTTTATTCATTTATTTTATTTTATTTTTATGTTTTATTTATTTATTTTATTTTTATTTTTATATTTTATTTATTTATTTTATTTTTATTTTTATGTTTTATTTATTTATTTTATTTTTATTTTTATGTTTTATTTATTTATTTTATTTTTATTTTTATTTATTTATTTTATTTTTATTTTTATGTTTTATTTATTTATTTTATTTTTATTTATTTATTTATTTATTTTATTTTTATTTTTATGTTTTATTCATATATTTTATTTTTATTTTTATGTTTTATTTATTTATTTTATTTTTACTTTTATGTTTTATTTATTTTATTTTTATTTTTATTTTTATGTTTTATTTATTTATGTTATTTTTATTTTTATGTTTTATTTATTTATTTTATTTTTATTTTTATTTATTTATTTATTTATTTTATTTTTATTTTTATGTTTTATTCATATATTTTATTTTTATTTTTATGTTTTATTTATTTATTTTATTTTTATTTTTATGTTTTATTTATTTATTTTATTTTTATTTTTATGTTTTATTTATTTATTTTATTTTTATTTTTATGTTTTATTCATATATTTTATTTTTATATTTATGTTTTATTTATTTATTTTATTCTTTTTCATTTTGTTGATACATTTATTTCTGTATATATACATATATATATAAAATTAGATAAAAAATATATAGAATATATATATAAAAATATATCAAACATATAGATGTATATTTGTATACACTCATGTGCGTTGTTTTCGTAGCTCAAATTAATGCAGGATAAAATTACTTTGTCTTCGGTTAGCAAAGCGGGTCGTCCGTGAAGTTGAGGGAAAGGAGGGAGGCTCGAAATCAAGAAATAAAATAAAGACACCTTAAATATACGCACTTGCTTAAATGACTAGCAGGGGAAAGGGGTGTTAGTGTTTGTAAAAAAAAAAAAAAAAAAAAAAAAAAAAAAGAAAGAAAAAAAGAAAAATTGCAGAAATGAGTATTCATTTTTTTTTCTTCTTGCTTCTTTTTGGTGGCATTTAAGGAAAATTATATTCTACAGTTATCTTTTTTTTTTTTTTACAGGAATCACCATTTATCAAGGCCCGGAGGCCACTCGAAGATAAGGGTTAATGGGCATGCATTAGTCAATGTGAGCATAGCGTAAGAAATATAAGCAATGGGAATTTTGTAAATTGGATTACTCAGGGGGACAATTCGTCAAGAATTTGTTTACGTTGGACTTGAAGACAATCAGATTGTAGTCAGCTGAAAAGCAGGCAATCGGAAGACAGTTCCACAGGCGTGCAGTTTTAAGAAAGAAGCTTTGTTCATTGAATCTACATTTAGGTTTAGGCACAGATAAAGAGTGTGGGAATCTATTGGTAGTAGTTCTGGCCAGACGAGTGTTTTTCGTGAAAGTCTGGCGAGGGGGGGGAACCATAAATTAAAGCTCAGATGAACACTTGCCATGAAAATAACGATAAAGCAGAGACAGGCTCGCAACGGCTCTTTTGTGGGGAAGTGGTTGCAGGTAAGAGAAAAGAGCACCCCCCACTAAGCTAAGAAGTCTATTTTGAACTGTGTCAAGGCAGAATAAGCTGCTTCTAGCAGCTCCTACCCAGATGTGGCAACAGTACTCCATCCTTTGACGTACCTGGCTTTTATATAAGTGGAGAATTGCATCAGTAGTGAGATATACTGTAGAAGTAGAAGGATCCTCCATTTTTCCAGCGACCTTGGCAACAGATTTGATGTACGTGTTCCATTTCAGGTCAGGAGTAAAGGCCAAGCCCAGAAGCTTGTCAAAACATGAAGCCTTCCCAAGACGAGAGCCATTCATTTACACCCAATGCCAGATTGGCATCAGAGCGTAGATGGTGTAGAGATAGAAGTTTGGTTTTAGATGCATTAAAAGTAACCAGCCACCCCCTTCCCCATTGTACCACATGCGTAAGATCAGAGGAGAGAGAATCAGAGAGAACTTGGTCATTTACGGTTTTTGATGTGCTACCATAGATCGTAGTGTCATCAGCATAAACGTCTACGAATGATGTAAGGATGTGATTCGGAGGATCATTAATGTAGATCAGGAAAACAGTTGGATGGACCCCTGAGGAAATCCAGCATTAATACTGTAGCTTCTGATTTCTTCCTATTAACCACTACTCTTATGAGCCCATCAGAGAGAAATGATTTAATAATTGAGAAGACATTTCCAGCTAAACCGTAGCTGGAGATCTTATGAAGTAGACCTTTATGCCATACTCTATCAAAGGCCTCCAATATGTCAAGAGCAATTGTCCGAGAAAAGAAGCCTCAATCGAGAGATTCGATAATTCTGAGATATAACTGTAAGCACTTTTGTTGTAGATCTAGCAGAACGGAAACCATATTGCACGTCACAAAGAAGGTTATTTTATCTGAAATGGTTGATTACTTATTTATTTAACACAAATTCCAGCAACTTACTCATGACGTACAGGAGAATTATTGGCTTGTACTGAGAGGGAGCTGAGCGATCACATAAATCCTTAAATGCAGGGCATGCGACATCTCTTTGAAGTCCTTACGAGACATGGAAATGCTGAAATATTGACGTTCATATAAATTTATATATATGTTTATAAACTCTATACACGTATTGAGCACGTTTGAAAAGAATATTGGTTTTTAGTTCATATTAACAATATTCAATTAATACGCACATACACATCTATATAATATAAATATTAAACTTAAAATAATGTAATTCATTTTTAGCTGAAAAATAGACTTTATCTATACATATTGAACACATACGCGCTCGTGTGTGTGTGTGTGTGTGTGTGTGTGTGCAATATGTATGGATAAAATCTATTTTTCAGCTAAAAATGAATTACATTATTTTAAGTTTAATATTTCGAATGGTCCTCCGCCCTTTATCAAAAATGAATTCCAGATTTTATCCTAATTAGTTGGTACACATTTAATATCTGGTATTTGGTGTCTATTAAAATATATACCACGATCACACACACACACACACACACACACACACACACACACACACATATATATATATTACGTCATAAGCTCTATAACAATAACATACTGAATTTTCAAGAGTCTGCGACAATTTTAAATGCTTATAGAAAAGAATCTGGAAACATTGGAGGAACCTCGTGTGTATATATATATATATATATATATATATATATATATATATATATATATATATTATATATATATATATATATATATATATATATATATATATATAAGGTCATCCACGCGGATGAGTCAGAAGACGGAAAATGTAGCTAATTAGAGTTTTAAAATATATTTTGGTCCCCATACGGAGTTTAGCACGAATAAAATGAATCTGTCACCACACAATTTTTGGTCAGTTAGGAAATAACTAATTCAACTTTAACACATTTCATATCACCCACATTTCAGGCTAGCAGCTGTGTTCCAAAATATAGAATTATTGGATCAATAGGAATTTATCTTGCACAACTATCGTTGTTTGCAGAACTGTGATATGAGTATACATTTTGTATATATAAGTTTAATGACGAAAGTTAAATTCTGTAAATCAAAATATATACACATATATTTAAGTTAAGAATTTATTGCTTGAAACAAGGAAAATATAGGGAAAAATTATGTTTATTTCCTTAATCCATGGATTTTCAGTAATGGCTCTTATTATCAGAGGAAATGAAATGCAATTAGCTTTACCTTGTTGGCTAGCATCATCCTAAAAGTATTACCTTAATGTAATAACTGACAGGATAATTCATTTGATCTCTAATCTGTGACTTATCTTATATGCACACACACACACACACACACACACACACACACACACACACACACACACACACACACACACACACACACACACACACACATATATATAAGAGCAAACAGTTAATAAAACATGTTAAAAAACACTTTGAAAAATAGTTAAAAACATACTTAATCTGAAAAGGAAACACTTGATAAGTGGATAGTCCTTAATCCGCGAAGTTTTGAAGAAATACTTTCCTTCTCATCAGAGGGTAGTAATTAGCAAAATGCGGGATCGGATTTTGCATACAAAAGTATTTGATGAAACAACAAGTAAGTCAAAGATCTTACTTGATAACAAAAAGTGAAGCAGAGGGAATATGGTGAATAAAAAGGTGATTACACGTGAATCTATAGTCTGGTGAAAGGTAAATATTCCAATGACGGTAAACTCCAAAAATATAACTCCAGGAAAGTTAATTGAGTTTCCATTTGTACAAGTAAAATCCCAGGAAATCACGTGATTGGAAGATGGTCCAAAATAATACAAAAGGCCGAAATCCATGGAATAATTCACAAATATGTACAAAGAAAAGAAAAGGGGAAAATTCCAATAATTTTAATAAAAGAAAAATAAGATATGCTTTTCACAGGACTGCCGAGACATAATAAGAAAGATCAGGGAAGAAGAAGAGGAAAAAAATTAAATGGTGATAGAATTAAATACAAGATAGAAAAGCAAATGTCAAAATGACCCAGACAAAAAGGATGTTAAAAGGCGCGAAAAAATATAGGGCAAAAAATAGGTCAATTGAAATGTACAGGTTATTACTTAAGAAAATATCAGCAAGAGCTGTTAAAAGACACTAAATGGAATAAATAAATAAATAAATAAATAAATAATAAAATATTAAAAAAAAATATTTTTAAGGGGAGAGGATGGCCGGTATCTGCAAATTCAGGATAAAGCAAGTAAGTATGTAAGTAAATGCATATAGTAAAATATAAGTAAATATACATGCAGGATATAGATGTGTGGGTAGATAGGAATATTAAAAGACTAAGACGTAAATTGCAGATAAAAAACCGGCCAAACAAAGAAGAAATAAAGAAGTAAAATAAAGGATTATTAAGTTATAAAGTATTAAGAAAGTATGTAGAAAAAACGATAAAGTTAAAGAAGAATTATATATCTATCTGAAAGGTTAAAGTAATAACTATGTAATTTCAAAATTACCATAATTAAATTTGGACTTATGTTTACAGAAAGAGATCAGTGTGTTTTTAGAATTTATTATATTGTTACTTTGAGGGGAAGTAATTATAGTTATAGCTTCCGTTGTGCAGAGGCGACATGACTTAGAGCCTGGAGTATAAGACTTAACTTTTTTATGATATTATTTTATTTTTATTATATATATATATATATATATATATATATATATATATAAAGGCAAATATCTTCGAAGCACTCAAAGCACTGACAACTGTGCTAACAAAGAACTAAGCCGCCGAACCAAAAGTGTGGCACTATTTCCTTGTGCCACTGTTTCTAACACACTCTGCAGCATGGACGGGTGGTAAATTGTCCATGAGCGTAGAGATACAAAGAAACCCCTTCCCATAATCCCCTTGCTATCTTTCTGTCTCTTTCCTGCACGACCACCATGATGTGAGGACGCATAGACTGTCTCTCCGTAAATGAGGGGGGCCACCCCCTCCCTCAACACTAGTTAGGGTAGGTTAGTTAGCTTTGAAAAGCCTATTGTAAAAATTAATTGTAAATTGTTTTTTTTGTAATATATATTGTATCTCTAATGTAAAATAAAATAGTTAGTTATACCTTTGTATATTACAATTGTGTCGCGTGTCATTTTTCTTGTGTCTGCCATGAATGCCTTCATAAATGTCTTAAGTCGAAAGGCGGCCCTGAGGACAAAGAAATGAAGATTCCCACCAGAATGCCACCAGGGTGAAGAGATCATCTCGAGAAAGGAAAGGAGCCACACCCAAAACCAACATCTCAGGTATGATTTTCTTCTTACTACACAGACCCTAATGACTGGCCCATCTTCATGTCTTCATGAGACCGCTTTAAGACATTTACTATAACACGTCTGTCGGTCACACCCCAGTGACCGGCTGATCGTGGTATAAATGGTGCCGTGACCAGGATTGACCCTGGTTAATTACCAGACGGATCTCGTCGCATCTGTGTCGCAGTATAAATGATGCACTATGACCAGAACATATTGTTTCCCAGCATGGAAATAATTTCGACCCTTAAACCCACGGCACAACCAAAAATAACGACCACTAGACGAATCGAATAAAAAAAAATGGTCCACGGTCTTAAAAAAACGGAAAAAAAAAAACCATTATTTCTGGCAAAATTTTAAAAAAAAATGGCAGACCAGTACACACGCGCACAAAAAAAAAAAAAAAAAAAACGCACTCAAAAAAAGAAAATTCAGAACCTGAACAAAAAATTGTCTTGCACCTACAAAAAAAAAAAACAGTTTACAAAGGATCGATTTAAAAAAAAAGAGTATTGAAAGTAACCCTTCGAAAAAAAAGTAAGAAATGTGTCCCACACACACAAAAAAAAAAAAAAAACAGAGACGAGAAAAAAGTGTCTCTAGAATATGCAATGTCTCTTTCTCTCTCACGCTTTCTCTCTTTCTGTCTCTCTCCGGATATATATCGATATGTGTGTATATCTATGCATCTTGTTATTACATGAAAAAAAAAAGAAAAAAATCCTTCAAACACGAAGCTCGAAAAATAAATTTAAAAAAAAAAAAGGAAAGAAAATAAAGAATACCTAACATTTTTTATCTGATCTTTATTTCAGGTTTATAAAAATATAGGACTTTTTAAAAACATTCTTTTGACTTTGCAAGTGTTAGATTCAGATTTGAAAAAATAGAACTTTTACATTACATTTTATTCCATGAACAGTTGATGTGTTTATTTTTCATGTTCATTAAAGCTGAAACATAAGGGGACATTTTTTTTTGAATTGATAATGTTTCTTTTATTGATGTTTGTCTGTTTAAAAAGAAAAAAAAATGTTACTGGTAAAAAAAAAATGGGGGTTAGATAATATGAAAGTTTTGTGTTAGAATGTATTTTACAAAATTGTTCAAAATAAGATTGTTTTTCTATTTAGTTATTTGTTTTAAACTCGTAGAAATGTTTAATGTCTACCTGTCACTCATTTTTTAAAACAATGGCCGCACATTGGAAAGATAAGCGAAGATGACCTCGTCATGGTGTTTGCGAGGGTGTTGAGGAATGGGTGGTAGAACAATGCTATCTGCCTCTCTCTCTCTCTTCTTCTCTCTATCTTTCTCTCTCTCTCTAATTCCCTTACCTTTTAGGGTCTATGAGGACGAGAGAGAAAATTGTCGAAGATTTTTTTGTTATTACGTAATGATATCATGAGGGTGGTAGGGTGTGTAGTGACATCGCTCTGTCTCTATCCCCTTCTTTTTCCCCTCATTCTCTTTCTCTACTCTTGCGTTTTAATGATTGTATAGCTAAACCCCCATGGCTGATTGCAGGAGGGCATATAATAACGAATTAACTTGGAGTTTTTTTAAATTTTTCTACCAAGTTTAAAGAACAAAATTATTTATGCTTCGTTAAATTACATTAAATGATGTCTTCAATTGGTTTTTATTAAAAATAAAAACTGAGACAATTATTCAAACAGCACTTAAAGTACTTTTTTGAAGTCTTCGAGTGTTTGGAAAAGCCAACTGTTACATGATTACGTTGATTTTTTAAGAGTTCTCTGAAATGTTCATAGTTTTTTTTTTAAGAAAAATTACGCTATTACATTTCGAATATTCTCTGAATTTTTAATAATTTCTAAGGAAATATTGTTTGACTAACGAAAGAAATTTTCCTGAACTCTAGATGATTTTAAGGAAGAATTATTCGAGCGAATTCTTTAATTGAAGGTTTATTTGAAATTGGACCGTATGATAGGGGTCCCTGAAATATTGACTGAGGAGTATATACGTAAAATTGAATTAATTATTAAGAATAAAAAAAGATTTCCTCAGTCTAGAAAGATCTCTCTTTAATTGAAACTTTAATTTTTTCGAGCTGTTAACTATACAGAACTGGTCGTTAACTAATGTGACTCCCAGGTGTGGCGGGAGTTTATTAATTCGAAATAATCCTTGTGAGTGAGTTTAGGAAAAGAATTGCTTTTAAATGATAAAATAATTACTTTGGAAAATAAAGTTAATTAACGTGAAATGTTTCTGAATTCGAAATGACCTTGATAATGACCTATAAGAAGAAATGATTTTTAAGAATCAATTAAATAACTTTAAATGTACACTGAATTTTAAAAATAATAATTACGAAATGAAAAATTTGGGATGTTTCTGAATCTCATTGTGAAGGGTGAATTGATTCAAAATGAATTGTCTATGATCTTTTCGGAAGATTAATTTTAATAATGAACCAAATGTTTGGAATAATTTTTGAATTGTATTACGAAAAATGGGTATATTCGAAGTTTATGACCTTTTGAGAAGATTGGTTTTTATAATAATAAATGAATTACTTTGGAAAGAAGTTAACTAACATAAATTGATTTTAACGATGAACCAAAATACTTGAAATAATTTTTAAATTTTGGAATTAAATTTTAATCATCTTTTGTAAATCAAGTTTTGAAAAAATACACATACTTTTTAAATGTACCCTGAAATTTGGGAAAAAGTTAATTATGAATGTAATAACTGAAATGCGTTTGCATTGTGTAAACAAATTCTAATTGTGACCGAGGTGCTCTGAAATGATTTTTAAAAAATTTTTTTCTTTTTAAGAAAAAAAGAAATTGTTAACACCCTATTTCATTGATTTAATGTATACCAGGTTTCTGAATTGTTTATTTTTGGAATTTTTTTCCCCCTAATTGAGTATTCTAACTCATGAAGGCTGAGTGCCCTTCTTAATTAATTCTTTATATAATTAATAAATATTCCGTGGTGGATAGTTTTTATTGGTCGCTCGGCGGCAGACTCCTTGCTCTAACAGAATTAATTGGATTAGAACCTCTGAAGACCAAGGTTTTACTAAATCCATATAGGTCGGCGTGATGAGGTCACGTAACTCCGACTTGGTTAAAATACATTATACTGGTTGCTGAAGGGAGCGTAAATCCAGTTACGAAAATAATGTTATGCAGACTAAATTAAAAAAAAACGTATAGGTCGGCGTGATAAACTCACGTAGAATCCGGCCTAGTGAAATATGTATAGGTCGGCGTGATAAACTCACGTAGAATCCGGCTTAGTCAAATACGTATAGGTCGGCGTGATAAACTCACGTAGAATCCGGCTTAGTCAAATACGTATAGGTCGGCGTGATGAACTCACGTAGAATCCGGCTTAGTGAAATACGTATAGGTCGGCGTGATAAACTCACGTACAATCCGGCTTAGTGAAATACGTATAGGTCGGCGTGATAGACTCACGTAAAATCCGGCTTAGTGAAATACGTATAGGTCGGCGTGATAAACTCACGTAGAATCCGGCTTAGTGAAATACGTATAGGTCGGCGTGATAAACTCACGTAGAATCCGGCTTAGTGAAATACGTATAGGTCGGCGTGATAAACTCACGTAGAATCCGGCTTAGTGAAATACGTATAGGTCGGCGTGATAAACTCACGTAGAATCCGGCTTAGTCAACTACGTATAGGTCGGCGTGATGAACTCACGTAAAATCCGGCTTTGTTAAAAAAATATTATACTGGTTGCTTAACAAAGTGTAAATCCAGTAACTGAAATCGTGATGCCATTGCCTCGATGGAGGGCGAGGATGATTACCCTCTCTGGTATTTGAAGCAGTATACCAGCCTACCAGGAGCCTGGTGGAAAAGATAACTTGCTTCACTGAGTTCCTGATGGAACGTAGAGCATGGAGACATTGATTGCTGACGGCCGGTTGACGCACCATTCACGGAAAATTATGGACTTCTGAAATTTATGAATGCTCATAAATTTCGGATAGCATAGGGAGGGATGTGGCACTATTTCCTTGTGCCACTGTTTCTAACACACTCTGCAGCATGGACGGGTGGTAAATTGTCCATGAGCGTAGAGATACAAAGAAACCCCTTCCCATAATCCCCTTGCTATCTTTCTGTCTCTTTCCTGCACGACCACCATGATGTGAGGACGCATAGACTGTCTCTCCGTAAATGAGGGGGGCCACCCCCTCCCTCAACACTAGTTAGGGTAGGTTAGTTAGCTTTGAAAAGCCTATTGTAAAAATTAATTGTAAATTGTTTTTTTTGTAATATATATTGTATCTCTAATGTAAAATAAAATAGTTAGTTATACCTTTGTATATTACAATTGTGTCGCGTGTCATTTTTCTTGTGTCTGCCATGAATGCCTTCATAAATGTCTTAAGTCGAAAGGCGGCCCTGAGGACAAAGAAATGAAGATTCCCACCAGAATGCCACCAGGGTGAAGAGATCATCTCGAGAAAGGAAAGGAGCCACACCCAAAACCAACATCTCAGGTATGATTTTCTTCTTACTACACAGACCCTAATGACTGGCCCATCTTCATGTCTTCATGAGACCGCTTTAAGACATTTACTATAACACGTCTGTCGGTCACACCCCAGTGACCGGCTGATCGTGGTATAAAAGCACATATCCGGCTAGACACAAAGTGTAGAGTCTACAAAACCGTCGTCCTGCCAACCTTGCTGTACTCAGCAGAGACCTACAATCTGTATAGAGAATACATAAGGAGACTGGAAGCAGAGACACCTGAAAAGGATCATAAAAATCAAATAGAGTGACCCTTGCTACTATGCAACTACGATGGACCGGACACACTGGAAGACAACTGAATCCCAAAGATGATTTTCTACGGGAACTAGAAAATGGAACCCGCAAAGATGTAACAAAGCGGCACCTGAAGGCGATGAATATCAATGTTGAGAGTTGGGAGGAAGAAGCCTAAGAAAGGAGTAGCTGGCAGTACAGTCTCCATAAAAAGAAATGAAGAAATAAAGAGAAAGATTAAAGAAGCCTTAGAGCTGAGATACTATAGTGAGATAACAAATATATTTCAGAGATAAACTCCATCTTCAAAAAATAGACCGTTTCATACCTTCGAGAAGCAAAAACCTAACAGCCAGCCATGGTTCTCTCCAGAATGTGCTGCTGCCATTGCTCACAGAAATCACTTTTTCCACTGCATCCAACATAATAGATGTATGGAAACTAAAGCCGCTTTCAGGACTGCCAGCAACCATTGTAAGAAAGTAATAAAGAACGCAAGAGAGTTGTATGCCCAGTCCGTCAAGTCCAAAGTAGCTGAGCAGCGGCTTGGTTCCCACCAGTTTTGGCAAATAGCAAACAGAATCCTGAACAGAAGCGTGTGCTCTATCCCAACTATCATCAATGGACCTGAGGTAATCTCGTCAGCATCAGACAAAGCCAAACTCTTTGCCAAGAACTTTGCATCTAATTCTACCCTTTGCGACCAAGGCTGCCAACCCCCAATATTTCCTCCTGTATCAGAAAACACGCTATGTGATATACATATATCTGTACGTGATGTTGCCAAGCTAATCAAAAACCTTGATTCCAGTAAAACAACCGGCCCTGACGGTATTCCAATTATAGTACTCAAAAACTTCAACCAGAACTAACGCTCATACTTACAAAACTGTTTAAAAGTTGTCTTAAGGAGACTAGCTTCCCATCACCCTGGAAAATTTCATCAGTATGCCCTGTATTTAAGAATTCAGGTGATCGCTCATCGCCCTCTCAGTACAGGCCAATAAGTCTCCTGTGCGTCATGAATAAGTTGCTGGATCTGTCTTAAATATAGAAGTAATCAACCATCTCAACAAAAATAACCTTCTTAGTGACACTCAATATGGTTTCCGTTCTGCTAGATCTACAGCAGATGTGCTTACAGTTATATCTCATAGGATAAGCAAATCTCTCGACAGTGGCAATCTTTCTAGGGCAATTGCTCTTGACATATCTAAGGCCTTTGATAGGGTATGGCATAAAGGTTTACTTCACAAGATCTTTAGCTATGGTATAGCTGGAAATGTCTTCTCAATTATTAAATCATTTCTTTCTGATAGGTTCATAAGAGTAGTAGTTGAGGGGCGAAAATCAGAAGCTCACAGTATTAATGCTGGAGTTCCTCAGGGGTCGATCCTGGGCCCAACTCTTTTCCTGATCTACATTAATGATCTTCCAAATCACATCCTTACATCATTTGTAGACATTTATGCTGATGACACTGCCATTTATGGTAGCACAACTAAGGCAGTAAACGACCAAGTTCTCTCCGATTCTCTCCGATTCTCTCTCCTCTGATTTTGAGCACGTAGTACAATGAGGAAAGGAGTGTCTGGTTAATTTTAATGCATCTAAAACCAAGCTTCTCTCTTTACATCATCAACATTCTAATCCACATCTGGCATGAATTGAAATGAATGGCTCTCGTCTTCAGGAGGCCTCAAGTTTCTGGGCTTGACCTTTACTCCTGATCTTAAATGGAACACGTACATCAAATCTGTTGCCAAGGCCGCTGGAAAAATGGTGGGATCTTTCTATCGATCCAGTAGATATCTCACCGCTGATGCAATTCTCTATCTATATAAGAGCCAGGTACGTCCAAAGATGGAATACTGTTGCCACATCTGGGCAGAAGCTCCTAGAAAGGACTTGTCCTACCTTGATAGAGTTCAAAATAGACTTCGTAGCCTTGTAGGAGATGTCCTTTTCTCTTCCCTGCAACCTCTATTTCCTAGAAGAGATGTTGCGAGTTTGTCTCTGATGTATCGTTATTTTCATGGAAAGTGTTCAATTGAGCTTCAGTCTATGGTTCCCGCTCGCCAAACTTTCACTAGAAACACTCGTCTAGCTGAAAATACTATCAATAATTCCCCCCCACTCTTTATCTGTGCCTAAACCTAAACGTAGATTTCATAAACAAAGCTTCTTTCTTAGAACTGCACACCTGTGGAATTGTCTTCCGTTTTCCTGCTTTCCGGCTGACTATAATATGGTTGTCTTCAAGTCTAACGTAAACAAGTTCTTGATGAGCCGTTCCATATAACTTAACAAATTTACCGAATTTCCATCACTATCGATTACTATATTGCCCAATTTCTATTGTACACTCTTTAACCCTTATCCTCGAGTGGCCTCTTGGCATTGATAATGTCGTGATGCCTGTGTAAAAAAAAAAGATTTGATGCGTATTTTATTTTATTTAAATTAAATCAACGTTTTAATATGAATTCACATCCTTGACGTTATTCTCGCGTTGCCTACGCACAGTTCAAACAGTTCAAAATACAACCGCTAAAAATAACGCGCGGATCTTTACAGACTTTTCTTTCCCAACTTTACAACATGGCAAGCAAAAAAAAAAAAAAAAAAAAAAAAAGAAACAAAACAACATACTGAAGATGGAGTATACCTCTGAAATATATTTGTTATAAATTTCAAACAAGTAAAATATTTATTTTCCTAACATTACGTTGTGATGTGGCTTTCAAGCGCACCTGATACGTACTTTATTTCATATAAAAATATATAAAAAACATTGATAAAATATATAAGCATATATTGTATAAACATATATAAATATATGTATAAAACATATATAAAATGTACATACAAAACCTATATAAAATATAAAATATGCATACAGATTCATAGATAAATATACATATATATATATATACATGTATATTTAAAGCATATATTAAATATATATATGAGAATATATATATAAAACATGTATATATAAAGCATATATAAACTATATATAAATATATACACATAAACTATAAAGAAAAAAATATAGATGTAAAAAGCTTTATTTTTAAAAAAACTATTTTGATCGTCTGGTCTTGCTTGCTTGCTTGAATCTTATCTTCGCCGATCGGCTAATTCGATCAGGTTCGAATCTCACGACCGATTGTAATCGCGACACCCTACACTGATGATTTCTGAAAAGATGAAACACTAGTGTCTGTAGGTATTTAAAAATTATTATAGTAATAATTATGTCAGCCCCTTTAAGAACTCGGTTCTTATTGTTGAGCACCTTTAGTTGAAACGAAAATCGGTCACTTAAGCTTACATGCGCAGATCGTAATGTTATAATCATTAGATCACTATGGACGGCCGTCTCGGCATCTATAATATAAATTTCACCTGTTTGTTTAAATATATGTATGTTTCATGAAAAAAAAACGTTCGATAGAAGCGACGGATTTTCACGAGATTGGTATCATTTTGAAGATCAACCCTTCAAACGACAAATATCGAAAAATTGGCCCAAAACATTAAATTCATTCACCCTCAACTGGGCACTTTTCTACTAGGAGGGGGATCGTTTTTTTTTTTCGTCGATATTTTCGAAAGGCATCGCCTCTTTTCGATTGCCTAGCCGTAATTTAAACTTACGTCACTTCTGGTTTGGCGACGGGCGCAACAGCTAACGCGTCACGTTTTTTTTTTTTTTTTTTTTTGCGTTTTGTTTTCCTCATTCGCGAGACGGATTCGAGCCTGCCTGCCTTATTACCACTTTAAAAAATAAAAAAATAAAAAAATAAAAAAAAATTTGCGGTCGCAATTTTCCTTTTTTTCTTTTTCTTTTTTTTGTTTGTCCAACCAACACCCTTACACACACGTTCACTTTCTTTTCCGCCTTCGCGTCACGGGTTCGAGCCTGCATACTTACAACAACTTTTTTTCTTTCTTGCTCAACACACACCTACAAACACCCGGGCAATACCGGGCACCCATGCTAGTTTAATAATAAATAAATGTTTAAATTTCAACTTAATTACTCGCGGTTACAGTTGGCCATGTTGCTTGTTCCTTGTTAATGTACTCAGAGATGGATGGCTTCGTGGCCGGGTTCGAATCTGACGACCAACTCTAATCGTAACTCCTTGCACTGATGATTCCCGAAAGGATGAAACACTAGTGTCTGTAGGTATTTAAAAATTGTATATATAATAAGTGATGGAACGATTCCAATATTTTTCTGATACAATTACCAATTCTATACTAAATTCCCGATTCCGATACAATTCCCGATTCCAATTCTTTATAATTCACTAAATATTTAACAATAGTGTTTTTTTTTTTCAGATTACCAAGAAAACACATGCGCATATATTTTCTCAAACGTAAAAATAAACGTTTTTGTGTGATGATCTATCGATTTTAGTTTTACTAATGGTTTAAAATCAATAAATATTTATTATTTTATCATTCCTACCAACCGGGGAAGATGTTGTTTTAAATTGAATCAAATAATATATACAATTAAAAGAATCGTTTTTGGCATTGGAAAATAGGCACAATTCTTTTTCGATCTCGATATCGATACTCTAAAAGGTATTGATTTTTCCGATTCTCGATTTCGGTTCCGATTAATCGGCCCAACAGTTATATATATATATATATATATATATATATATATATATATATATATATATATATATATATATATATATATATGTGTGTGTGTGTGTGTGTGTGTTATTTATTTGTTTTTGTATTTGCGATACGTTTTGAATGAATTCAATTATTTATAAGAAAGTGCATTTTTACCTAATTGCGAGTTCGGAATAATTTTCCCTTTTACAAATTTGGTACGCCCAAATGAGGAGCGGCATATATATATATATATATATATATATATATATATATATATATATATATATATATATATATATATATATATATAAAAGATTCAGCCACTCTGATGAGTCGGAGACGACGAAACACGTGTCAGTGGATAATTATATATATATATATATATATATATATATATATATATATATATATATATATATATAGAGAGAGAGAGAGAGAGAGAGAGAGTAGTGGAGAAAAAACTCCCCGGATACCAATGTCCATGCTAAAAATATAATCAGGTGTGGTTTTTTTAATGATTCGCTCATTGGCTGTGATGCATTTCTATAAACCGGATCGTTTGTGACTGCAACAAAAATAATTTCACCCACGACTTTTATTTTTAAAATAGACGCATGGCTGCTTTATTAAGATGTGTTTTTAAAAATAGCATTATTCAAATTGTATTGTCTCCAAGTAACATTTTTCCATAATATTAAGAATGAAAATCTTAACTCTCTCTCTCTCTCTCTCTCTCTCTCTCTCTCTCTCCATCCATCTATCTATCTATCTATCTATCTATCTATCTATCTATCTATCTATCTATCTATCTATAAAAGTTAACGTGTCTATTGTCTGTGTGTGTGTGTCTGTGTGTGTGTCTGTGTACATTTTCCTTCGCAACAACTCTGTCAATATTCAGTCTACAGACTCGAAATTAGATATACAGACTACTGAGATTTGGGAAAATCTGCGTGATCGGTTTTCGGCCAGAAATTTGGCGTTTAAAGGGTCAAAGTTCAACGATTTGTCCTTTGAGAACTCCATATAACTCCTCCGACAATTTTGGGGTTTAAACACTTGAAATTTTAGATATAAGTTCCCTGGGCATGGATCTAACTTAATAACTCGATTTGAGCCCCAAACAATAAATTTTAAGGGGTCATAATAGGTGTCAAAGTTTAAAAAATTGACCTTTTTTTTTCTCAACATACACCTCCAAACACCCGGGCAACGCCGGGCACCAATGCTAGTATATCTATAAAAGTGAACGTGCCTGTGTGTCTGTGTGTCTGTGTACATTTCCCTACGCAATAACTCAATTTTTAGTCTACTGACTCGAAATTTGATATACATGCAGTCATGCTAGTATATCTATAAAAGTGAAAATGTCTGTGTGTGTGTGTATGTCTGTCTGTCTGTGTACACTTCCCTGCCAAATAACTCTGTCAATTTTCAGTCTACATACTCAAAATTTGACACAGGGAGTATTGATATTTGATAAAATCTTTTTAATCGGTTTTCAGCCGGAAATTTAGCTGTTAAGGAACTAAAATTCGACGATTTGACCTTGAGAACTCTACCGAACTCCTCTGCAAATTTTGGGTTTAAACACTTGAAACTTTTGCAATTATCTGCAAAAGATATAGCTAATTTGCATATTTTTTAAACATCCATTTTAAGTATTTCCTATTAATTTTTTCGGTTCTCATGGGATGATCATCTTTAGTTAACTATTACGTGTAATTATATCCATGCAGATATTCTACATGATTTATACTTGCGTAATATTCGTATAAAAATGGTATAGTAAACACAAAACCTTTTCTATATATATTTATGTATGCGTATATATACATTTGCTTAAACAATTTCCTACCAAACTCCTCTGTCAGTTTTTGATCTACAGACCTGAAACTTCATATATAGGATATTTGAACCCATGCAAAACTTTATATTTGTATAATATCGGGATAGCTGTAGTGCCAAGTCCACTTATGTTTGGTGAGCTTTCCTGAGGTCACAATCTTAGAAATAAGACTCGGTTATTAATCTACTTGTGTGTGCATATTTGGCAACAAACACATTCACTTTGCCCAACTTACTCTAAAACTGAAATAATGAAATGAAATGACATCACAAACAAAAGTAGACTCGATCAAACCGGACACAAACAAACTTAATTCAGTTCCTTCGTTCAGGCTCGTATTCACAAATATTCGTGGACTAAGAACTAGTCTGGATGATGTAGAAAAGAGAGTTTCCAACCTGATAGGTCCTGAACTGTCATCTAAGCTTCAGCCTCTGTCCTATCATCGAAATGTTGCAGGGAGACGTACACACGCGAATTCGAATGACTGATTCATCTTGGGCCCAATCGTTAATCGACAACGATATCATTGCGTGTGTGTGTGTGAGATCGAACATCGATTGGAGGACATGCTTTATTTTATTCTGATTTTTCTCGACTTTTATTTCAATTAATTTCATATTACAACTTTAATCAAATTGTTTAGTTTGCTTTAATCTATTTATTTATTGTAATCTCTGTAATTTACGAAAATTCAGAGCCCGCGCAACATATATATATATATATATATATATATATATATATGGATAGATAGATACACAGATAATTATTGATAGATACACATATTGACAGACAAATAAACGGATAAATTAGTGCTTCGGTCTGATATTCTCTAAGACCGGCGCTTTTGATTATATCGACTACATTCCAGCTATTTATCCAATTGTCTTGGTTCTTATTTCGAATATTATACATTATATTAATATTATATATTGTAATTTACGAAAATTCAGAGCCCGGGCAACATATATATATATATATATATATATATATATATATATATATATATATATATATATATATATATGTTGCCTGGACAACATATATATATATATATATATTGCCCGGGCAACATATATATATATATATATATATATATATATATATATATATATATATATATATATATATATATATATATATATGTTGCCCGGGCTCTGAATTTTATTGAATATATATATATATATATATATATATATATATATATATATATATATATATATATATATATATTACACAGTGATCACCACTTATCAAGGCCCGGAAGCCACTCAGGGATAAGGGTTATTGCAAGTATATTACGTTAGTGTGGAGATTTGATGAAGTGTTTACTTAAGGGGGCGGTTCATTGGGAATATATATATATATATATATATATATATATATATATATATATATATATATATATATTGCCCGGGCTCTAAATTTTCGTATATATATATTCTTCTTTCTTTCCGCTCCCTGAGCGCTTATTATAAGAAAGGAGTTATCTGCTCTTTGTTTACATTTTTCTGCCCCACTTTTTTAGGGCGTATTATTTGTCTATTATTTGTTTATTTATTTTTTTATTTTTTATTCAGTATAAGTTTTACTTACTTTCATGCACTTAATATTTGATAAAAAAATATTATATATATAATATTATATATATCTATAATATAAAGTTTAACGTCTGTGTGTGTGTGTTGTGTGTTTGTGTGTATGTGTCTGGTCACAAATAGGCTCCTATATATATTACAACCTTTTCTGCGTGTTCTTTACATTACAATAGTACAACCCATAATCTGACGGCGCAATACTACACCGTTCAATACTGTAAAACTGAAACGAAGCTGTTCTACTTGAAAAGAGCGCCATTTTCTTCTTATTCATATTTATATCGATTATTTGCTTTAAAAAACTAAAATAATTACGTGTTTACTTTTTTAATATCCCATTTTGCTGTTTCGGATTATTTTACTAAAGTAAGTAAAGCTTCATTATGTTTCCAAACTGTTTTTGTTTCTTTGTTTTTTGATATTTCGTCGATATTATTTAATAAGAGTGTTTAGCAGAAAAGCCAACAAACGACTACCCGAAAAAATAAATATACAAGAAATAAATGTTATTATAGCCAATAAAAGTTCAGTTCATGTTTTTTGTTTTGTTTTGAAATAGTTTTTAATGCTCTTTACTTGAAATAATCTCAGCGAACCGAAATTAAAACGAAATTTGAGGCGATAACTACTTAAATGAATTTTTATATAAACTACACATGCCATAATCGAATATTCCTCAAGCACAAAATAACGGAAATCATTAAAATATGTTTATAAATGTTCCTTACGTTGACGGAACTCTTTTAAATTGTTAACACAGAATGCTCAGGTGCCCCTCTTTCCAATTGAAAACGGAGCTCTCCATTTCAAAGTCGCTGCCATTTTGATTTTTTTCTAAACCGGTTCGTAAATTAAAAAAAAACAACAACTTTTTTACAAACTACTTAAAAATACAAACCAATGAACTTTTCTACCATAAAAGTAACTTTTATTGACTATGGTAGCATTTATTTCTTGTATATTTATATTATTATATATATAACATTTTCTCTTTGTAAGGAAACACCATTTTGTTGATCACTATTGGCTACGAATGGAAACAAAGTTGATATAAAAAATATATTTTTTCGCGAAAATTATCTTTACTTTCATCATATTTTGCTTGGGGTTAAATTTTTTAGTATCAAAACCTATCTCTTTAGAACCTCCTCCTTTTCAAAACCTATCATACTTTCATCAATCACAGTCCATTTTCTGTAGGTTGTTTTTGAATCCAGTCAACGACCGGTACTTCTGCTAGTATATATATATATATATATATATATATATATATATATATATATATATATATATATATATATAATTTAAAGGAGATTAGAACAATAGTCTAAAGAGCTGAATGTATTTTAATGTATTTTGTTGTTGTTCCTTCTTATGAAACGGATTTTTAATTTAATTATAATTTGATTTTTAAATTTTAAATTATCAATCACATTACTTAATATATATATATATATATATATATATATATATATATATATATATATATATATATATATATAGTGTATTTTTTATCGTGACACCATCATTAGATGGGTTGGCTACCACAGCTTAAGAGAGTCCCGTATACAGTACTATCATGTTGACACACCGGTTCTGTCCAGATCACCGTAGTTAAGCAACGTTGAACCTGGCCATTACCACATGGGTGACCATTTAGGAAGGAGAGGCGCTGTATGTACCACGAGGTAAAATACCAGATTGAGAAACTGGCATGGTCTATCCTTCTCTCGAGGGGAGATGAAACTCTCTTAAGCCGTTGTAGGCAACCCATCTAGTGATAGCGTCACGATAAAAAATACACTTGATAAGTATCAAGTTTTCAGCTACCGACAAGATTCGAATTACACTACAAACTCGTGTAGTGAGGTAAATCTCGGCTGCGGGCGCGCTGGATGGCTGGTAAGGGTAGCTGCGCGTGTAATTGTGAGGCAAGAGTTTCGCAATTTCAATCACAGGACGACTGGAAACAATGCCGAGATAAGCGAAGAATACATACAACACCTGGAATTCCCAAATAGTCACCCGTCACCCATTTTAGTACTGACCAGTTTCAACGTTGCTTAACTTAATGGGAACCGGTGTGTCAACGTAATTATATCGTACTCTAGTATTATCAGATTAAACAAAGCAACCCGAACATTTCAACTCGTTGAATATTTGGATTCCAATGCCCTTTTTTGTCTGTTAGGTTTTAAATATAGAATGCGTCTCATCTGTCGTGGTCGGCTTAATCGCGTGTAGACGTGCGAGATTTTCGTCTGGGAACCAAGTTTATTTTAAGGTTTCTTTCGTGCTGAGTCTCTATAAATACTAATCTACCAGCAAGGACACCAGGTGTTGTCCAGGAATGAGTAAGGATCCAGTAAATAGTTTCTCCAAGTACAAAATCTTTCTGTCTTGCATTGTTCATTTTTCTGTTCTTTTTTTTTTTTGCTGTTTACATCAAGTGGTTTTATGTCTTGTCTGGGGCGACTTCCATTAAGATAAGCTTGACAAAAGAAAAGGAGGCAGACTTTTATTAGATTAACTAATCTCGTCCCTCACTTTTAGCTGAACAAGAGTCATGGTCTAACAAAAATATCATGAGCATCCTCGTCGGCATTCTCCAGTTGTGTAAATATATGCACTGCTGCATGGTTTGTGGAATGCAGAAGCCAAACAACAGGCCTGTAATAAGAGAAATATGCAGGTAGAGGAAGAGAACCAATTTTGAAAAAGTCGTGAAACAAATACGAAACGTTGAGAAATATATAACCTATTTTCGACACGGCAGAGTTTTGTTAACTACATCGAAAACTAAGGGACTTTTAAAACAAGATGCAATGCGTTGTTTGGACAGTACCACAAATAAATGCCTTTTATTTCAATCACTTTCAAATTATTTATCATCAGATGTTTGGAATAATAATACTTATGGTTCGTCCATTGGTGATCATTGTAATGTTGCAATCAAAGGGACATAAATCTCGAAGAGTTACCTACGCTTTAAACTACTCAGAAATACATACGAAAAAGGAACATATATAAAAAAAGATTAATAAAGGCTTGTGAGTCAGTTACACGGCGAGCAAGCTGTTACTAATATCTATCCGTGCTCTGTTCTCTTTTCTTACAACCTGACACCTGCGAGGCGAGGCCTTTCAACATGTCATCTTTCGATAAGGATAAAGAGAAATTCGGGAAGTAGTTAAATAATGACCAGTTGTGATTTACCTGTTTTCTCAACGTTCAGTGTACACGCTGACCAGAACACAACCAGCATTCGTAGAAAGAGATGGATAGACAAGTTGGAAAATATATTCATTGCACAAGATTTTCATGGCAAGTGCTCATCTGAGCTCAAATCTATTGCCCCCCCCCTCTCGCCAAACTTTCACGAAAAACACTCGTCCAAAACCACTATCAACAATTTCCCACACTCCTTATCTATGCCTAAACCTAAACGTAGATTCCATGAACAAAATTTCTTTCTTAGAACTGCACGCCTGTGAAATTCTCTTCCGATTGCCTGCTTTCCAGTTGACTACAATCTGATTGTCTTCAAGTCCAACGTAAACAAGTTCTTGATGAGCCGTCCCCCCGTAAGTAATCCAATTTATAAAATTCCCACTACTTATGTTTACTACGCTATAATCGCAATGACTAATGTATACCCGTTAACCCTTATCCTCGAGTGGCCCCCGGACCTTGATGAGTGGTGACTTCTGTGTAAAAAAAAAGACATTGACAACGACAAAAAAGGAAAGCGACCTTTCTTCGTTGTGTGTGTGTGTGTGTGTGTGTGTGCGTGTGTGTGTGTGTGTGTGTGTGTAGAGTCTTTGACATTATTCACAACTTTAAAGACCAGTAAAAAGCAATAGGCACGCCCACTATCACAGAAGATGGTTCGGTAGTATTAGGCGAATATAAAGCGACAAAAATGTTGCTAACTGACCGTTTCAATATCAAACACAACGAACAGGATGATAGACAAAGCAAGTGACGGACAACACGCAGACAAACAACAGTCACCATGGTAACAGACACTGCAACCGACCATTTTTAGAAAGTAAGGGGAATTAACTTGTGCTTGCCTTGTTTTATAAAATCGTTTTCGTGACTTCAAGAGTTTTATTTGAATACACCACGTATGGACTCTATGGTTGGTAGTCGTACAATAAGCGTATCCAGCCCACCTTAGCTATTCGCAGGTCGATGAAAAAAACTCTATAAGAGGAATGATATGAACTGCTTTTCTTATATTAATAGTGTAACGTGACACACGTTTAAACACGTAGACCCAACACGTTGTAGCAGGCTCAGTCGCAAGGAACATAGAAAAATAATAATAATAATAATAATAATAATAATAATAATAATAATAATAATAATGGAATGCGTTCTGATGAACTCGTTTCACTTGTATCCCCTCGGCGTACATATCCCTGACAAACCCGATTAGAAATAAAATCTCACCCCTCCACTGTTGATATCTATAAATGCCAGAAAGCTTTCTATTCTAACAGTTTCTTCTCTCAAACAGCTAGAATTTGGAATTCCCTTCCTGCTGCCTGCTTCTCTGGCTGTACTGATATGCAGAAGTTTAAATGTAACATAAACAAATATCTTGTTAATCTTTCTTAGACATGGCCCCAAATAGTAGCTTCTTACGTCCAAGTGGCGATATGCTTTGTAAGGGTTGAACATGAGTAAAAAAAAAAATAAAATAAAATAAAATTTAATAAAAAGAAAAGAAAAACTTTACTCCTTTTTTTATTTTTTTTAATAACAACAATATTTATTTCCGGGTACTTTCTCGAATATATCGTGATCGTGTCCCATCTTTCTGACTTTTGTTTTCTCAAACGTGCTCTCAAACGTGATCGTCAGTCTGTGCACACACTCTTTTTTTTTATAGTATTATGCTTCGCATATGGTCGCTCTGTTACATTAACAAACGAAGCTAATTGGGTTGGTTCGAGAATACAGAGGACAATAAAATGTCAGTAAATCACCACACATCGAACAAGAACAAGACATTACAACAAAAAAAGTAACAAACACGGCAAAAAAAGACGGCAGCAGACAACAAATAAAACAGCAAAAAGTGAGACTTGGGTTTACTTACGCTTCCCTCATTTTGTCCTTTATTTCTTACATTCCATGAACGATGTTTCTCACAAAGAAGGGGAAATTACTGTTTTCTGGGTCAGAGTCTATTCCATCTAACACTCATCGTTGGCTAGTTTTTGACTTTGAAATAGTATTTTGAAGTAGCAGTTACTTACGTCAAGTGGCTTAATGCCTTGTCTGGAGTAAGTTCCATAATAAAAAAAATGACAGTATATGACACAACAAACAACGTAGCGGACCACAGAAGAAGCAATTTAACAGACAACACGAAAAGAAAAAAAAAGCAGCAGAAAACAGAACGAAAAAGTAACAGATATTGAAAAACAAAAATGTTGTTCATTGCCGAACAAGTAACACGAAACCCAATAAATGACATAATAAACAATCCAACGAAAAAAGAAACAAATAACAAGTTATACAAATCTCACCTCTGTTTAAATGTATGTATGTATGTATGTATATATGTATGCCTAAATCTTTCGACAGATGTGACGGATTTTCACGAGATCGCTATCGTTTGGAAGCTTCAGACGATAAATATCGAAAAATTGACTAAAAACATTAATTCCTTCACCCTCAACTGGGCACTTTTCTACAAGGAGGGGTCGTTTTTTTTTCGCCCAATATTCGAAAGTCATCATCTCTTTTCGGTTGACTAGCCTTAATTTAAACCTTTGCTAATTCCGGTTTGGCGATAGATGCAACAGCAATTGCGTCACGTTTTTGTTTTTTCACGCTCTTTTCCCTCTCGGTACGGGTTCGAGCCTGCCTGCCTACTACCACTTTTTTAAAAAATTTTATTAAAAAAAAATTTCTTTTTGCTCAACACACCTCCAAACACCCGGGTAATGCCGGATACCCAGGCTAGTTTATCATAATGGTCATACGAGGTGTCTTCAATAAGTTTCCAAACTTTTTTGTATGGGCACTTTTATTGATAGTACACACATGAAACTCTAGTCCCCTTCGAAGTAATCTCCTCTGGCTGTAATGCACTTGTACCATTCCAATAACTTCTAGAAGATCCCATAGAAGTCCTCTTGTATGAGCGTGTCAATGACCCTTATCACAGCCTCTTTCATCTGCTCAATTGTCTCATAACGACAGTCTCTAAGGTTTTCCTTGAGCTTAGGGAATAAGCAAAAGTCACAGGGAGCCAGGTCTGGACTATAGGGAGGGTGAGGCACTGTCTTGATGGCTATCTTAGTCAAATAGTCTGTGATCTTCTCTGTGCACTCTTGGGATAAACTTCGCACAAATCTTTCGTGAATAATTGTATGTACAGTTCTCACACTGACATCAGACTGTGCACTTATTGTCTCTATAGATACACAACGGTCCTTATCCATAAAATGCGCTGGTGTTCTGACTTCCTTTCTCCTCCATTATCTCTCACAAACTCCTTGCTTTCATTGAATCTCTTATGCCACTCAAAGACTGATGCTCGATTCAAGCAAGACGGTCCAAAAGCAGTCTGAAGATCCATAAGTTTCTGTGGCATTTTTCCAAGTTGCGAGAGAAGTAAGGAAGTCAGAACACCAGAGTCGATTGGTCATATAAAGAATTTTATGGATAAGGACCGTCGTGTGTCTATAGAGACAAGAAATTCAGTTTGATGTCAGCATGGGAAATGTACATGCAAATTATTTGTGAGAACCTGAAGATGTGGAAGATTTGCGTGAAGAGTGCTCAGAAGAAGATCAGAAAGAAATACCTTGCCATGACTAAGATGGCCATCAAGACAGTTCCTCACCCTCCATATACTTCAGAACTTGCCCCCTGTGACTTTCGGTTATTCCCTAAGCTGAAGGATATATAATATACGACATAATCGTATTATATACGGCATAATCGCGTTGACACATCAGTTCTCATCAGATCACCGAAGTTAAGCAACGATGAGCCTGGTTAGTACCAGATGGGTAACCATTTGGGAATTCTAGGTGCTGTATATGCTCTCCGCCTATCTCGGCATTTGCTTCCAGTCGTCTTGTACATACACTTCACTTGCAACTGGTATTTAACGATGTCCACTCAGGACAGGTGTGGTTGGAGATTGCGCAAATCCTGTCACAAGATTTCACGCGCAGACACCACTTCGTGGGTATCCATAGTCTGTCAAAGACTGAAGGAGCCTTTGCTAAACTCAAGGAAAACCTTAGAGGCTGTCGTTATGAGACAACTGAGGAGATCAAAGAGGCTGTGATGAGGGGTCATTGACACGCAAGAAGACTTTCCATGTAGCTTTCCAGAAGTTGTTGGAACGGTACAACAGGTGCATTGCAGCCGGAGGAGATTACTTCGAAGGAGACTAGAGTTTCCTGTGTGTACTATCAATAAAAGTGTCCATATGAATAATGTCTGGAAATTTATTGAAGACACGTCATAAGCAAGAATAAAATGGGTGTAAAATGGCGTGATTAAAATTCGTGTGTAACAATTCAATCGGGCGTGGTTGCTAAAACGTGTGTCTCATTCAAGTGTTTACGTTTTTTTTTATTATATACTGTTCGCCTTTGTTTTGTGTTACTTCAGTCATTCCAAAATTAAAACAAAAATGTAATATAAAATTCGATACGTCGGAACGCCCAATATACCAGTAAATCTATCTTATCTATCTCTTTCACTATGTGTGTGTGTGTGTGTGTGTGTGTGTGTGTGTGTGTGTGTGTGTGTGTGTGTGTGTGTGAAAATCAATGTTTGTTTGTCTGTGCGATACAGAAATCGAATATGTTGTCGGTTAAAACATTGAGATGAGTTTCAATGGAAACCTACGAACACCATTGAAATGTTTCTTCAATGCCATCTAATGCCACTTGCGGCACACTTATCGGCTAGATTTATAAATGTCACTTGGGGCACACTTATCGGCTAGATTTATAAATGTCACTTGGGGCACACTTATCGGTTAGATTCATAAATAACTGAAATAAATTAAAACGTAAACAAACGAATTTAATATTTTAAAATAAATTTTTTTCGATTTATGAGACTAACAGCGTCTGTGGGTATTTAAAAATGATTATAATAATATATATCTATTATATATATAAAAGTGAACGTAGCTGTGTGTGTGTGTGTGTGAGTGTGTGTGTGTGTGTACATTTCCCTACGCAAAAACTCTTTCAATTTTTAGTCTACAGACTCGAAATTTGATATACAGGGTACTGAGATTTGGGAAAATCTTTGTAATCGGTTTTCGGCCAGAAATTTGGCTGTTAAGGGATCAAACTTCAACGATTTGACTTTTGAGAACTCTACCAAACTCCTCCAACAATTTTGGGTCTACGCACTTGAAATTTTAGATATAGGTTTCTTGGACATGGATCTAACTTAATAACTTGATTTGAGCTCAAAACAATAAACTTTAAGGGGTCATGATAGAAATTGACCTCTGCGATCTCTTCCAAATTACTCAGACAATTTCTGGTCTAAATATTTGAAATTTTACATAAAGGGTATTCAGAGATAGGGCAAGCTTTTTCATCAGTTTGGGTCGAAAATTTTTAGTTACCAATATATAAATGTATATATGTATGTCTGTTTACATGTCTGGCTTATACTTTCAATAGAGGCGACTAATTTTACCAAGATCAGTATCGTTTTGAAGTTCGACCTTTTATCCGACAAATAACGAAAAATTGGCTAAAAACATTAATATCTTCCCCTTCAACTAGACACTTTTATACGGTGGTGGGGCGTCACTTTTTTCATCGATATTTTTTAAAGTCATCCTCTCCTTTAGATTGTCTAGTCTTAATTTTTAAAAATGTCGCTTCCGGTTTGGCGGTGGTCGTAACAGCATAAACGTTAGGGTTTACCCCGTTCTTTTCCTCCTTTGCGATACTGGTTCGAGCCTGCCTTCCTACTACCACTTTTTTTTTTTTGCTCAACATACACATCCAAACATCCGGGCAACGCCGGGCTGAAATGCTAGTATATATATAAAAGTGAAAATGTCGGTGTATCCGTGTGTCTGTGTGTATGTGTACATCTTCCTACGCAATAACTCTCTGTCAATTTTCAGTCTACAGACTCGAAAGTTGATATACAGGTTACTGAGATTTGGGAAAATATTTGTGATTGCTTTTCGGCCAGAAATTTGGCTGTTAAGGAGTCAAAGTTCAATGATTTGACCTTTGAGAACTCTACCAAACTCCTCCGACAATTTTGCGTCTAAACACTTGAAATTTTAGATATAGGTTCCTTGGACATGAATCCAACTTAATAACTTGATTTGAGCCCAAAACAATAAATGTAAGGGGTTATAATAGGGGTCAAAGTTTAAAAAAATTTGACCTCTGCGGTCTCTACCAAATTACTCAGACAATTTCTGGTCTAAACATTTAAAATTTTACATAAAGGGTATTCAGAAATAGGGCAAGCTTTTTAATCGGTTCGGGTCGAAAATTTTTAGTTACCAATATATAAATGTATATATATATATATATATATATATATATATATATATATATATATATATATATATATATATATATATATATATATATATATATGTTTGCATTTTTGCCTAAAACTTTCGACATAGACGATGGATTTTACCAAGATCAATATCCTTTTGAAGTTCGATCTTTCAGACGACAAATATCGAAAAATTGGCTAAAAATATTAATATCTTTACCTTCAACTGAACACTTTTTAACAGGGGGGGTCGCTTTTTTCACCGATATTTTTGAAAGTCATCCTCTCCTTTCGATTGTCTAGCCTTAATTGAAACCTACGTCACTTCATGTTTGGCAGTGGTCCTAACAGCAAAGACATCAGGTTTTTTTCCCGTTCTTTTCCTCCTTCGCGGTACGGGTTCGAGCCTGCCTTCCTAGTTCCACTTTTATTTTGCTCAGCATACACCTCCAAATACCCGGGCAACGCTCATGCTAGTATATATATATATATATATATATATATATATATATATATATATATATATATATATACTTGTTTATTGTTATATAAACATGGTCACATCCTGCTGCTACAAATAGCCACTTATTTCAATCAAACAACAGATATCATCAGGCAGCGACTTGACTATTCAAAAGTTCAATGAATAAACTTTCATTGAACTTTTGAATAGTCAAGTTGCTGCCTGATGATATCTGTTGTTTGATTGAAACAAGTGGCTATTTGTAGCAGCAGGATGTGACCATGTTTATATAACAATAAACAAGTATTATCAGCTCTTTTTATACCTCGTTGAATTCATTAGTCCATTACTTTTAAATAAAAAAACCCGAGTATATATATATATATATATATATATATATATATATATATATATATATATATATATATATATATATATATATATATATATATGTTAGTGGTGGAACGATTCAAAAATTTTTCCCGATTCCGATACAAAAACCGATTCTGTTCTAAATTTCTGATTCTGATACGATTCCTGATTCCGATTCTAATAGGAAAAGTGCACGAAAAAAAAAAAAAAAAAACACAACTATAACACACAAGCCCCTAGCCATCCCTATCAAATGAGTTCATTAAATAGTTTTGATTTAAGTCTGTTTAAGAAATGTTCCGATGTTGGGAGCTTTACTTATCGCAGAGAACAATGGGTTCATGATATAAATATACCAAATTTATTATTTAAAAATCAATTAGAAATTTGTTTACGTCAGTTTTTTTTGTCCTTTCTCTTTAATAATTTTGTGAAACAAAGTCTATAAATAACGGACATTTTTTTTTTTATATTTGTATCCCACCGATATTTTATATACAAAATACACATTAGGAAACCCATAAATAAATCATAAATTCTCTTCACGTGATAACTTATGCATATATAACAATGTCATTAGAAATACCGGAAAATTTGACCGTTAATTTTTTTTCTTTCTTCTCTCTTTTTTTTCCTGTTGATTCTTTTGTGGAAGGAGAGGACAGACATATATTTTTGTACGAAGTTTTATTGATTACGTTTCTAACACGGAATAAATTTATTATTGTCAGGCAATTTATTGATATTTTTAGCCATATTATGGAAAATATTTTTTTATTAAAAACGTATTAATATTTAATGAATATATATATATAAGCTTAATCTCAACCACATTACTTTCCATGCTCGTATTTTTTCTACGCACTCCATGACTTTTCCAGGCTTTGCTTTGTCAATAATCCATAAAAGAAATTATTACCAACTGCTTAAATTGACTAACTAAAAAATCAAATAAAAGGCGTAATTAAGTAAATAGCCAAGGCGAAAGGTTGGTTTGAGCCGTGGTGAATTAGCAGCAACAATACAGCTGAGCAGCAGATCGGGAAAACGGTGAATTACACTGGGGAATACTATTTTTGTAACTTTCTGTTGCATTTGATTTTTTAACTAATTGTGCAGGATTTTTAGGTGCTGATTTCAAATCTGAAATTAGTTTTTCTCCATAAGCTTTAGTTTTCATGCAATTTGAGATAGATGAAATAGTCTAAATATGAACTTACGTAACCCAAATCTAAGCATAGATAGATTCTAATATTTTTATCTGCCTTGGTTTTTTCAGATCAAACATGGCTTCCTCATCGAGACATCACTGTAGAAACAAGCCTGATGCCTTCTGTTACATCTGTGGTTGCTACACACTCCATCATCAGAGACGTGACATATCCTTGTTTGTGAAGCGAGCCTACAATGCTTATTTTGAAGTTCATCTTGGTGATCAAGACAAGCAATGGGTTCCTCATGTTGTGTGCCACAATTGTGAGGAAATGCTCCGAAGCTGGACCAAAGGAAAACGCAATGGTCTGCCTTTTGGAGTTCCAATGAGTTGGCGAGAACCCACCAACCATGTAATTGATTGCTACTTCTGCATGGTAAACACAGCGGGGGGGGGGTGCAAGAAAAATAGACATAATATCGTATATCCGAACATTTCCTCAGCTATTCGGCCTGCTCCGCACTCTACAGAAGTTCCTGTTCCAGTTTTCAAAGGTTTGCCTTCATCAAACGATAAAGACATTGAACATGACACGGACGAGGAAGACAGTTGTGACAATGAATTACCAGAAACTGAGTGGGAACAACCCGAGGAATGTTCTTCAGAGACTGAATCTCCCCCAGTCCCCAAGCCTCTTTACCAGACTGAACTGAATGACTTAGTTCGGGATGTAGGTCTTTCAAAGAAAGCAGCTGAGCTTTTGGCATCAATATTACTAGGCAAAAATCTTGTTGATCACATTGTTAAAGTATCATATTACAGAAAACATGACCAGCTTTTTGTGACCTTCTTTTCAGAAGACAAACAGTTTGTTTACTGCCATGATATCCCAGGTCTTCTCAAAGAACTGGGTGTTTCTCACTATGATCCAACTGAATGGCGGCTCTTTTTAGATAGTTCTAAGCGCAGTCTAAAGTGTGTTCTTTTGCATAATGGCAATGTTTACGGGGTAGTGCCTGCCGGTCATTCAGCTCATCTGCGGGAAGACTATGATGACATCATAATTGTCATGGACTTCTTATAATATCGTGAGCACAACTGGATCATTTGTGTTGACTTGAAAATGGTAAACTTCCTTCTTGGTCAACAGAAAGGTTTCACCAAGTTTCCATGTTACCTCTGCATGTGGGACAGTCGAGCACGAGACAGACACTGGGTCCAGAAGGACTGGCCTGTTCGTGAAACACTTGAAGCAGGCATGCCAAATATCACACATGACTGAATTGTTAACAGAGATAGGATCATCTTTCCTCCTCTGCACATCAAATTAGGTTTGATGAAACAATGTGTCCAGGCACTGGATACCGAAGGTGAATGTTTCCAACACATCATCACAGCTATACCAGGGTTGTCGTTCGAGAAGATCAAAGCAGGTGTGTTTGATAGCCCACAGATTCGAACCCTCATTCGTGATGATCAGTTTGTTGCCAAGATGACCGCCTTGGAGAAGGCAGCATGGTTATCCTTTGTGGCAGTCGTTCAAAACTTCCTTGGAAACAACAAGGCAGAGAACTACAATGAACTTGTGAACAGAATGCTCCTCGCTTTTCTTGCTCTCAGGTGCAACATGAGCATCAAGCTTCATTTTTTGAACATCCATCTTGACCATTTCCTTGAAAACCTGGGGGCTGTGAGTGACGAACAAGGAGAGCGGTTCCACCAAGACCTAAAGATCATGGAAGAACGCTACCAAGGTCGCTGGGACAAAAGTATGATGGCCGACTACTGCTGGAGTATTAAACGAGATTGCCCAAATGAAGTGTACAAACACAAAAGTTACAAACGCAAATTCCTGCCTGACTAAAATACTGTTCAGACAGAAAGTGATAAGCGTTATTAGATGTGATTGACTCTTATCTGAAGAACGTTGTGAATGATGCTTATCTCACGTTGCAATAAAGACTGTTTTCTGAGAAACTTTTCCAGAAAAAACATATGGCACTTCTAACAATGGTGTACTTTAATCTAAAATCACATTTTATTGTTCTGTACCTTTTGCCTTGTTAAATATACTGTTTTGTGGCTGACATTGCAATATCTTATAATAATTCTCGTTTTTTTTTGTTTTTTTTTAATAAAAATAAAAGATTGCATAAAATCTGTAGCTTGCAGAATAAAACTAACTTCAGATTTGAACTCAGCACACTTAAATTGACTAAAAAAAAGTCTTTCTTTAAATGCAACATATTGAGTGTTCCCTTGTGTTATTAGCGACAGTAGTAGCTGAATTGATGTAATCGTGGCGACAGAGCAAACAACGCAGGCGTGCAACGAATCAAAACATCGCAAGGAGGGCAAAATATAACACAATATATATATATATATATATATATATATATATATATATATATATATATATGTATTTATATATATGTATTTATATATATATGTATTTATATATATATGTATTTATTTATATATATATATGCATTTATATATATATATGTATTTATATATATATGTATTTATATATATGTATATATATATATGTATTTATATATATGTGTATTTATATATATATGTATTTATATACATATATGTATTTATATATATGTGTATTTATATATATATATATGTGTATGTATTTATATATATATATATATATATATATATATATATATATTTATTGTCTTCAAGAATTGTGTAGCCACATTTATCCCTACGTTAGCACTTTGCTACAAACTCGAGGAACCTTTCTTTTTTTCATATCTTGTTCATCATCTCTGCCATTCCCAGCCGATTTGAGGCAGCATGACAGATTTGGTTGCTATGGTAATCAACAGCCAATGAAAAAAAAAAACGTCTCTCCATTCCTTACAGATTATGAGAACTTTTGAACACTAGTAATTTCATTATAACTTTTGTTTTACTAAACGAAAACTGACACTTTTTTTTTTCAAAATGTAGCTGAGAAGGTGACCTATGAACTGTAAAAACGGTTTGAAATGAGCTAGCGATGAAGCTTTAAAGCAGTTCTCAATGAGTAAAACTAACGCTTAACAATATATTCCAACACTGGTATGTTTTAATGATATATCCTCCTATAATTTTTTTTTTTGTGTATTGATATTCATATTAAAAAAACTTTTTTCTATTTATTTAAAAAGAAAATACAACTTTGTTTCGTGAAATTGAATTCATCTGCAAAAGATCTAACTAATTTGCATATTTTTTTAAAACATTCATTTTAATTAATTTCCTATTACTTTTTTCGGTTTTCTTATGGGATGATCATCTTTAGTTAACTATTACATGTAATTATATTCATGCAGATAATCTACATGATTTATAGTTGTGTAAATTTGCATAAGGTTAACTAAAACACAAATTTCTTTCTATATATATTTATGCATGCATATATATATTTATTTTTAAAAAAAATTCCTACCAAATTCCTCTATCAGTTTTTGATCTACAAACATGAAACTTAATATATAGGATATTTGAACCCATGCGAAACTTTATATTTGGGTTTTAGCCAGGGAAAATCAGTGCCAAAGTGTGAAACTTAAAAAAATGGAATTTACCAGGTGAAGGTAGAACGACTACATTATAAATATTCATGCTTAACGTAATAGCTATTGGTTTATATTTTACTTTTTAGCTTTTCAGTAAACATGTCTTTATATTAACATCAAAGGAAAAACGTAAATCATAAGCTAAACGTTTGGGTTTCGATTCTTGGTGGTGGTGCATGAGTCATTTTTTTTTTTTTTTTAGATTTTAAATCACTACTATATATTGGGTACAATATAATAGAATATGATAATAAATATGAAATCTGCATTAATCAAAATATCATATTTAAGCGTATTTTACGACTGGGCAATACCGGGCGCCTTGCTAATATATATATATTACTACATCTATACTCGTGCATCTGCTACTAGTTTCTCACTCCTAGACAGGGTTAAAAAAAAGAGCCGCCAACCACACTCTCAACCAAACTCCAACTTCTGTCTCATCAATGAAATGTGGCATTGTTACAAGAAAATGCTGTCCCCTTTTCCTGTAAATAAGAAAAACATTAAATAAGTGGAAAATGAGATTAGGATAAGTCGAGACTCGAACCTTGTAAGCAAGGTTCAGAAATAAATTTAGAATTAAAGTGTTAGAATTTCGTTATCGTTAAATTCCATATGAAATAGTTAGATATTGTTTGTATTGTAAAAAGAATTTAATTGGGCATTCTTTCATGAAAACTGAATTAAAAATGTCAGCTAAAAAAGAATGAACAATACAAATTAAAAATATATTGAAAAAATAGGTTCGGTTGAAAAATAGGTTAGTGAGAATTCTTTGTTTGCAGAAGTGTGTTTTGGACAAACATGTGCTTAGCCATGTGAGTTAGTCACGTTTGAAACCACACATCTGATATCATAGCAAAAAGGGAATTTCTCAATACAGGAGCCAGTTTTAGTCAGATCAAGGCAGTCGGGCAGTCAGATTCGAGCAGTCAGCAAAGACTGTCGGAAAGAGTTGACATGATCAGAGGAGGGTCCCTTTAGAAGTGAAGGGAGAACATTTAACCACGTAGAAACGAATTTGAATTCCTGACGTCATCATCATTTTGACCGGTCACATGAAATAAAGAACATCATTGACCTCTGCGATCTCTTCCAAATTACTCAGACAATTTCTGGTCTAAATATTTGAAATTTTATATAAAGAGTATTCAGAGATAGGGAAAGCTTTTTCATCAGTTTGGGTCGAAAATTTTTAGTTACCAATATATAAATGTATGTATGTATGTCTGTTTCTATGTCTGCCTTAAACTTTCAATAGAGGCGACGGATTTTACCAAGATCAGTATCGTTTTAAAGTTCGACCTTTCATACGACAAATATCGAAAAATTGGCTAAAAACATTAATATTTTCCCCTTCAGCGAGGCACTTTTATACAGGGGGGGGGTCACTTTTTTTCGTCGATATTTTTGAAAGCTATCCTCTCCTTTAGATTGTCTAGCCTTAATTTTACAAAATGTCGCTTCCGGTTTAGCGGTGGTCGTAACAGCATAAACGTTAGGGTTTACTCCGCTCTTTTCTTTCTTTGCGGTATAGGTTCGAGCCTGCCTTCCTACTACCACATTTTGCTCAACATACATATCCAAACATCCGCCGGGCTGAAATGCTAGTATATATATAAAAGAGAACGTGTCTGTGTATCTGTATATCTGTGTGTATGCGTACATTTTCCTACGCAATAACTCTGTCAATTTTTAGTCTACAGACTCGAAATTCGATATACAGTGTACTGAGATTTGGGAAAATCGATGTGATCGGTTTTTGGCCAGAAATTTGGCTGTTATTAAGGGGTCAAAGTTCAACGATTTTTCCTTTGAGAACTCTACCAAACTCCTTCGCCAATTTTGGGTCTAAACATTTGAAATTTTAGATATAGGTTCCTTGGACATGGATCTAACTTAATAACTTGATTTGAGCCCAAAACAATAAATGTTAAGGGGTCATAATAGGCGTCAAAGTTTTAAAAATTTACCGTTTTTTAATTTTTTTTTTTTGCTCAGCATACACATCCAAACACTCGGGCAACGCCGGGCACCCATTCTAGTATATATATATATATATATATATATATATATATATATATATATATATATATGGCAACTGGGCAACTGTTAATTTTTTTTATTATTATTTTCCTGTGCTTAGTTTTAAGAGACCAAGGAAGCTTACTCTTGATTTTATTATAATTTGGATTTATATCCGAAGGTTTTTTTTTTTTTTTTAAATAGATGTTGTTCCCTTTATGGTGGCAATCTATATTTCATTACAGCTTGGTTTCCAGGGATTGTTTCAAGTATGTTAATGATTTTTTCATTAGGCCACTTGCTCCTATCACAATTGGTAAAAGATTTCTTTCTTTCAGAGACCATGTTGTGTTTAAATGATTCTTTAGATCCTGATATTTTGTTGTCTTTTCCCGTTCAGCTCTATTAAGGCCATGGTCATTTAGGACATTACCATTGATAATGAGTACAGTCCTTTCAGGCTTGCTCCATATTATAATGTCTGGCTTAATGGCCTTGTCTTTATATATCTGCCTACCTGTATGCCTTGTCTTTTTATATATCTGCCTACCTGTATGGCTTGTCTTTTTATATATCTGCCTACCTGTATGTCTTGTCTTTTATATATCTGCCTACCTGTATGCCTTATCTTTTATATATCTGCCTACCTGTATGCCTTATCTTTTATATATCTGCCTACCTGTATGCCTTGTCTTTTTATATATCTGCCTACCTGTATGTCTTGTCTTTTTATATATCTGCCTACCTGTATGCCTTGTCTTTTTATATATCTGCCTACCTGTATGCCTTGTCTTTTTATATATCTGCCTACCTGTATGCCTTGTCTTTTTATATATCTGCATACCTGTATGCCTTGTCTTTTTATATATCTGCCTACCTGTATGCCTTGTCTTTTTATATATCTGCCTACCTGTATGTCTTGTCTTTTTATATATCTGCCTACCTGTATGCCTTGTCTTTTTATATATCTGCCTACCTGTATGCCTTGTCTTTTTATATATCTGCCTACCTGTATGCCTTGTCTTTTTATATATCTGCCTACCTGTATGCCTTGTCTTTTTATATATCTGCCTACCTGTATGTCTTGTCTTTTTATATATCTGCCTACCTGTATGCCTTATCTTTTATATATCTGCCTACCTGTATGCCTTGTCTTTTTATATATCTGCCTACCTGTATGCCTTGTCTTTTTATATATCTGCCTACCTGTATGTCTTGTCTTTTTATATATCTGCCTACCTGTATGCCTTATCTTTTATATATCTGCCTACCTGTATGCCTTGTCTTTTTATATATCTGCCTACCTGTATGCCTTGTCTTTTTATATATCTGCCTACCTGTATGCCTTGTCTTTTTATATATCTGCCTACCTGTATGCCTTATCTTTTATATATCTGCCTACCTGTATGCCTTGTCTTTTTATATATCTGCCTACCTGTATGCCTTGTCTTTTTATATATCTGCCTACCTGTATGCCTTGTCTTTTTATATATCTGCATACCTGTATGCCTTGTCTTTTTATATATCTGCCTACCTGTATGCCTTGTCTTTTTATATATCTGCCTACCTGTATGCCTTGTCTTTTATATATATGCCTACCTGTATGGCTTGTCTTTTGTATATCTGCCTACCTGTATGGCTTGTCTTTTTATATATCTGCCTACCTGTATGCCTTGTCTTTTTATATATCTGCCTACCTGTATTTCTTTATCATAGAACACTGTCACTTTTCTGTTTCATGTTCCCAGGTGTTTGACAATCTATCAAGCTGCATCTCTTCACAGATTCTCCAATTGTTACATACTTTATTGTGACGGACAGTGTAAAGGCTATTTGTCAATAAGGTTTGGCATCCAGACATTGTGTGACTCGGGCTCTCAATTGCTGAGTGGCAAAACCTACACTGACCATTCGTTTGCAGGCCAGCCATTTTTTTAAATCCATTTGTGAGTAAGCCCTGATCTTGACCTGCTACAATGAGTCTTTCCTCATCAAATGGAAGTCTCCCACTCTTGATCCATTCAAGTGAAGCATCCTTGTTTTTATACTCTTGATTATGTTAATCCCTTATGTTGGTTTTTCATGTTCTATTCTACTTCAGTTGAAGAACTAAGGTCCTGATATTTTGTTGAATGCCTATAGGAGAGAACTTGAATGCCTACTAAACACAATCCTCGAGTGTCTAAGGTCTCTCTGTACACGAGTTTGTCACGACAACCTGGCATGAGGATACTTTTTCCATAGAAGTAAACCCTGACCAAATATTCAAAGTCACATAGTATTTGCTGCCCAAATAAGATCTCCTCACTATGGCTAACTTACATTAGCTCTCCAGTAGGCATTCAAGATATCTGTCTAGTAGAGAATTCCAAAGTCTAGCAGTTCTGAGGAAGTCAGTCAAAGACTTTATGGCATCTGAGTATCTCTACTGTGTAAAGGTGGGATTTTGCTGCTTATTGGGTTTGTCGGGGTATTTACGTCGAGTGGGTACAAGCATCCACAATTAAAATACTTGTAAAATAGGCAGAGGGATGCAACATTGATTCAGTGGGGGAGAGGCTGAGGCCTATCTGATAGTTCGGAAACTATTAGGTTGGCGACTCTCTTCTGAACCCTGTCCAGGAGTGAGAGACTAGTAGCAGATGCACCAGCCCAAATATGACAACGATACTCCATACATGGGCGAATATTTTGAAACAACAACAACAACAACAACAACAACAACAACAACAACAACAACAACAACAACAACCAACCAACCAACCAACCAACCAAACAAACAAACAAACAAACAAACAAAAAACAAGGGAGATAACTCAACAATAATTCAAACTTACGAAATTTATGCTGTAATACCTACGAATTACCACTGATTGCTTAACAATGATTTTCTTTATAAAAATACTAGCATTTCAGCTCGGCGTTGCCCGGGTGTTTGGATGTGTGTGTGTTGAGCAAAAAAAAAAAAAAAAAAAAGTGGTAAAGTGGTAGTAGAAAGGCAGGCTCGAACCCGTACTGCGAAGGACGAAAAGAACGGGGAAAAAACCCTGACGTCTTTGTCGTTACGACCACCGCCAAACCAGAAATGACGTAGGTTTAAATTAAGGCTAGACAATGGAAAGGAGAGGATGACTTTCAAAAATATCGGCGAAAAGACGACCCCCCTCCTGTATAAAAGTGCTTAGTTGAAGGTGAAGATATGAATGTTTATTGCCAATTTTTCGATATTTGTCGTATGAAAGGTCGAACTTCAAAACGATACTGATCTTGGTAAAATCCGTTGCTTCTGTCGAAAGTTTTAGGCAAAAATGCAAACATATATATATATATATATACACGTACATTTATATATTGGTAACTAAAAATTTTCGATGTAAACCGATGAAAAAACTTGTCCTATCTCCGAATACACTTTAAGTAAAATTTCAAATGTTTAGACCAGAAATTGTCTGAGTAAGTTGGTAGAGACCGCAGAGGTCAAATTTTTTAAAAATTCTACCCCTATTATGAACCCTTAAAATTTATTGTTTTTGGCTCAAATCAAGTTATTAAGTTGGATTCATGTCCAAGGAACCTATATCTAAAATTTCAAGTGTTTAAACCCAAAATTGTCGGAGGAGTTTGGTAGAGTTCTCAAAAGTCAAATCGTTGAACTTTGACCGCATTAACAGCCAAATTTCTGGCCAAAAACCGTTCACAAATATTTTCCCAAATCTCAGTACCCTGTATATCAAATTTCGAGTCTGTAGACTTAAAATTGAGAGAGTTATTGCATAGGGAAATGCACACACACACACACACACACACACACACACACACACACACACACACACACACACACACACTTTTATAGATATATATAGATAAACAGAAAACTACTTGATGAATTTACGCGATTTTTGGAATATGGTATTTTCGTTTCGTCACGCATACGTACATAATACAGATAAAAAAAATCCTTTTTGTATATAAGGGAAATTCTGAACAAAAAAAAAAAAAAGAAAAAAGAATAAGCAAGAAATAAAAAATAATATCGGCTATGAAAACTTTAAAATATCTGCTGAAAATGAGTTCTCTGAAAGAGTTTGAATCATCGAGTACAAATATTAACTTGATGTCGGCGAGAGGAGACAATACAAGAAACAAAAATTATAGCAACAAAAATGTATCCTTATCAATGAAGTTCAAAGGCACCAGATTTGCATTTAACGCAAGAAAATATTATTTTAAACTTCATCTAGTTAAATGTAAGAATTTGTAATCCAAGGGAAGTAACCAAGTTATTTAGATGTGAGTTATTGCCCTTTGACTTCTCTTTACTTGTTGGCTTGTTTAAAAAAAAAATTAATCACAGAGAACATCATGATTCGAACAAATAATTTACGATTTACGATGAAAGTGAACGATATATATATATATATATATATATATATATATATATATATATATATATATATATATATATATATATATAGAGAGAGAGAGAGAGAGAGAGAGAGAGGATTAAGTTTAAGATAACAATAGTATGAGTTTTTGGCCACCCCCTCCCGACAAAAGGAGGGTGGACCTATAAATTAACCCTTGTCCATTCGTCTGTCCACACTTTTCTCAATAACTATGCCTTTGAATTTTTTGAAATTTTGCACAAACATTAAACATGATATGAGTAAAAAAGTAACAGAACGGATTTTCTGGGAAAACTCCGGTTGTCCCCCTAGGTTAAAATAGCTAAAATTGATACTTTTGTGCTTATTTAAAAAAAATTGATGCCTTGGATTTTTATAAAACTTTCTGAAAAGTTGTAGCTGATTTCTATATAATTTTACTTGTCTATACTTCGTGATAACTCTTGGGTGTGGCCCAGAGGCTCTTTTTGGGTTAATAAAAACACTCCATTTTTGGGACTATTCTAACATATTTGTCCCAAATTTTCTGTGTATGTCTATTTAGCAGTTTTGCATGGTGTTGAACTCAAATTTAAATACGTTAAGACCTTTAGGACTTTTGGGGCTAAATAGGAGAGTGACAAATGATGGACTTAGTCATTTCTTTTTTTTCATGGTGCAGAACTCAAATTTACATATGTTAAGGTCTAAAGCCGCACCGTTTGTTCATTTTCACCAGGATTTGACGTCCCCTGGGGACTTTTGGGGCCAAATGGGTGGAGGGGACAAATGCTGAACTTAGTCATGTTTTTATGCCTTCTTCACAGTGCACTCACGGGAGACCATGCATACTTCACTTGTTTAAATTGCATATCGATTAGATTTGTCTTATCGATTACTTTCGATAATTTTTTGTGGTTTAAAGTTTATAAAATATAGGATGTGCCATTTCAGCTCCCATAAGAGTGAAGTTAGATATTTCCTGATAAATTTAACATAAAAATAATTTAAATTTTACGTAGATTCTCTAACCTTTTTATAAGTAATTTTGAATAACGATCAACGAATATTTCACCCTCCCAGATTTTATTGTCATCAAAATCGGTGAAATCGCCCATTTTTAAATCAAATCGATAGATTTCCTGCTCTAGTTGGGGACCCATCGCAGTGCAATAGGAGGAAACTTTACATACCTCCTCGCAGTGACAGTCCACAATACATTGTAATATACATTGCACTGTAGAGAACCTAATGTTGTGTTATATGTCCAAAAAGTCACTGAACAGTTATGAAAGTTTGTGTTTAAAAATAAAAACAAAGCTTTTAACATCAGATTCTTTCTGTAATTTTAACACAATCTGGCTAAGATATGAGCAATTAAAAAAAACAAAACATACAAAATTCAAACAATTTTTATTCATGAAAAATAACGTCTTTTAAATGTTGCTTATTTTCAGCTTCACATAATTGTTCTCTTTCCAAAATATTACCCATGAAAAATTGCAGAATCTCTGGATTGTAATTTAACTCCCTTATTTTGTTCCTGCTCTGTTTTCCTTCAATTCTTACAAGATTCGGGGTTTGTTAGCATCGTGTTGTGACTCGCGCTAACTCTTACATGAAAATGCCGTCGATAAGCTATTTGAGTTAAAACAATTGTTCCTTGATTTTGGGAAAACAATCTCACAGCTTGCATACGTTGTTCAATGCTACACTTATCCATAATGAATGTCCTTAATTTTATCTGTAAAATATCTGAAATAAAGAAAAAAATAAACATTAATGGTAAAACGACAAAGATTTTCAACCCTTCAGTGACTTTTTGGACAGCTTGTATAAAATCATTTTAATATAATAGCTTGTATTAAAGTTAAAATTCAAAAGTCAAGTATCATGATTCAGTTGTGCTCTAAACAGAAAAATTCATTTCGATTGCGCCCCTGTCATATCAAATAACCTACTGTTGATTTTATATGTCGGACCTTTTTTGCTTGCACGGTAATAACATTTCTCAAATGCTCTTATAAGGTTAGGCTGTATAAGGTGTTAAATTTAGTCAAAATCGCCTGTTCCTTCTTTCATTGGAGTTTTTCGATTATTGATACTTATCGTAGACATTCTGATACAAAACCTATCTAAGAACACTGCCAGGCACCTAAAGTATATTTCCGTGAAATTTCAACAAGATTGGCCCTGCCTATTAAGAATCCGTAGGGAACTCTCTCTTTCTCTATCTCTCTCTCACACACACACACACAGACACAGACAGACACACACACACACATGCACACGCACATGCACGCGCACATGCACGCGCACACACGCGCGCACACGCGCGCACACACGCGTACATGCACACGCACGCACACACGTACACACGCGCGCACACACGCGTGCATGCACACGCACGCACACACGTACACACGCGCACGCGCACACACGTACACACACGCACGCACACGCACGCGCAAGCACACACACACACGCATACACACATACACACGCACACGCACACACACATACATACACACGCACACACATATACACATACACACACACGCATACACACACACGCATACACACATACACACGCACACACATACATACACACGCACACACACATATATACACATACACACACACATACACACACGCACACACAAACACACACACAGTTCCTTTTATATAACAGTAGATAGCCAGGTGAATTTCTAAGTTAAATTCATTTTTTACGCTATCTTCTCTTTATTAAATTGTTAGATGAAAGAACAGAATAGTTAAAACAGATCTGCTCTTCATGTTAAGAATGGCTTTCTAAATAATAACGTCATCGTTTCCACAAGGTCCATAAACTACACAAGTACCAAGTAATTTTGTTCAATCTTTTTTCTACTCTAAAAATCAAAGAATAAAACTGATGTAATGAATATTAGTACGTTTGTGTTCCTCCTCACAAAAAATATGATTAGCTGGTTAAGCTATAAATACCAACTAGTAGAGAAACTTGGGAGAGATCTCAAAAGATACGCCGAAAGCCTCACACTTAAGGACATACCAGCTCTGACCACAAACACTTGTTCAGTAAAGCAACTTATTAGGTTACTAGCAGGACCTGTTAACCGGCATTGTCCAGTGGTAGCATGTCTCTCCTCCGCATAAAAAATGAAAATACGGCTGTTGTTGTTGCTGATGTAGCCCAACCACCAACCTCCTTATGTTAAGAACAACTTTCAGAATGGACACCCCAACCTCTCTATGTTAAGAACGGTTTTCAGAATAGACACTCCATTTTGTGAGTGGAGGTGTAGTTGTCAAAAGTTTGCCCGAAATGTAACTTTGATAATCGCTGTCATGATTCCCATGTTAAATACTATGAACGATAAAAATAATTTGGTGGTTGCTGTGTCAGTCGGTCTGTGACTGCTAATCTGACGGGCAGGGCATGGTTCAGGGTATGGTATTTATGTTGGCAAGATTGGAGTTTATGTGGCAAAATACTCTCGAACCCTCTATCATTTAAAACAAATAAAATTCCAATAGTCACCTGTACGTTACTATATAAACATGTAAACGGTATTGGAAAAAAAAGAAACACTATAAACAGAACGTTTAAAAAAACAATGATTATTTATTTTAAACAATATATACAGAATTTTGTTTATATCATAAACAATATAAATATAACAATTTATAATTTGAAACATTGTAAACCTTTCTAAATTTTCATTTTAGACAACAGAATCAGAAATTTTAATAATTTGGAAAGAAATATCGTTTACAGATATTTTTCAATATATACATATATAAGAAAATAACATTTTGGGAAATTAGGCAAAAACGTTTGTGTTTAAAAATAAAAACAAAGCATTTAACATTAGTTATAAGTTTTTAAATACACGCAAATAGTTTTCAATATATATACATAAAAGCAAAATACAACTGCATTTTGCTTTGTAACCTATATGCATTTAAAAATAAAAACAAAATATAAATATTTTGTTTTTATTTTTAAATGCATATAGGTTACAAAGCAAAATTAGTTATTAACCGTACGAACCCTCAGAAAAAAATTTAAATTAGGAAACTCCCTATAAAAATGAAAATAGCATCGAGTACCCTTTCGAGTGAAAAAAAATTACCTGCAGTAGCCAGGCTCGAACGTGTAACTCTAAGAGAAAAAGGAGGTGAAGAAAAATGGAAGCACTTTAGTCGGCTGGACCAGGGTGAAATGACGCATTTAAAACGTATTGGGAGGCGTGAATGATTTTACAAACTAAATACAATGAGCACAAAAGTTTAGTACGGCTATGATGATGACGACGCTCCTCTCTTTCTCTTTCTCTTTCTCTCTCTCCCCCTCTCTCTCTCTCTCTGTATACTTACTTAATCAAATAAAATAAGTTCAAAAGTTTAGCACTGCTACGATGATGACGACGCCCCTCTACCTCTCCCCTCTCACTCTCCCCTCTCACTCTCTATCAATCTTCATGTATATTTGTTTCAATAGGGTCTTGCTCGCTCGCTTGTTTTTATGTAAAACCTTTAAGCATAGTGCTTACATGCTTGTTTGTTTAAGTAGAAAAAGTCTAATAAACATTAATATAGTAAACGAAGTATTATATTTAGAAAAAAAAATGGAAAAAAAATAAAACAATTAGTTTGTTTTAGGTTAAAATGGTTGCAGGGTGTAGACAGAGCGGTCATGTTTGTTAAGCTCTAACATGTTCATTTATTTAAGAAAATCTGTATTCCCAAATAAGTGAATTGTCAACTCGCAATCAATGAGAATTGCCGAAACTTTATAAGGGAGAAATTATTATTTTTGTAACGGGAAAAGGAAAGGTAATGGTTTGTGTATGGGTTTATGAGCCAGTTACGAAGGTAAACAGGGCGGTATATGTGTAATGTGTATATTACTCCCCAGTGTTGACTGGTGGTGGTATAATGATTTAAGATTTAGAGGGAAAAGTAGTAACTACTTCTTCTAAAGATAATGGGAACAATGTCGGATTTTATTATAACGAATAAATATGTCTAAAATGTCATTTTAAAGTTACATAAAAGAGTGGCTTCTAAACATAATAAATTTGTATGTGGCACCTGTTGTTGCAAACCTACAGTACTTTGGTCCAGAGGGGAATTTCTGCAATCAAAATATTATATATAGAGATTATTCGAATGCAGTAACCAGGACTGTAATTAACCAAAATATTACGTTAATTAATGGGCAAATAACCAAAGGTCACAGGGGTGACGGTCCCTGGGGCATCCGGATTCTGAATGACTCTGGATTTTACCATAGCTCGAAGCACGTGTTTCTTTTCTCTCTCCCGTAAAGGTCAAAGTGTAGTACATGTTCTGATGCTACATTTTAGTGTTTTGTTCTCAGTTAGTGGAGAAGAAATCCTTCACGATTGAGACAATATTTATTTTTGTTCCTTTTCTCCACATCAAAAAATGCTTCTGGTGTCTAATTCTGCCCTCGTGGGGAGGCAAAGTAAATAGTAACATACCCACCGTGGTAATAATCGATATTAAGCCAATATTAATTACCTCTCTGCTAAACATCACAACTAGCACACAGCTACGCCAAACAAATTTATCCCTTTTGCAGAATATATCAAATATAGGCATGATATATATATATATATATATATATATATATATATATATATATATATATATATATTAAGTAATGTGATTGATAATTTAAAATTTAAAAATCAAATTATAATTAAATTAAAAATCCGTTTCATAAGAAGGAACAATAACAAAATCAATTATCTGTACGATCGTTTCGGAAAACAATGCTTTTTATTGTGGTATACATCAAGTTATGTACAATAATTACATATAGTTTTTTTAATAAGCAAGGTCTCCTCGTCAGAAAATTTTGAAGGGTTTTTATTGAATTTAAAATATAAAATTGAATTTAAATATATATATATATATATATATATATATATGTATGTATATATATATAAGTTGGTTGTTTTGGTTATTTTTTGTTTTACGGCATATCAACCTTTTTCAGGTTATTTAATGCCAAATCTAGTTATTTTGAGGAACGATTTTTAATAGAGTATATTTGTTTTTTTAAGTCGGATTCTATTTAACCCATAGTTGGAACCCTAACAGGTACTACCACTCCGGGTCAGAGTGGACCTGGGAGCAATGGCAATTAAAGGGTGGCTCCACACTCCTCAAGACCCGCAAGCTGGGGCCTCACCATCGGATATAGTTTTAGGTCACACCCAGGATATATATATATATATATATATATATATATATATAAAGATTGTTATTGTTATGAATAAAGATTTTCAAAACCTGTTTTACATCATCAGGATGAAATTTTAATAGACCGACAGACGAAACTGATTATAGACAAACATAGTCACATCTACACACCGAAAACTTTTTCTTACATTAATATTAGTTATAGACATTGTTATCGTTCGATGCATTTGTCCGACGTAGATATTCGCACTTTTTGAAATCTTCCCACGTATTAACGCCATAAACGTCTTCAAACGGAATTGATGGACGACAGAATTCTTTGAAGAAACTTTGCTGATATTAAAGACGTTCGTTTTCATCTTATCACGGGTTTCCCAGATTCTGTGCGTAATCGCTAGTTCACACATATCGATTCTTTCTTTAAGATGAAAAAAACATTTCAGCTCGGAAATGCCGAATTTTCAAAATGGCAGATTTCTGTAAGTGACGTAATTATCGACAATTTTTAAAATCCGTCAATAGCTTGTGTTAACAGTCACAGTTTAGAAACAATGGTTAGTTTGATTATCGTGTTTTGAGGCATATTAATATTTCACGAATCGTTTTCATTGTTAATGTTTTTAACATTCACGTTATTCTACTGTGACAAAACGTAAAAGGTTTTTAGTTAAGACGCTAGATTCAACAAGCTATTTTGTCATTTCAGACCTCATGTGTTAAATATCAGACACGCGCCTGGCTGGAAGAAACACGATTTTGTTTTCTGAATTTTGTGATTCATAATTTGCATTATTTGCATTTTTCGGACTTCTCATCTTGAGTGTTGTTTTTACATAGGCATCACCACTTATCAAGGCCCAGAGGCCACTCGAGGATAAGGGTTAAAAAGTGTACAGTAGTCAATTGGACAATCGTTAGTAATCGGTAGTAATGGAAATTCGGTAAATTTGTTAACTTAAGTGGAACGGCTCATCAAGAACTTGTTTACATTGGACTTGAAGACAGCCATGTTGTAGTCAGCTGGAAAGCAGGCAAACAGAAGACACTTATGTTATCCTCACAACGTTTCGATTGATGTAATCTTCGATCTTCTTCAGGTGTATATTTTCGAACTGCAGAAAATTTCTGTTGAGCTCTGGAACCTACACGGAATTTTAAACGGAACTCTTTATTTTACCCACTGAGGTAGCATGCTTTCGTTCCAAAAGCTCTGGCCAGGCAAAAGTCTTAAGTCAGAGTACAATTGTTATGTTATTGGCTCCCTGTTTGTTGTGTAATGGACGATTGTCAGTGTTTAGGTTAGAAATATTTTGAATAACAAGAAAGAATATATCAGAATAAAAGGCATCTTTTAGGATAAAAATATTTATGTTAAAAATATAAAAAGAAATGTTAGTTTTCATAACTGACACAAACAGGAATGTTAGCTAGACAAACATCACGTAATGTTTATGATTGATACGTGATGATGACGTCATTAGAAGGGAGATGCAGGATTTAGTCAGTGGTTAGAGCTTGAGTGAGACAGAGAGTCGAGTCAGCCGGCCGAAATGGCTCGAAGCACTCAAGAGTGTGAGGGGTCCAACGCTTATCAAATGTAAGGAACGTTGGACCCGCGAACAACTTTCAAATGGGGGAAAACATCTGTAATAAAGTTGCTGAAAAGAGAACCCGGGATTTGTTGATTCTTTGAGATGAATCTCCTTTGTAAACAAAGATGAACAATTTTTCTTTGTGACATTTATTTCCTCGTTGCCAGGGCCGTGACGCCACTCACGTGATCTCGACCGTCCTCTCGAATATATATATATATATATATATATATATATATATATATATATATATATATATATATATATATATATATATATTAAATATATAGATTAAATATACATGTAAACGCATGAACGTTTATATATACAGTGAGGAACGATGAAATTGTCGCCCTAGAAAAGCCGACATGATTCCATTTCCGTTTGATGAAAACCGGTTTTCTTTTTTTTTGTTGATCCAATTGTATACAAATCCCAAGAACGATATGAGCCTTCTATTATGTCTGAAAGTGACACAAAGACTAAGGAATGCACCGCTGACAACTCATGCTCTCTACCGATCCAAGTTATGACAACAGGACCATTGCCAGCACCCTCAACATGCATCGCTGGATTGCCACAAATAACAGAAACGTGCCCAGGGTGATGAAAACAAAGTTTCTGTCCACGGTTATGGTCTTTGGTGTGGTTTCAAGTGAAGGCCACATCATGCCAGCTCACATCTTCGAAGTCGGCTTGAAAGTCACACCAAAGTGTACTTGGACAGGTTGAAGAGTGTGGTGATCCCTGGTGCAATCAGGTGGCCGCTTGCAGACCCTGGATGTGGCAGTAGGACTTGGCGCCGGCCCACAAGTCCAAAGAGACGCAGACTTGTCTTCAGAAGGAGTGCTATGACTTTGTACCCTCCTCTCACTGTTCCCTCCTTTTCCCCCGATCTGACCCGCTGGACTAGAGCAGAAAGCAACCCGAATCCAACGAGGAAGGACATCTCTATTCGTTCTACGATTCCTTGCACACTGGACACTCCGGAATCGACGATCTTCGTCTAAAAATAACTGCTAGATTCGTAAAAAAAAAATCGCATAAACTTTTGGTCAATGGAATCTTCGACCTTCCTCACGTGTATCTTGCCTCGGCATTCTTTTTGTCGAACACGGGAATCTGTGTGAAATTTCAAACGGAGCCTTTTAGTTAATTCACGGAGTTCGCAAGGACCCTCGGAGCAGTGGTTAGAGTTCTTGGAAAAAAAATTCACTTATAAAAGTGGAATTATTCTGAAGGTTGAAGGTTAAATCTGCAGTGTGGGAGATCGAAAATACAATTGTGAATTACTTAGGACTTCTATCCAGTTATGGCTGACGGAACGAGAACATGCTACCTCGTGACTTAAATAAAAGGTTACGTTCCAAATTTCATGCAGATTCCTGTGTTCAACAGAATGATTCCTGAGTTTGGACAACATACACCTGCAGAAGGTCGGGGGTTACATCAATCGAAATGTTGTCAAAATGGCACTCAAAATGAGAACAGTAGTCCGAAGAATCCGACTGATACGGATTTGATGTTGCATACGCTTGCGACTCGAGTAAGTTTTATATGAATTATGACTGTTTGAAAGCAATTGTGGTGACCTCCATGTAAAAAAAGAAAAAAAAAATCCATCAAAAATATTTTGCCTATCAGCCACCGGAAATTATGCGCAAATATAATAAAAAGAAAAAAAAATCTTTCTTTGATAAACATTGATAAACTAAAACATTGTCCGCGCAAATCACTTGTCAGTATATTATCAATACAAACGTATATATCAATCTATCTATCGATTTTCATATCTATTAGTGATGGGACGATTCCAATGTTTTTAATGATTCCAATGCAATTGCCGATTTCGTACTCGCGATTCCGATACAATTACCAATTCTGATTCTTAATAAATCTCTGAATATTTAGCTATAAAATAATTATTTTGTCCCAATGGCCGCAAAAAAACACATCTTAAATGTGCATATATTTTGTCGAAAATAAAAACACATTTGTAGAAGGAGGTGGTCTATAAATTTTAGTTTTACTGGAAGTTTAAATATTTATTATTTTATCATTACTACGAGTAGTGAAATTTTTTTCTTAAACCAAAATCAAATAAAGAAAAATAATAAAAGGAATCGTTTTGGCATCAGAAAATAGGCACAAATTTTTTCGATTCCGATAACGATTCTGATACCTCAGAAAATTCCGATTTTTCTGATTCCCGATTCCGATTAATCATCCCACCAGTAATATCTATGAAATGATATTGAACTTATGCGAACAAAATAACCTTACAATCAGGAAATTCCACGTAACACTAAATTACCTATTAAAAATTAAAAAAAACAAAAAACAAAAAACAAAAAAACAAACAAAAAAAAAATTCCCATTAGACGCAATATTGAAATTATGGGGTCTTTTCTAGAATTCTCCGTATATTATAAAACAGAAAGAAAGAAGGAAAGAAAGAAAGAAGGAAAGAAAGAAAGAAAGTCTGTATGATTGTTATAGCGATCAAAATCTAAAGGGGAAATAGCCCTAACAAAGGAAATAAGAGTTATTGCCCTTATATAGATGAAATGAAAAAGACTAAAGAGTTCCAGAGAGAATGGACAAGATGGCGGCTGCGCTAACACATGCATATCGTGCTGTAAATATAATTTGTGTTTCGACTATAATAAATAGTATTTAACCTAAAATGAGCTTGTTTACTTTTCATTCAAATATTCCATGATTCTGACAACCCATTTCTCCAGACACAACAATGATGTACGTACCTGTGACGGAAAGAAAATATATTTTCTAAATCACGTAAACTGATCAACATCAAGGAGACAAAGAAGCACAGCAAGTCTATGGAACTCGTCAGACATCTGTAAAGGATATGGAACATAAAGAAATCACAATAAATTATTTGCAATATTTGTAGAAGGATTATGAACGATCCCAAAAATCTTAAAAAAAAAAAAAATGGAGAAATTGGAATCAGGAGGAAAGCTGAAGGTATGCAATGGAAAGCACTAATGAAAACGGCTAAAATCTTGAGGAAAATTCTAAAATGCGAAAAATAGCCCACATAATCAGCAACTTCAATACTACAATGGAAATAAAACAAAAAACAGAATACCAATACAGGGAGCAAAAAACACAAACAAAAGAATAAAACCACAAAATGTTGAGTTAACTATACCCTACCCCAAATGGTGGCGTCTACATCGGATCACGCTACATCAAAAAGCCGTGAAGATTAAAAAAAATGACTGAGGAGGGAGAGCACTAACTAGACCTCCACTGGAAAACTACGGAGAGCGCTGTGGCTTTGGGGAGACTTTTCGCCACCCAAATGTCAAGAAATAGCCAGTGAGAGATCAATGCTAAGCGGCTGTTGCAATAACATGGTCATCTGCACTGGTTATCGAAAGAGCACTGAAAGTCTTGGAAACTCCTAGTGAGTATATACTACTACTACTACTACTACTACTACTACTACTACTACTACTACTACTACAGACGTCGCCATGACAAAGTTTGTACAAATCTGCGATGGAGTTTGTGCCAAAAGTTTGAAATCCAAGTGCCGGACAAATGGTACCAGAATCACCAAGAAGTGGTAGTAGAAAATGAGGGCGTAAACCTTCTCTGGGATTTCATCATTCAGTGTGACCGAGAGATAACTCACAGGAAACCGGATTTTATGGTTGTGAACAAAAATACTAATGACTGCCAAATTATTGATGTGGCTTGTCCAAACGACATCAACCTAACAGGCAAAAAGAATGAGAAACCACGGAACTATCAGAAACTTAAGATGGAGATTGCTAGATTGTGGAATAAGAAAACTTCCATCGTGCCAATAATCCTAGGTGTGTTTGGCTCTATTCTTGATGATCTTATGACACAGTTGAACTCCTTAGGAATAAAATACAACATCACCGTACTCCAGAAGTCAGTTCTGCTTGGCTCAGCAAACAACCTACACCAGGTGCTTTCCATCTAATTGACTCCTGGACTATCCTCGCTAGCTTTGGTGTAAGAGCCCGCTCTTGAGGAAAAAAAAAAAAAAAAAAAAAAAAAAAAAACAACGGCGTAAAACACCGATAGCACTGTGAAGTGATTGGAATAATGATAATAATAATAATAATAATAATAATAATAATAATAATAACAATAATAACAATAATAATAAGAAGAAGAATAATAATCCCAGCTATAGGGTCCTATCCGACAATTTAATTTGACATTAAATCAGCCATTGATGCGGAGATGAAACAGAAAGATGCAGTTCATCTAAGTGTATTTGCTGTACATTTTCTCATTAACGACAGGAAATTATTCCCAAATATTCTGAAACGAAAAAAAGAATTCCTTTGATAGACAAGCACTCTCCGAGCAAATCACATCTCAATATATTATCAATAAACACATTTCTATATGCCAGTTTCTATAAATAACTGTTATATCGATTTTTATATCTATATAACGATATGAGACTTGAGTGCGTCAAAGTAAAGTTGCAAACGGTAAATTCCACGTAAAGTCAAGTTAAGTAGAAAAAAAATGAATTTCCATAAAAAGTCAAGTTAGAATGACACATTTAGCTCGTTACTAGTTGGACACCCGGCGTTGCCCGCTGTTACCCGATCGTACAATACGCTTAAACATGATATTTTAATTAATGCAGATTACGTATGTATTATTATAGAATCAACCCGCTATTGATTATTATATATTACAAGGAATAATTTGCCCTGTGGACTAATTCGCAAAAAAAAAAAAAAAAAAAAAAAAAATGATAATATCGTTCATCGAATTTCGTTTGTGTTTGTTTACAATATCACGTCAGCTGATATTTGGGTTGACGATAAATGCTCGGGAAAAGTCACTTCTGATTAATGCTTAGTGTTTTAAACAAAAAGAAATGATTTGCGGCGATTTTAAATGGTACTTCTTCTTTTACTGTAAACTAACCTCATTAATAAGAAAAAAATAAAAATAAAATGATGACGGACATCCACGCTTTAATACGGGATCATTCGATCCGTAGTCGAATGATCTACAACTGAGCTATATCTCCATATGTAGATAATAGTTTTTCTTAAGAAGAAATCATTTGCTAAGATTTTATTATCGCCCTTGCCGGTGTAACGTATAAAAATTTCCCTGTAAAAATGATTCTTTTTGTATCTATAAAGGAAAAAAAGATATTTTTAAGATCGGATATTTTCGATTTCCGATACTTATCGGATGAATTTCTGTACAAAACATATCTAAGAACACTGCCAGACATATAAATTACCTTTGGTATGAAATTTGCAAAAGATATACTCAACTGTTTCGGAACCTATGAGGAAGGAACACATACACACAAATACATACACACATACACAGACATACACATACACATACACATACACACATACACATACACATACACACATACGCATACACATACACACAGCCAAATATATAAAAGGCTATATGTCTGTCTGTCCGTCTGTCTGTCTGTCTGCCTGTCTGTCTTCATATTTTCAAACTCTATCTCCTCCGAAACTAAAAGTCGCAGAGTTGTGCTAGGGGCCTCAAATAATTGGATTTTATGGACTGTGATTGGGTCTTATCCGGTTAAAATAGTTTTTAAGGGGTCAAAAATGGGGTCAAAATTAAAAAAAATCATTATACATTTTGTACATTTATCTTAGTTTATTTTTAATAGGTTCATATGCGCGTCACATTGATACAGTGGTAACGTTACCAGCTTTGAATTCTACAGTTTTGTTGCTTTCGGTTTCGATTCTAGCTGATGGAACGCAAATATTTTTTGGTCCCCGACAAAAGGAGAGTTGATCTGTAAATTTACCCTTGTCCGTTCGTCCGTTCGTCCGTTCGTCTGTCCGCACTTTTCTCAATAACTACGCCTTGGAATTTTTTGAAATTTTACACAAACATTAAACATGAAAAATAAAGTATCAGAACAGATTTTCAGGTAAAAAATTCCGGTTGTCCCCCACCTAGGAGTGTCTTTCGGGTTAAAATGGCCAAAATTGACACTTTTATGCTTATTAAAAAAATTGAAGCCTTAGATTTTTATAAAACTTTCTGAAAAGTTGTAACTAACTGATTTCTATATAATTTTGTTTGTCCATACTTCGCGATAACTCTTTGGTGTGACCTCGGGACTCTTTTAGGGCTAATAAAAACACTCCATTTTTGGGACTATTTTGCCATATTTGTCCAAAATTTAGCGGTATTGCATGGTGCTGAACTCAAATTTAAAAATGTTAAGGCTTTGGGGATTTTTTTTTGGGGGGGGGGCTAAATGGAGGGGGACGCAAATAATGAACTTAGTCATTTCTTTTTTACATGGTGTGGAACTCAAATTTAAAAATGTTAAGACCTAAAACTGCACCATTTGTTCATTTTCACCAGAATTTGGCACCCCCTGGAGACTTTTGGGGTTAAATTGGGGAGGGGGGCTGAACCTTGTCATTTTTTATGCCTCGTTTACTGTGCACTCACGGGGAACCATGCATGCTTCATTTGTTTTTTGCTTTTGAAATCACGACTCTATAATATATACTAAATCTGAACAAATTTAAATATCATAGTTAAGCGTATTTTACGACCGGGCAAAGCCGGGCAACACCTCCCACTAGTAACTTTAATATAATAGTAGAAATAGAGATTCCCGTAGAAGAAGTATGTGGTTTTCGCCATTAAATTGAATGAAGAAAGAAATCCTTTGATATTCAAACACTTTCCAAGCAAATAATGTTTCAATATATTCTCAATACAAACATCTCTAGATGTCCGTATATATTAATTACTGTGTAACACAGCCACTCAGCGGCGTTATCTCGAGTTATGTAAATGACCAAGTCGTGGGGACGAGCGTGACGTCATAGATATAAATGGATATATATATAATATCGGGATCAAAGGACGGAAGAAAAAAAAGGAAAAAAGGCACATGGCGGCGACAGAGACTTTTAAGTACGTGTCGACACGGCAGAGTTCTTTTTTAAGCACGTGGCGTCAAGATAGGGGACATTTCAACAAGATGCAGGACTTATTTATTTTCCGAACTTTTAACCAAATTTTCGGACGACCATTGGCTTGGAAAATACGTGTCAAGCGGCTTGGTGTAGAAACGACTGGTAATAAATGTGTTTGTTTTCAACGGAAAAAAAATCCTGTGGAAGTTCTTTCCATTGTTCTTTTGCGGAATCCTGCAGACAAAGCACAAAAGATTATTGGGAATTATTAATAAAACTGAACTAGGTTATAACAATTTTATTAATTTTTATATCTATGTAACGATGAAAATATGAAAGTAAAGTTGCAACGATAAATTCCACGTAAGGGTAAGTATATAAAAATGGAATTCCCATAAGAAGTCGATCGTACGGGTATTTGATTTGAGTATATATAAAAAAAGGGTTACTAACAGAAAATGTCCTCTTTTATATATATGTACTAGTAGGAAGACCTGACGTTGCTTGGGATTAAAAGAGGTTCATTACTATGTCTTTTTTAATCGAAAAAAATGGAAGAAGTAGACTAAAGTAAACGCCTTATACAGCCTAAAATCACAAATTTATTTGATACGTTTTATTACCGCACAAGCAGAAAGGTCTCACCTATAAAATCAGCAGTCGGTTTTTTGATACGACTTACGTGTATAGAAAGTTACGTTATAGAAGGAAGTGCGTTACTAAGAAGCAAGATCTAATATATCTATACATACAAAGCATTTCGTTTAGAAGACAAGTTAGAATTACGTGTATAGGAAGTTATGTTATGGAAGGAAGTACGTGACTAAGAATGGAGATCGGTCCAGTCTCTTTGGTGTGGTAAACTGAATGAACGTCTAGGTGAATCACGTTTATGTTCATTATTATAAATTTATCAATTTATCTGTTTATGTAGAGATATCATTATGCGGCAAAACCACGTTGACACACTGGTTCCCGTTAGATCACCGAAGTTAAGCAACCTTGAGCCTGGTTGATACTAAAATGGGTGACGATTTTAGAATTACAGATGCTGAAGGTGTTCTCCGCTTATTTCGGCGTTGTTTCCAGTTTTCTAGTACTTCTCCTTGCCACTGGACTCAAGCAGTGCCGATTCATAAGGCGTGGTTGGGATTGCGCAACATTTGCTTCACAATTAAACGTGTAGCTACCCTTACAGTGGGTATCCATTGTCTCTTGTAACTGAACGAAGGCATTGATAGTAGAGATATTGGATTTGAGTATATATATAAAAAAGGGTTGCCCACAGAGAATGTCCTCTTTTGTATATATGTACTAGTAGGAAGACCTGACGTTGATCGGGATTGAATGCGGCTCATTACTATGTTTTTATTTTTATTATTATTAAAGTCTTTCTATTGATTGCACCTTTTCCTATTACCAGAAAAAAAATCTAACATGTTGGAAAACTTTCTGAATTCGTGTCTTATACTGTTAAGATGTTTTAGATTAATAATGAGGGTAGATATTTACTTTCTGCCCACATCAGCAATATGTGACAGAAGGTCAGAAAGTGGGGATCTAAGCAAGCTCCCCTAAAGGATAGACACTCTTGCAATTACAAAAATTGCCCGAGTATCCCGACGGCATTCTCTGATCAGGGCACCCCATGCAGCAAGCATTAACATTGCCCCACCCGAAAGCAAGGCCTGTGAGGGTAAACCTCCTGAGTACTATCCAGTCGTTGTACCTTAGTCCGACAGGTACTAGGCCTGTTCCTGGCCTCGCACTTGTCGAGCTGATTGTCAAGAACGAATCCTTGACGAGTACTCTACCCAGTCTCCAAGCCGCCGAAGCCACAAGGAGACTCATCCCGATTAATAATGAGAGCATGACCCCAATGATTTTGACGATCTTATTTATAACTGAGGGTAGGATAATCAACTAATGAGAAGCTTCCAACCTCATTATAAAAATATCGAATTTTAAATTCAAGTCAGTTCGCTGTCAACCCCTGTCTTGAAACGACTGAATCGTGACTACATTGATTCTTCGCCGATTTGATTTACTACCGCCATCTTTGTTCAACACAATGTCTCAATACATGTGGTGCTGAACAAACACTAAATTACGTATATTGGACATGACGTCATGGAAAGATCGTTTCTATTGCTTGGGTGTTAATCATTAATCGCCTGTTTTCGAAGCTTCTTCAACCAACGCGGGAGTTGACAAATGGAAATGAAATTCATCTAAGTCTATTTGATGTATGTTTTCCCATTAAGGACAGAAAATTATGCGCAATTATAAAAAGGCAAGCATGGGTTCGCCCGGATTTGCCTGGTCGTAAAAACGCGAATATATGATATTTTAATATCTGCCCACATTTCGTATATATTTTATAGAGTTGTAATTTCAAAAGTAAAAAAAAAAGTATTTGGGTGCCATCAGCTAGAATCGAAACCGAAAGCAAAACTAGCATTCAATGCAAGTGACGTTACCACTGTACCAACGTGATACGTATATGGGCTGATTAAAAATTAAAAATAAATTAAGATGAATGTACAAAATCTATAACGATTTCTTTTTCAATTTTGACCCATGAAAAACTATTTTAACCGGCAAAAGACCCATAAAAGAACGGTCCGAAAAAAATCCAATTATTTGAGACTCCTAGCGCCGCTCTGCAACTTTTAGTTTCGGAGGAGATGCAGTTTGAAAATATTGAGACAGACAGACCGACAGACAGACATATAGCGTTTTATATATTAGAAAACTAAAAGAATTACTTTGGTATCCAAGCACAGTTAGACCAAATCACGTTTCAATAGATTATCAATACAAATACTTCTATTTGTTCGTATATATATATATATATATATATATATATATATATATATATATATATATATATATATATATATATATATATATATAACTGTTTTATCGATTTTTATATCTCTTGGCAATTTTATTATCTTCCTTGGCCGGTGTAACGTAAATGATACTCCTGTAAAATTATACTTTTATATCTATAAGAGATTAAAACTATTTTTTAGATAGGATTTTTTCGATTTTCGGTACTTATCGGGTGAATTTCTGTACAGCACATATCTAGGAACACTTCCAGACATATAAATTAGCTTTGTGTGAAATTTGCAAAAGATAGGCCCAGCCGTTTCGGAACCTATGCGGAAGGAACTCACACACATACACACAGTGACTTTTATATAATAAGAAAAATAGAGATAAAGATTTGAATTTTCAAATGAAGATTACGCTAAAACTCCTTTAAAGGAAAGTAATTCGCATTGTGAAGCATGGTGGTTAATCTGTATAACATGGGGATCGTATATATATATATATATATATATATATATATATATATATATATATATATATATATATATATATATATAGTTAGTAGAAATGGTAATTATTAAAAACCGGAAGAAAGTGCTCAATACTGTTGTAGAGCAAATATGCGTTTCATTTTTTATTACCATATCTTTCTGTTAAGTTACATTAAGATCAAAGTGTAGTATCTGTTCTTCAGATGCTGCAGTGCTGCACTTCTATTTCTTGTTCTCTTTCGGTGGAGGAGAAATCCTTCACGACTGAGACAATTTTTATTTTTGTACCTTTTCTCCACGTAAAAAAACGACCCTGGTGTCTAACTCTGTCCCGTGGGGAGGCATAGTAAATAGGTACATTATTGTTTCAGCTACCCGGCCGTGTTTTTTTGTTTGCCCATCTGTAGCATCCTCAGACTTTTACAGAAATGTTCGTTATGATGGGATGAAAGAGTGAATGATGTCAGGAGAGGAGTGCGTATATATATATATATATATATATATATATATATATATATATATACAGCGGCCATTATATATAACTAGTGTGTATAACAGTTTACTTGTACAGGCGGAACGATAAAATTGTCGCCCCAAAGAAACAACAGTACAGCTTTATTTTAAAACTTTTATTGAATATATGAATTCAGGTAACTTGATTATGTAGTAGAGCTTGCGTCTATTCAATGTAGCCGCCTCCAGTTTCAATCACCACCTTGGTACGGGTCCGGAACTGGGAGCATGCTTTTTCCACAAGCGCCGGTGGGAGCATGGTGAATACTCAGCAGGTGGCGGTGATCAGGCTGGTTTTGGTTTTTGTAGGAGGTTTTGTGGGAGGTCATGTTGGTGATGTTCTCGACGTATGACCAAACGAAGTAGTCCAGCTGGTTCAAGTCGGGGGGGGGAGGAGTGGCCAGTGAGAGAATATTACAACGTCGTAGCACTCTTTCTGAAGACAAGCCTGGGCCTCTTTCGACTTGTGGGTCGGCGCCAAGTCCTGCTGCCACACCCAGGGTCTGCAAGCGACCATTGATTGCACCAGGGGATCACCACACTCTTCAGCACGTCAAGGTACACTTTGGTGTTGACTTTCAAGCCGACTTCGAAGATGTGAGGTGGCATGATGTGGTTTCCACTTGAAACCACACCAAAGACCATAACCGTGGGATTTATTGGGATTTGTACTCTAGTAGATGATCTGCAACAAAAATAGAAAACCAGTTTTCATCAAACGGAAATGGAATCATGTCTTTTCCATTGCGACAGTTTTATCGTTTCATTCTGTACATCCTCTGTGCAAATATACATTTATACGTTCAATTATGTAATATTGTAAAGCTTAGATATGCATGTGTGCTTAGGTCAGATGGTAGCAAATACTGCTAGAGAGATAATTTGTTTGGTTTCGATTCTATCTGATGGCATTCAATTTTTAAAAAACTTTTGAAACAACTACTACATATTAGGTACAATATGATAATCCGCATATAATTGGCCTTACAATAGTAATAAATAATAAATCTGTATGAATTAAAATATAATATTTAAGCGTCTTATACAACCGGGCAATGCCGGGTGGCCTGCTAAATCCGTATTTCTGTCTATTCGTTTACAACGACGCCACAGCATATGTATATAATATACAGGGTGATCCAAAAGTAATTCCCTATTCTAAAACAACTATAATATATTTTTGAAGTATAATTTCTCCAATTAATGAATATGAGAAATAAGTATATTACATGGTGTTTTATTTAAAATTCGATATGGACACAACCATTCGTCACCAGCTTTCCAAGTCGACCATGAACCGCGTCAACTGATTTCACAAGAAACTCTGACGGAATGGAACATATAACTTCACGTATTCTCCCTTCAAGATTAAAAACCAAATTAATATAACATCTTAAATAAAAAAACAAAAAAACAAAAGCATAGATTTAATTACCACACATTAAGTAACATACATACAAAAAATTGAGAAACAAATTACAACATTTAAATAAATGACTGGTCCTGGATATGACTTTAATCTATATCCGATAGTGAATCCCTAGCTTGCGGGCTTTGGGGAGTATGGAGCCACCCCTTAATTGCCATTGCTCCCAGGTCCATTCTGACCCGGAATGTTAGTACCTGTTAGGGTCCCAACTATAGGTTGAATAAAAACTGACTTGAAAAAAAAACAACAACAAAAAAACAAAACAAAACAAAACAAATATATTCTATTAAAAAGTTTTTCTTCAAAATCACTGGATTCGGCATTAAATGACCTAAAAAGGGTTGATATGCCGTAACCCCCCCAAATAATAAATAACTGTTTTTTTTTAGAATGGAGATTTACTTTGGGATCACCTTATATATATATATATATATATATATATATATATATATATATATATATATATATATATAAGTCACCACTTATCAAGGTCCGAAAGCCAATCGAGGATAAGGATTAATGAGTGTACAGTGTGTAGAAATATATTTTTTTATACCATATACCAATCCTTATTTAAGAAGCTCAATGTAATTACAGAGCAATAGAGAATAAATGACAACATGATATCAAGAATTGTAAAAGTCAACTGAATTAAAGGAATACATTATAAGTCAACATCTTCAACATCATGAATTTTGGAGTATAGTTTTTTGTCATTTATTATATATATATATATATATATATATATATATATATATATATATATTTAAATGAGAAAAGTACGTGCGTGCGAGTGTGCTTTACATTTCATTTGTTTGTGTGTTGATATTAAGCTCTGTTTAATTCGGGAGTGAATCTTGTCATGAATTTTTTTCCTGTGTAAGTAAATAAAATTCCTTAATTGGAATTCATTTTTTGAGATGAGCATTATATGTTAATTTTTATTTTTATTTCGGACTATTAGTCTCATCTTTATTAGTTGTTGTTTTTGGATCTTTTTATTGGTTCACAACGTTTAGAGGTTAATTGATCAAAAATGTGGTGAGACGACAACAACTACGGATGGCAGTGATGGCTGAGAATGCAGTTAGGAGATTCGAAGTTCCTATCCGCCTGACGAAGGCCAGAGGAAGTTGGCCGAAACGTTGTGAACCAATAAAAAGATCCAAAAACAACAACTAATAAAGATGAGACTAATAGTCCGAAATAAAAATAAAAATTAAATAAAAGTAGTTGTCTGTTTGGAAGATTGGCATTATTTTGAAGCTATTTCCACTGCATGTATGCACGTGTTTTGAAACATAGAGGTGTCTGTTATCTGCAATTTTGATGTTACTCTTATGTAAGGCTACTCTATTGCTGAGGTTTCTGGTGGCGCCTATGTAAGATTTGTCGCATGCTGTGCATCTTAGTGCATACACTACATGTCTGTATGTCACAAACTCCACATCTGTTTATTGCATTTTGTGACTCCTTTTACAGTGTGTTGAACGAGTTTAGAGGAGGTTAGGATGTGTTTTAGGTTTTGGGGTTGGCGTTTGCTTTTTATTATTTTTGTTGTTTTAAGTATGTTGTTTAGTTTATCGTTCTGACTGAGAAGGATAAGGTTTTTCGTTATCTGTGAAAATAATTCTGGGTTGTTTGTGTTGCGTGTGGAGACGTATGCTAGAATTTGTTCTTTGTTGTGTTTTATTGGGTTTCTTAGTTGGTCTACTGGGATTTTTTTCTGCCAGTTCAATACCTTTACGTATTAGTGGTGGTGGATATCCTCTTTTTCGTAGGGTTATTTGCAGTTCATTTAGTCGAATCGGACAGAGGTGTCTGTCTATAGCTATGGTGCAGACTCTACGTGCCAAGGAGTAGGGTATGGATTTGAGACAGTTTTTGGGATGGTGGCTTTTGAAGTGGAGGTATTGTTGAGTGTCTGTGGGTTTGTGGTAGATGTCTGTGATTATGTTGTTGTTTTTAATTTTTAATAGGATGTCTAGAAAAGGTAGTTCTGTGGGGCTCTGTTCTAAGGTGAAGTTTATTTTTTGGTTTAGGTTTTGTAGTATAGTGTGGAGCTCTCTGATATCCCCCTATGGGATTTCCAGAGGATAAAGCAGTCGTCCAGGTATCTTTTCCAAGATTTTATGAAGAGTATGTTGATATTGTGTCCGTGTTTCTGTTCTATCCTTTCATAAAGAATCTCTTCCAGGAAGGCGAGTGTGAGGGTGGCATGTGTTGGTGCCATTTTAGTATCCATTGCTGTGCCTAGTGTTTGGATGGATTTAATAATGACAATTACATCCAAACACTATCCAATACGCTATCTACTATATGTGAATGAAAGAGACGAACAACTGTTCATATCGACAAGGAAGACGATGAAGAATCCGTAGCGATCAAATAGCACCTCGCCCACTCGCAATTTGCCGTTGAACTATTTTAAAATTCTGTAAAATGCCCTTACACAATCCCAGAATTCCATGAAAAGGAAGTGAGTTTGTTTTGTATCATATGGTATTACTTAAGAATTGGAATTTTAATAAATCATTCTCAGATGCAGGTGCCTCATTGGGTCAGTCAGGTACAACTACGAAGTGGAATGTTTTCGGTGCCTTTCTCACCGGAAATTAGCGTGGAAGCAATTCTTTGAAAATAAAAGAAGAAAAAAGAAAGAAAAGAACACTGCCAATCTGATGCTTTGTGTTGTTGAGGGAAAGGCAACATCATAGGAAAGAATGGTTTTATTCACTTGTCTACTCACGAAGGGTAGTATTTTTTATTATGTAAATCGCTCCAGGCAAGTCAGGAAGCCACTTGATGTAAGGAACCAAGAGATAAAATACTATTTCAAGGCCAAATATAGCCAGCGATAAATGTTAGATGGAATAGATTCTGACCCAGAAAACAGCAACTTTTTCTCCTTTATCAGAAACATCGCTGACGGAATGTGATGACTGAAACTTAGAATAAAAGAAGCGAGATTTACGAGGAGTTAATATCAGAATAGCCAGCTCGTCATGTTGTATAGCCGGGGGGGGGGTAGATTTACGAATGTATATTTTTATGACAAAGATTGTTTTGTAATGTTCGTTGCGTTTACCTATAGTTCCTTTTGAGTGTATATAAGTGTTCATGTGTGCGAGAGCCTTTATTGTCTGTAATAGTGTAGTTCATAATGTTTCTCTGTTCTCTGATCGTCTAGTCGATGCGTGTATAACATGTGTCTTACATAGGAACCACCACTTATCAAGGCCAAGAGGCCACTCGAGGATAAGGGTTAATATCTATACATTAATCAATGTGATTATAGCGTAGTAAACATAAATAATGGGAATTCTGTAAATTGGATTACTTAGGGGGACGGTTCATCAAGAACTTGTTTACGTTGGACTTGAAGATAATCAGACTGTAGTCAGCTCGAAAGCAAGCAAATGGAAGAAAGTTCCACAGGCATGCAGTTCTAAGAAAGAAGCATTGTTCATGGAATCTACGTTTAGGTTTAGGCACAGAAAAATGTGGGAATTTATTGATAGTGATTTTGGCTAGACGAGTGTTTTTGCGTGAAAGTTTGGCGAGGGGGGACCATAAATTGTAGCTCAGATGAGCACTTGCCATGAAAATAACGATAAAGCAGGGAGAGGCTCGGAACGTCTCTTTTGTGGGAAAGAGGTTGCAGGGAAGTTAAAAGGGCACCCCCACTAAACTACGAAGTCTTTTTTGAACTCTGTCAAGACAGGATAAGCTACTTGTAGCAGCTCCTGCCCAGATGTGGCAACAGTACTCCATCGTTGGCCGTACCTGGCTTTTATATAGATAGATATAGGTTGTAGGGAAGAGAAAATGACATATCCTACGAGGCTACAAAGTCTATTTTGAACTCTATCAAGGCAAGACAAGTTCTTTTCTAGCAACTCCTGCCCAGATGTGGCAACAGTACTCCATCGTTGGCCGTACCTGGCTTTTATATAGATAGAGAAATGCATCAGCAGTGAGATATCTACTGGAGCGGTAGAAGGATCCCACCATTTTTCCAGCGACCTTGGCAATGGATTTGATATACGTGTTCCATTTCAGCTCCACGACACTTCCCGAAGTCAAAGTAACACCAAAAGGTCATGCTGACTGTCTCACCCATTACAGTTTTTTGGAATGTAACTGAAGAAGCACTGTTAGCAAATGGATGAAATGCATCAAGATCTTCGACAACAGCACCCAGCACTAGTCAACAGAAAAAGACCAATGCTCTACCGCATGTTGCTAAACCGATCCTGCAGCAGTTTAACAAATTAGTCTACGAATCTCTGCCTCATCCGCCATATTCTCCAAATCTCTCACCTACCGACTACCACTTTTTCAAGCATCTCGATAACTTTTTGGATGAGAAATGCTTCAAAAACCTAAGTGGTATCTAAAACGCCTCCAGCGACTTGATCGCCACCAGAACGCAAGATTTTTATGAGACTAAATTAACTCCAAGAAGATTTTCTTTTTGCTTTGTCTGTGCAACGGTGTTATTTTGCATCGAAGCCACGTGTTGTTTAATCAACTAGGCATATGTTGCCGTCTATTCGCAAAGATGTTCTTCCCCCTCCCACCATAATAATTCTATTATTTATTTATTTAAATGTAGTTGCAGTGCGCACTATGTTGGGTGAACATCGCAAAGATTTTCGTTTGAAACAGCATGTGCCTTCAAAGATTAGTCATGCAAATTTTTCATCCTCGGATATTCTAAGTAATACGTATGGTTCTGCGATTTGCGACCATCTTATAAATAACCATGCGTGTGTCACGAATTTTAGTGCTGACATGTTTACGATCCTTAGTAAGTCGCACCCTCCCTATCATTTGAACATTTTAGAGACTCTTTTTATTAAGTCTTTGAGACCTTCTCTTTGCAAGCAAAAAGAAAATCTTCTTGGACTTAATTTAGTCTCGATGTAATTTTTCCCCCGTTTATTTCTGTTTTTTTTTCCTACCCTCGCCCTATTCATGACTTTTTTTTTGTTTGTTTTATATCGTATTTTCCTCGATTTAGCTTTGATAAGTGAGGAACGAAACCTGGTTAGCTAACCTTTATTTTCATTATTTATTTTTTAAATTCATTATGCGTTTTGGTTTATATTTAGCCGTTATAAAATTCTATACCCCCGGAAAATTTGTCTGACAGACATTAAAAAAAAACATTTGAAAATAAATGTTTAAATTTCAACAATATTTCTCGCGGTTAATGGTAGCCAAATAGATTTGGTCTTTGCTAATGGAGTCAGAGATGGCTTCGTTGCCGGGTTCGAATCAGTCGACCGGTGTTAATCGTGACACCTTGCACTGATGATTCCCGAAAGGATGAAACACTAATGTCCGTAGGCATTTAATTAATAATTATTATAGCAAATAATTATATATATATATATATATATATATATATATGTATGTATGCATGTATGTATATGTACGTATGTATGTATATATATGTATATGTATATATACACATATATATATATATATATGTATATATATATATGTATATTTGGACAAGGGTCATATTGAGTGCACGCTGATAACCCAGACCTGTAAAATAAAATCGTTTCCAGTTACATTAAAAATGGATGACAAGGCAGAGATCAGAGGACACACACCGTAGACAAAGCAGGACTCGAACGATATGAGGATATGGTGGAGAGTTTTCGAGCGAAGAGAAAGTTAAAGTTTTTTTTTTTACAGATCAGTCTCTCTAAGGAAGCCATGCGAACGAGACACAGTCAATGATTTATAAAATTGATAATATCAGTGAATGTTGCCGATATTTTTGTCCGTCTAAGTCACTCATTTTGAGTTAGAAAGTTAATTTTTAGAAGTAAATTATGTCTCTCTTCATTGTCAATTCTACACAAATAAAACCTTGAAGAAAATTCAGCGAATGTCTCACTTGAGTATTTTTTGCACGAAAGAAGTTGTATTCGTCTAGCAATACTGATGACAGATCATGGTCTATGAGACGAGCAAGATGGAAGGAACTTTATGATAATTGTCTCGTCCATGAAAACTGGACGATACAATGATCATAAAAAAAACGGTAAGCGTGTAAAAGACCAGCATGTATAAACGCCACTCATGTATGTACAAAGAACACTTCTTTATTGTTATTGAAAATATTAGACTGCTACTTGCGGAAGTCCTCATCCTCGTTTTTATATCTAGGACTATTCTTCACTCAAGACCTCAAGTGGAAGACTTTCATCAGATCTGTTGCTAAGGCCGCTTGGAAAAATCGTTGAATCATTCTACCACTCCAGAAAGTATCTCACTTCTGACTCAATCCTCTACTTGTTTAAGTAGACAAAAAAAAAAAAAAAATGAGTCGAGTTTTTTTTTTCGCTTTCTTCTTGTGACGGAGTCTAAAACGTGTTGGGTCCATTAAAATGTAACAGTGCTGCTAAAAACAGGTGTACAACCTTATAGGAGCGTTGATAAGACATCTGGTGATGTGACACTTTCCTGTTTTAAACAAAGCAGGAGTCGAGCGATATTAGGATAGTTTTTGAGCGAAGTGATGGGACGATTCTAACATTTTTCCCGATTCCGATACAATTACCAATTCCGATTCTTATAAATCCTTAAATATTTAACTATAAAATTGTTATTTTTCCTGATTACCCTAAAAAAAAAAAGCACGTGTTAAATGTGCACATATTTTCTCAAACGTAAAAAACACTTGTGTGGGGGGGGATTTATAGATTTTAACGTTACTCGTGGTTTAAAATCAATAAATATTTATTATTTTATTATTACTAATAGCAGTGAAAGGTTTTGTTTTTAAACAGAATCAAATAAAAAAGATAATTAAAAGAATCGTTTTTGGTATCGGAAAATATGCATAAATGTTTCCAATTCCGATACCCCCCCAAAAGTCCCCATTTTTCCGATTCCCGATTCTGATTAATCGTTCCACAACTAGTTTTTTTTTTTTTTTTTTTTTTTTACAGACCAGTCTCTCTCAGGAAGTCTGTAGAGTAAAAAAAAAAAAAACCCCGACTTCAATGGTGGGTGGATTCGGTTGGGGGTGTATTGCTCTCCTCCCTACAACATCTTTCTTTCTTACAGAAGAGAGGTTTATTGCGGGCTGTTATCTTCATCTTTATAGTTGTTGTTGTTTCACCCGAATAATATTTGATATTATTTTTATTGGAATCCTTTGAGAGGAGTAACGTGTATTCCTTACAAGAATGAATACATAAATTACTCATCTCAAAACGATTCCAATAAAAATAAAATATGAGAAGAGAGGTTTTTCTTCTTTATCTACTCTATCGTTTTTTTCATGCTTGCCACTCGACTGAGCTCTAATCTATAGTTCCTCTAGAAAACGTTCACAACAAAAGCTCGTCTAGCCACAACCGTAACGTAGTCGCTACATGTCAACACTCGGGACCCACACGTTGTATGCGGACAGTCGCAAGAAAACAAAGACAAGGAAAAATTCGACTCATTTTTTTTTTCAGTTGAAACAGCAGACATTTATTTACAGGTACTTCCAGAATGGCGCCTTGTCTCTCGTTCAAAAGTCTTCTCGTGTTCCAATGTGTTTAACAAGACTCTACCGTATCGAGCACATGGTACTGTATCTTTGTCCAGTCATGTTTAGGACACGTCCCTTCTTGTCGCTTGCAGGTCACGTGTGTAACATGTCCTTTCTCGCGATCTCATGTCTCAAACACATCTCTAGCCCTCTACGTCTCGAACCCGTCTCGGATACCTGCTTCTCTGAATACGTGTGTCTGCTATGACGTCACGCCGCACATCCGGCTTGGTTATTTGCATATAGCTGCTGCTGCTGCTGCTGCTGCCGCTAACCCAGCGACAGCGTCTCTGTTACAGAACCACCGCAAATTAGTTTTTTTGTACCTAAAACTAAACAACATTTTCATGAGCAAAGTTTCTTTCCAAGAACAAACGGTCCTGGATGTTACCTTAAACTATATCCGATGGTGAGGCCCCAGCTTGCGGGCTTTGGGGAGTGTGGAGTCACTCTTTAATTGCTATTGCTCTCAGGTCCACTCTGACCTGAAGTGGTAGTACCTGTTAGGGTCCCAACTATGGGTTAAATAGAAACCGACCTGAAAAAAAAAAAATTCTATTAAAAATTTTGTCTTCCGAATAACTGGATTCAGTATTAAATAACCTGAAAAGGGTTGATATGCCGTAAAACAAAAAGAACCAAGCCAAGCCAAGAACTAACCGTCTGTGAAACAGAATACAAACTGAAAATAATATAATCGTTTTCAAGTCTAATGCTAACAAATTTTTGTTGAACTGTCCTCTAAAATAATATAAGATTAGACCAGTCTCGATAACTGTCACTGATGTTCCCATTGTTGTTTCATTGTTCTTCTGAAAAATTATATTAACCTTTATCCTCGATTGGCTTGTGAGATTGATAAGCGGTGACTTTTTATTATGTAAAAAAAAAAAAAAAAAAATAAAAATAAAAACATTGACTCCGTGTCTAACTTTACTGCAGACGGAAGAGGCTAAATAGTTGTTCATCGACTATCATTAAAAATGGGTCTGGCTATTGGAGTTTGAGAGAGAAATTGCCGAAGCGACACCTCCTATGACTGGAGAGCGGTTGTCCTAATTTGGACGCTGTGGTGTAGGAATGGGGGTAGGTTGTTGAGCACTGTCTGCAACAGGTAGACACCATTTTCTAGCTAGTTGAAGATTTGACTCACAATCAACGAAGCTTTTACGGCATCAGAAATTTTTGCTGTTCTTTTTTGTTTTGTTTTTATCCTGTTCTACGCCGGTTGATCGAAAACGAGGCTCGGTTAAAGTGAAAAGTCGCACAGGTACAAAGAGAAAAAAAAATTGACGAAAATAAGACTATTTTAAAAAAGCGAACTGTAAAAAGAAAGGAAAAAATTAAAAAAAAACGGAACGAAGTGATTAACAGAAACCTTAAAAAAATTTCGAGATCAATAATCATTGTTCAATTTTTAAATTCGATTGATTGAAAAAAAATGCGTGAGATTGTTCACATCCAAGTGGGCCAATGCGGAAACCAGATCGGTTCGAAGTTCTGGGAAGTGATCTCCGAAGAACATGGCGTCGACTGGGCTGGGAAATTTGTCGGGAATACGGATCTCCAATTTGAAAGGATTAATGTCTACTACAAGGAATCGCAGACAAGCCGGTATGTTCCCCGGGCGGTTCTTGTGGATCTCGAACCTGGGACAATGGACGCCATCAGGTAAACTGATATTTCATAAGAATCAAAATATAATAATTCCCCTCACCCCCTTTCTCTAACCCCATATATATATATATATATATTTGAGTGCCCCAAAAAATCACTGAAGGATTTTAAACTAAAATAAATTCATTATTTTTTTTTTTTATATCTTTCTGTAATTTTAACACAACCTGATATTGGGAAATTTAAGAAAAACCTTCAAACAATATTTATGAAAAAATAATGTCTTTTAAATATTGCCCATTTTCAGCTTCGCATATTTTTGCTCTTTCCAAAACATTATTCATGACAGAGTCGATGAATCGATGTTTCAGGATGCTGCTCCACGCTCTCTCGCACTCTTTCCCTGTTTTCACTTGTGATTATGTTTCGATGTCTGCTAGCGGAAGATCAAGTACAGCTCTTTTGTCTTCAAATCGCCGCACAATGTTTCGAATTGTGTTGTGACTTAGACTATCTATTACATGAAAACAATTGTCCTCTGGTTTTGGTAAACCAATTTAACAACTTATCCATAATAAATATGAAAAACATTATCTATAAAATATCTGGAGTAGAGAAAAAATAATCATTAATGGAAAAATAAAAAAGAATTGAAACCCTTCAGTATCTTTTTGGTCAGTTTGTATATATCTATGTGAATATATATATATATATATATATATATATATATATATATATATATATATATATATATATATATATATATCACCCTTTATACCAATCATTTTATTTATGAAGCTCGATGTATGTTAAATATAATTACAGAGCATATGAAACAAATGACAAAAACGTCATATTCCAAATTTCAAGATGCTCATCTTACCGTTTATTTCTTAAATCATGTTAACATGTTCAATTCTTGAAAGCACCTGTCTTGTAGCGCAGAATCAATAATGTAATTATTGTATCAATTTTTGAATATCCCCGTCTTGACTCATCAAAAGAATAAGAATTCATTAACTTTAATGGGAGAGAAAACAAGAATTTTGACATGATTACATGAATGCAAAAAAAAAAAAAAAAAAAAATCCGAAGAGTAGTTACAATCGTGTTTTGTAATATTTACGCCATATTTCATGGCGTAAATATTTTTTGCTCTCCTTTTAAAGTTACTGAGTTCTCATTCTACTGATGATTCAAGGCGGAATATATTAAAAAATTACCATAATAATTATTTGATTGTTTCTGCGCTACGAAACAAGTGCTGTAAAAAATTGAATATTTTAACATGATGAAAGAAATAAACGATAAAATTAACGACATCTTAGAATAGACTTTTGGGTATAGTTCTATTTATGCAAATGTTATTGGCTGCATACGTGTATATATGTTTCAGCTATCATTTCTTCCGAAATCCAGCGTCATCCGACCATCAGTATTAACCCCAAGTCATTAGTTCCAATATATATTCCGAACAAAAAACAATTATATGTTCATCAACATTTCGTCTTAATTTCAAAGCTTCTTTGGAATGATTAATTTGACGAAAAGAAAATACCAGTACAATATTTGAGGATGCACAAATATACATTAAGTATATATTCAAATATTGTACTAGTGTTATATTTTCTTTAAATAAATCACTCTGCGAAAGTCTTGAAATGAAGACGAAACGTTGATGAAAATATAATTTAGGTTGTTCCCTTTCCATATATATATATATATATATATATATATATATATATATATATATGTATATATATATATATATATATATAGATAGATATATGTATATATATATATAGATAACGGGAACAAACTATATATATATATAATTTGATCAATGCAACTTTGGCTGTGTGTGTGTGAATTCGTTTCTTATAGATTCAAAAACGGCCGAAAAGATTCTCTTTAAAATTTACAGAACTTTAGTGAATAAGTCTGAGAAAGATCTTAGTTAAGTTTTGTCTCAGTCTTGACATGTTTTTATATTAAAACAAAGTTCTTAAATTTAACACCTCCCTCTCCTCAGGCTGCCTACTGTTGTTTTGATATCCCCTACTGTCACTTTTTTAACACCTCTTTCCGCCAAGGCTGAACCTGTTTTGATTTCCCCTCCTCCAACCTCTCCACATCCGGTCAACGCCGAGTACCCCGCTAGTATATATATATATACACTATATATATACACTATATATATACTATATATATATACTATATATGTATATATATACACTATATATATATATATATATATATATATATATATATATATATATATATATCATAAAGGCCTCCTTCAGTCTTGACAGACTATGGATACCCACTGTAAGGGCGCCTGCGCCTTAAATATTTGTGGCAAGAGTTGAGCAACCTCAAACCACACCTCTCCTGAGTCGACTCATACCATAGTTTGTAATTGAGCATTCATATATTGTTTTAACAAAACCAAGACATAAAAAAATGGATTGATAGCAACAAATAGTGTATTTCATCGTTCGTTACAATTGTTTCAAGACCATTCGGACAAATTTAAACCCTATATCGTTCGAAAATTTTCACAAGAACGGCCTCTCATCAGACGTTGTGAAAAGAAAACACTTTTACAATCAACAATATGGAATCCATTTCCCTTTTAAGGAAAACTACGAGAAAAATTTTTTACCTACATTTCTTCCTTCAAAGGTTTTTTCTCTTTGTTAAAGATTTATATATATATATATATATATATATATATATATATATATATATATATATATATATATATATATATATATGTATATATATATATATATATATAGTAAGTTATAAAATATATATGGGGATTAAGCTACACTGAATATTCCGCGTTTCATCTACTCTAGGACTCTTCAGGCTTATGCGCGGATTTTGTAGTTGTTTGTCGCTCATAAGCCTGAAGAGTCCTAGAGTGGATAAAACGCGGAATATTCAGTGTAGCTTAATCGCCATATATATTTTGTAACTCACTTACTAGCTCTACCTACGTATTGAGCACTTTTGAAGTAAATACTTAAAGTTTACGCATAAATTTATACTTTCGTATATTAATTTTATGTTAGTAAATTAAGCAGTTATATATATGTATATATATATATATATATATATATATATATATATATATATATATTTAATTTGCTTAACTTCGGTGATCTGATGAGACCCAGTGTGTCAACGTGATTATACCACATATATATATATATATATGTATATATATATATGTATATATATATATATATATATATATATATATATATATATATATATATATATATATATATATATATATATATATATATGGCACGTTGTGCCTGGTTAGTACCAGATGGGTGACTATTTGGGAATTCTAGGCGCTGTATGCTTTCCGCATATCTCAGCATTGTTTCCAGTCGTCCTGAACCTCCAGTTGCCACTGGTATTAAAAAATGTCGACTCAGGTTACGTGTGGTTGAGGACTGCGCAACTCTTGCCACAAAAATTTCACACGCAGGTACCATTACAGTGGGTATCCATAGTCTTTCAAGACTGAAGGAAGCTCTTTTTATATGAGGGGATAAAAGAAGTATTGAGACATCAAATTAATAAAAAGGAGGTGGAGCATATACAGAAGGAGAAAAATATCGATAATTCAAAAATATATACTGGTACATATAGATTACATTATCCCAATAACCACCCCGGCTATCCCTCCCACCCCATCTACTGTATTATATTTTAATGGCAGCAGAAAACGCCGAGTTGACCTAATAACTAAAGAGAAGTCAGTGGTTCTTTCAAGCACGCGTCTACCCGGATATTGATGTGCAGTCGACCGTCAAAGTTGGTGTCAGTATCGGTCGATCCATAAACACAGGATGGGTAGGCGATCGTGGATCAAGATTTGCATTACGCTTGGCCAGACGAATCCGGATTGATGCGTATTCGCGTAGAGAGTGACGGTTATGTATCGATGTCCGAGGGAAAGAATGTCTCAGATAACAGGTGACCGCTGATATGCAGCGGAAAATGAAACGATAGCACGCACGTAGACTAAGTTCAGATAATCAAAAGAGAAAAGGATGGGTAAGCAGATAGAGAAATAGTGACCGTGTTTGTGTGTGATGGAGAAAGGAAATGATGGTGTTGATAGACGAAACATAATAAATGCCCCCCCTCTCTCTCTCTCTCTCTGGCGGAAAGATCATTACTAGGGCTATGACAACAGCATATTCTTTTCATTGTTTTGACTCTCGAGTGTATATCCGACACATTTAGAAATATATAAATCAAACGAGAACCACATCACTCTACATAAAAGCATATAAGATATAAATGAATATATACCTGAGATTCCAAGCAAGGAAAAGAATATGCTGTAGTCATAGCCCTATTAATAATCTATAACAGTATAAATAACACCGTAAATACCGTAACCAGGGGCAGGAAAACATCGAATTCCACATCGTAACCTGAAAAAAAAACGTATCATAAGGTGACCGTATCCGAGGTTTTACTATATTTGTCACTTTCTAGGTGACCAAATAAAGAGGAAGAGATTGAGATTTTTTTTTACATAGGCGTCACCACTTATCAAGGCCAATAGGCCACTCAAGGATAAGGGTTAAAGAGTGTAGAGTAGTCAAAAGGACAATATAGCAATCGATAGTAATGGAAGTTCGGTAAATTTATTAACTTAAGTGGAACGGCTCATCAGAAACTTGTTCAAGTTGGACTTGAAGACAACCATATTATAGACAGCTGGAAAGCAGGAAAACGGAAGACAATTCCACAGGCGTGCAGTTCTAAGAAAGAAGCTTTGATCATGGAATCTATGTTTAGGTTTAGGCACAGATAAAGAGTGGGGAAAATTATTGATAATGTTTTCAGCTAGTCTAGTGTTTCTTGTGAAAGTTTGGCGAGGGGGACCATGGATTGAAGCTCAGTCGAACACTTTCCATAAAAATAACGATAAAGCAGAGACAAACTCGCAACATCTCTTCTGTGAGATAGAGGTTGCAGCGAAGAGAAAAGGACATCTCCCACCAGGCCACGAAGTCTATTTTGAACCCTATCAAGGCAGGACAAGTCTTTTCTAGCAGCTCCTGCCCATATGTGGCAACAGTATTCCATCCTTGGACGTATCTGGCTCTTATATAGATAGAGAATTGCATCAGCAGTGAGATATCTACTGGATCGATAGAAGGATCCCACCATTTTTCCAGCGGCCTTGGCAACAGATTTGATGTACGTATTCCATTTAAGATCGGGAGTAAAGGTCAAGCCCAGAAGCCTGTCAAAACTTGAGACCTCCCCAAGACGAGAGCCATTCATTTTAATTGATGCCAGATGGGGATCAGAACGCTGATGATGTAAAGATAGAAGCTTGGTTTTAGATGCATTAAAAGTAACCAGCCACTCCTTTTCCCATTGTACAACGAGATCAAGATCAGAGGAGAGAGAATCGGAGAGAACTTGGTCGTTTACTGTCTTAGATGTGCTACCATAGATGGTAGTGTCGTCAGCAAAAATGTCTACGAATGATGTAAGGATGTGATTTGGAAGATCATTAATGTAGATCACGAAAAGAGTTGGGCCCAGGATGGACCCCTAAGGGACTCCAGAATTTATACTGTGAGCTTCTGATTTTTGCCCATTAACTACTACTCTTATGAACCTATAAGAAAAAAATGGTTTAATAATTGAGAAGACATTTTCAGCTATACCATAGCTGGAGATCTTGTGAAGTAAACCTTTATGCCATACCCTATCAAAGGCCTTTGATATGTCAAGAGCAATTGCCCTAGAAAGGTTGCCTCTGTCGAGAGATTCGCTAATCCTATGAGATATAACTGTAAGCACATCTGCTGTAGATCTAGCAGAACGGAAAAATCATACGCAACCAGTTGTAGTAATAGTTTCTCTTTGACGAAATGGTCATTACTGACCAGCCGTGGCACTCTTCACGAATTGTCGTTATTGGCTCCGGTTCTTCACCATTCTGAGCAACTCGGCCATGCTAATGTCCACGATGTCCTTCACGTTGTCTGATATTTTTATTTTTGGTCTTCCACGTCCCCTTTTGCTAGAAATTGTACCAGAGAGCAGATCCTTTGTTAGGCCGTCTGTTCTGGCCACATATCCCTAAAATCGCAATTTCCTTCATTGATGTTGTCCAGCAGTCTTCGAAATGGTTCAATCTTCTCCAGAACCCATTCGTTTGTACGTTTGTCCAACCAGCAATGTACGGTAGCAGCACAATTCAAAAGCAGAAAGTGTTTAAGGAACATTTAATTAAAAAAAAAACAGTCCTCAGCAATATGTATACCCCAGACAAGGGCGATAACTATGTAAGGGTTTTAAATTCTTGCTATTCGCGAATGGTCACCCATCTAGTACTGACCAGGTTTAAAGTTGTTTAACTTCAGCGATTTAAGTTTAATAAAAATCTGTGTGTAAACGTGATAGAGAAGGAGTCAAGCAACACATAGTGGGCACAGGAATTATCCTTGCTATTCAACGAAACGTGCATACACACACGCACGCATGCACACACACACGCGCGCGCACACACACACACACACACACACATATTAATATATAGTGAGGGCGAGAGGAGAGCTATAAACCGACAGGGAAAGAGAGAATAATGGAAGTGAGAGAGATAGACATCGTATAGAATAAATGCAAGGGTCAAAAACAGGATTAGAGCAGATGTAAATGATAGATTGAAAGATAGGAAGAGTAATTTTAAGAGTTAATTGCAAATTACAGATAATGAAAAAAAAATAACCAGGATTCTTTTTTTTAAATACAAAACTCAATTCTAATACTCAGGAATATTTTAACATGTATTTTGTATGATTAAAATATATAGCAAAGCACACACAAAAAGAGAGAGAGAGACAGAGAGAAGAACACATAAATCTACTCCAATTTCATTTGAAAAAAAAAAACTACAGAGTTCAAGAAACCATGTAGGTAGAAGTTATTTACATCCATATTTGCCGGCTGCTTTTAGTTTGGATATAATTGTCATTGCCACGCATCTCTTAACAGAAACACAAACAGAAGTTTTGAGCTTAAAACGTTGCAGATGACCGCGAATACTACGACTTTGGGTGAGGGTGTGTGTGAAAAACTCACCGAAAAGCAAATTTAAATCCCCGTTGATGATGCTGTATGCCATAATCAGGTCTCCTCTCATCCTCTGCTGCTTAAGTGCAGGCAGAGTTAGTGTTTGGAGCCAATCTTTGCAGATAAACGTGGGGAGCCATGTTACCATCCTGTTTGCCAACCGTCCTTTTAAAAGATCCAGGTGTAATCTATTTTTTTAACGGGGTTTTGCTTGAATCGCATACTAAAAAACGGACTTGGATTCCAATAAATGAGTTAATGTACAAAGATTTATGTATCAATCCAACTATAAAACAGATGAGAAATAGAATGTGTTAACCTTTTTTTCCTACCATTTTTCTTTGAATAAAACATACAAGATGCTTTCAATAAGTTTCCAGACTTTTATAGATAGCAAAACATAAAACTCTAGTCCCCTTCGATGTAAAATCCCCCGGTTGCAATGCACTTGTTATACCATTCCAACAACTGGAAATCCCCATAGAAGTCCTCATGTGTGAGCGCATCAGTAACCCTCGTCACAGCCTTTTCATCGCCTCAAATGTTTCATAACGACAGCCTCTAAGATTTTCTTTGGGCTTAGGGAATAAGAAAAAGTCACAGTGAGCAAGGTTTGGACAATAGGGATGGTGAGGAACTGTCTTACTGCTCATCTTGGTCAAATAGTCTGTAACAAAGATGGATTCTCCCGCATCTTCAGTTCCTCATGAATACTTGTATACACAGTTCCCACACTGACATCAAACTGTGCACTTTTGTCTCTACAGACACATGACGGTTCTTATCCAAGAAATTCTTTATTTGGCCAATCAACTCTGGTCTTATAAATTCTCTACTCCTTTCGCACACCTCATCACCCCTCACAGACTCCCTGCCTTCCTATAATCTCTTATGCCACTATAAAAATGATGTTCGATTCATGCAAGATGGTCCAAAAGCAATCAGAAGCATTCCATACGTTTCTGTCATTTTTTTTCCAAGTTTAAAACAATTTTATTGCATATCGTTCTTCTAAAGTGTCCTCACGTCCAGATTGCATTTTAAAAATTCACCAGTTGTGACAATCAGGCTTTACTAGGGCATATTCCAACTCCTGCTGTAGCTGTTCATTCGAACCTTAACTATAAAAATTAACCAATCATCGCATAAGATGTATAGCAATAACTTTTGAAGAGTGTAAGACAATTTTAAATGCCTGTACAAAGAAATTCTGGAAACCTATTAAAGATATCTCGTGATTTTGGAAGTAATGCTGAATTTATAATTTTATACCTGATGCTGCAAGGTCAAAACATAATACCGAGGGTAGAGATTAGTCACATACAATTTAAGATACACCGAATAACATAACTTGTTACAAAAAGTGACCATATGTTGATTTTAGGAAAGCATAAACGCATGAATCTTGGTCTATGAAAATTAAACGCGAAGTAACTCTCATACCTTAAATAAATAATCTTACTTCCGGTTTTAAACGACACTGTTTTCAAAAATTAAAAATAAATTAAATAAATTGAATTTAATATAATTTAACTTAAAAATTAATTAAACTGATTGACTTTAAATGATGTTTCTAAATAGAACAATTAAAATGATTCTATTATAAAAACACTTAATAACATAAAACTAATTATTAAAATAGATGTTGTTTTATGTAATATGCAAATAAGGTTAATGGTAAGAATGTAGCTTTCTTTTGAATGAATAGTATATATAAAAATCATGTTTGAATAAAAACGTATAAAATTCTGTTTACAGTGTAAAAATTCATTTGCGAAACAGTGTAATTTTTGTACATATTAATTCAATTGTGAACAAGCAAACAAACAGACAAACTTTATTATAATAAGTTAGCGGGTGGAGAGGAGGTTTTGCCCGGCCGTAAAATACGCTTAAATATGATGTTTTAATTTGTCCAGATTTCGTATATATTATTATAGAGTCGTGATTTCAAAAGTTAAAAAATATATATTTGGTTGCCATCAACTAGAATCGAAACCGAAAGCAAAGCTGTAGCATTCAAAGCTGGTGATGTTACCACTGTACCAATGTGACACGCATATGAACTGGTTAAAAATAAATTGAGCTTCAATCTATGATCCCAGCTCGCCAAACTTTCACAAGAAACACTCGTCTATCTGAAAACACTATCAATAATTCCGCCCAGTCTTTATCTGTGCATAAAACCTAAACGTAGATTCCATGAACAAAGCTTCTTTCTTAGAACTGCACGCCTGTGGAATTGTCTTCCGTTTTCCTGGTTTTCCAGCTGACTACAATATGGTTGTCTTCAAGTCCAATGTAAACAAGTTCTTGATGAGCCGTTCCACTAAAGTTAATAAATTTACCGAATTTCCATTACTAACAATTACTATATTCTCCAATTAACTACTGTACACTCTTAACCTTTATCCTCGAGTGGTATCTGGCCTTGATAAGTGGTTATGCCTATGTAAAAAAAAAACAGATGAATGTACGAAATGTATAACAATTTTTAAAAATTTTCATCCCTTTTTGATCCCTTGAAAACTATTTTAACCGATAAAGACCCATAAAAGAACGGTCCATAAAACATCCAATCATCTGAGGCCCCTAGAGAAGCCCTGCGACTTTTAGTTTCGGAAGAGATAGAGTTTGAAAATATGGATACAGACAGACAGACATAGTGATTTTTATAAATAAGATTTTTACATTACTGGTGCATTGTACGAACCGGATATCGTTAATGTTGCATCTATACGAATCGGAGTTCTCATAAAGGTCTGGTATGGCTGTTACCGCTTTGAAATAACGTTATTATTTAGAAATTCATTCTTACCCCGAAGAAGGAAGAGTATTTTGTAACTATTCTGTACTTTCTCCTAACAATTTAATAAAGAAATATATCGTAAAAATTAAGTTTATCTTGGAAAACTAGTCATTTGAATTGGTTTCTGACCATTTTTAACGACGGTCAGCAAATTCCAGTGGCGATGTCAGGTGCCAGTCGATCCTGAGCGGACATTTACAAGAAATCCGGTTCGTAATATGCACAATTACCGACTTCCGTACAATGCGCTAGTACCATTTGCACTAAACTAAATTGATATCTTTTCAGAGATCATGTATGTTGGTTTCACGTAAACTTATTTATGTAGTTTTTGATAAACTTAAATTAAAAAAAAATGGAAAAGTAAATTCTGTGGTCGCCAGGATAAAGGTTAAGGAAAAGGTGGTTGCTGAAATACAGTGAATAATATAAAAGGGGGTCAAGTATATATTATACTGTGTATTGTCGACAGGAACAGCCTAAGTAGTTGGCACATTAGATAATGATGTCTAGTTGTAAAGACGGTCGTAGTGGTCACATGATCTCATGGCTCTTCATGTTTTATGTTTTTTATGACGGGACCTCCTATTCGCCGGAACGGAGGAACGAATAAAAATAAATTTAAAAGAAAAATAACCTTTCAATGCAGTCCGTATTCCTTCTTCACCACGTCTCATTGTGGATATCCTGTCTGTGATGTCATACTTTAACACGTAGCTCTAACTCTTTTTTTTTGGTCCCCAGACAAAAGGAGAGTGGACCTGTAAATTCACCTTTGTCCATTCGTCCGTTCGTCTGTCCCCACTTTTCTCAATAACTCGCATTGGAACTTTTTGAAAATTTTCACAAGCATTAAACATGATATGAGTAAAAAAAATAACAGAACACATTTTCCGGGAAAACTCCGGTAGCCCCCCAAGGGGTGCCTTTCGAGTTATAATGGCTAAAATTGACACTTTTGTGCTTATGGAAAAAAATTGATTCCTTGGATTTTTATAAAACTTTCTGAAAAGTTGTAACTAACTGATTTCTATATAATTTTGTTCGTCTATACTTCGGAATAACTCTTAGGTGTGCCCCAGGGACTCCTTTAGGGCTAATAAAAACACTCCATTTTGGGGACTATTTTACCATATTTGTCCAAAATTTTCTGTGTATGTCTATTTAGCAGTTTTGCATGGTGGTGAACTCAAATTTAAATATGTTAAGGACTTTTGGGGCTAAATGGAGATGAGGCAAATGATGAACTTAGTTATTTCTTTTTTTTTTGCATGGTGCAGAACTCAAATTTATATATGTTAAGGCCTAAAACTGCATCGTTTGTTCATTTTCACGAGGATTTGACGTCCCCTAGGGGACATTGAGGGCTAATGCTGAACTTCGTTCACTGTGCACTCACGGGGGACCATGCATGCTTCACTTGTTTTCTGTCTCTTTTTCATCTCTTGTGTTATTTTCTTGTCACTTTTATTTTTTTGAACGTAGGTCCGGTCCATGCGGTGGTCTGTTTCGTCCTGACAATTTTGTGTTTGGCCAACGCGGTGCCGGCAACAACTGGGCCAAAGGTCACTACACGGAAGGAGCCGAACTGGTAGACAACGTGGTCGATGTCATACGGAAGGAGGCGGAATCTTGCGACTGTCTGCAGGGTTTCCAGATGGCTCACTCACTTGGTGGCGGTACCGGTTCAGGTATGGGCACGCTTATGATCAACAAAATCAGGGAGGAGTACTCCGACCGGATCATAAACACCTTTTCTGTGTTACCCTCGCCAAAGGTAAGCAACTGTTTTTTTTTATTACAGAATGGAACGATAAAATTGTCGACCTAGAAAAGACGACATGATTCCATTTCCATTTTATGAAAACCGGTTTTCTTTTTTTGTTGCAAACCATCTACTAATTGGCTATTTGTGTACAAATCTCAAGAGCGATAGGAGCCTTCTCTCATGACTGAAAGTGACACAATGTTCAACGAGCGAGATCGGAGATGTGCCGCTGTACAACTCATGCTCTCCACGGATCCAACAACAGGACCATTACCAACACCCTCAAAATGCATCTTCACGAATAACAGGGTGATGAAAACAAAGTTTCCGGCCATGGTTATAGTCTTTGGTGTGGTTTCAAATGAGAGTCACATCATGCCACCTCACATCTTGGAAGTTGGCTTGAAAGTTAATACCAAAATATACCTGGATATGATGAAGAGTGTGGCGATCCTCTGGTGCAATCAGGATGCCGCTGGCAGACCATGGGTGTAGCAGTAGGACTGTCTGCCTGCCCACAAGTCTAAAGAGACCCAGACGGGGCTTCAGAAGGAGTACTACGATTTTGTATCCTTCTTTCACTGCCCCCCCTTCTTCCCCAACCTGAACCCACTGGACTACTTCGTTTGGTCATACACCAAAGCCATCCTGAACCCCGCCATCCGCCGGCGCTTGTGGAAAATGCATGCTTCCAATTCAGGTCCCATTTCGAGGCCGTGATTGAGGCTGAATGCGGCTACATTGAATAAATGTCAGCTCTACTACTGAATTGATTTTTTCAATAAATACATAAAGCCGTAGTGTTGTTTTCTTTAGGGCGACACTTTTATCATCCCATCCTGTACATACCTCTTCTTTTTAATATTGTAGCAATATTAGAGTTAGTTGGGTACAGGTTATAGATTTAAGGTCAAATTTAATCTTTATCTCCCGGCATCTAGTAACATCTATATAGAAGGGGTGTGATTTTGCTGCCATTCGGCCGTAGGAATTTATATTGATGAGATACAGATTCAGTGTTGAACTGAGCTCCAATCTATATTCTCCCCTCCAAATTTTTCACAAAAAGCACTCGCCTACCTACAACCACTATCAACAATATCCCCTACTCCTTGTCTGTGTCTAAATCTAAACGCTAATCCCATGAACAAAGCTTCTTTCCTAGAACCTTCCATTCGTGAAACTCTGTTCCGTTTGCCTGCTTTCCAGTTTACTACAATATGGTCGTCTTTAAATCCAATATAAACAAGTTTTTGTTAGAAATATGTATCGGGAATGTTTACATAAGAATGTTGAAACAAACCAGAATTTTAGAACAAAAACAATGATTTAGTGATGACATCAGGTGATCTTAATGCCACGTGTACTAATGATGTAATGAAATAGTTTAGAAAAGATATGTACAGTTTTAGTTGGGAGTTGCGAGTCAGACTGGATAAGTCGAACCAGTTAGCATGAAAGATATCGTCTCCGCGTTTGGGAAGCTGTGAGAAATGCGACTTTAGCATAATGTAAAAATTGCAACGCCTTATATATATATATATATATATATATATATATATATATATATATATATACTAGCAAAAGTACCTGAACAATGGAGATGATTTAGTGATGACATCAGGTGATCTTAATGCTACGAGTATTAATAATGTAATGAAATAGTTTAGAAAAGATACAGTTTTAGTTTGGAGTTGGGAGTCAGACTGGATAAGTCAGGCCAGTTAGCATAAAAGATATCGTCTCCGCGTTTAGGAATCTGGGAGAAATGTGACTTTAGCATAATGTGGAAATTACAACGCCTTGCACTTCCAATGAAAAAATATGACCCGTAAATAAAGTTATATAAAGTATGACCTCGATTTGGTGTTCTTGTTTTTCAGAGAAACCTTCAATTATAGACCAACTGAGAAGAAAGAGTTCTGTGTCCAGCCTATGTTATGTATTGCACACACACACACACACACACACACACACACACACACACACACACACATATATATATATATATATATATATACACACTAGCAAAAGTACCCGTCGTTGACTGGGTTCAAAAACAGCCTACAGAAAATGGACTCTGATTGATTAAAGTATGATAGGTCATGAAAAGGAAGGGTTGTAAAGAGATAGCTTCGAATTTGGGGGTATCAAAACCAAAGCAAAATATGATGAAAGTAATGAAAAAAAAAAAAACAAAAAAAAAAACATTACAATAATATTAACTAAACGTATATATACATTATACCTATTTGAAGACAGCAGAGACATTTATAAATATGTATGCACATACTTTATACAGGTAAATATATACACTCGTGTTATATAGACCAGTATGTGACCTAGTAACATCTATAGAGAAGAGGTGAGATTTTGCTGCCATCAATTCGGAGGTATTTTTTGTTGATACATTGTTGAAGTGAACTTCAATCTATGGTCTCCCTTGCCAAAATTTCACAAAAACGCTCGACAAGCTACACTCTACTATCAACAATTTCTCCCGCTCCATATGTGCTTAAATTTCAAAGCAAATTCCATGAACAAAGCTTTTTTTCTAGAACCGCTAGAACTATTCCGTCAGTTTGCTTTCTAATTGAGTACAACATGGTCGTATAAGTCCAATATAAACAAATTCTTGTTGAACCATCCCCATAAAAAGTCAATCTCTACCCAACCCCTACCACTAACAGTCACTATGCTTTGTCTCAGTGACCACCATCCACACTTTAACCCTTATCCTCGAGTTGCCTGTAGACATTGTTGTTAAGTGGTGACTGTTTCGTAAAAACCGTGTAAAACAAACACAAGCGTTATTCTTCTTATTATTATTGTTTGAACTCTTCGAACTACTCTTCTCATCTTGAGTGTGATTTTCACAATGTTTCGGTCGATGTAACCCTCGATCTTCTTCTCGTGTATCTTCTTCGCAAAGACCCGTGGTGCAGTGGTTAGAGTACTTGAAAAAATCAATTGTAAAAGTGATATTCCCTTGAAGGTTGAAGGTTCAATTCTCAGTGTGGGCAACCTAAATAATTTGTAATTGCATTTTTCGGTCGCCCACACTTCAACCTTCAGGAGAATATCACTGTTACAATAATTTTTTTCCAAGTATTCTAACCACTGCGCCACGGTCCTTGCAGACAAAAAATACAATTGTGAATTTCTTTATGACCTCTATCCAGTCATGGCTGACAGAACGAAAGCATGCTATCCCCGTGAAGTAAACAAAGGATTCCGTTCGAAATTTTGTCCAAATTCCCGAGTTTGACAGAAACATTCCTGAATTTTACAAGATGCACTTAAAGAAGTTCGAAAGTTACATCCACCGAAACATTGTGAAAATGGCTCTCTATATGAGAACAGTAGTATGGAGAATCCAATAATACGAATAACCAATCCTCATCTAAAATAATTCAGAAACGTAAGCACGAGTGTGCAACACTGAGGATACCGAAAAACTAAATAAAAATTAAACGTGAAGTTGTTAAGAACCCTGGGTAGACAAATCGAGAAGTTTTTGACCAAGCCGGATTGAAGCATGTCTCAGAAAAGTACTCAATGTTGCCTCCTGAAAGAAGTGGCAAAGTCTGTCAAGGCTGTAACAAAGCCTCCATTAAAGTAACATCACACACAAAACCGATTGAAATGGGCAGAGGACAACATGAAAACGGATTTTTCCAAAGTTTTGTTCACGGATGAAGTGCGCGTCACTCTTAATGGCCCAGACGTTTTTGCAGTGTACTGCAGCTTAATTTTATGCTGTTGGCCATCTTCATGTAACGCAGCAATCTCCCTTTCAAGATCACCAGAGAGTTCTTTGCCATGTGATGCCATGTTGGAACTTTCAGTGATCAGTATGAGAGAGTGCGAGAGTTGCATTACAAATTTGAACACATCTGCTTCCTGTGCAACCATGGGCATAGTAACGCTATTGAGTCACATGAAATTTTGGAGGGAAAATGACAAGCAATACTCGATTTTGAAATTTAGGGATGTAGTTCTTAGGGGTGTATTCACTTTTGTTGGCAGGTGTTTATCTTTTAAAGGTTATAATTTGACTAATTTTGAGGGAAAATAAATGATTTCTGTTATATAAACTGTACACAAACTACTTTTCGTTGTATCAAAGTTTGTTAGTGTTGTACCAATCCAGATATGGCAACCATAAAAAAGGATATAGCATACTAGCATGCGTGATAAGCTTTCTAGCCATGTAGAAGGAGCAGACGTTCTTTGCCGTAAACTTTAATCTGAATATTGTCTCATGCTTACATGATAGGTAACATCATTAACGGCATATTACAGTGAACTAAAAAAACCTTAACACCAACTGTTAACTGGGAAATCCTGAAAAAAAAAAACAGAACTTGTCAATCACTTAACTCCTCTTGTTTCCTTTGCTTAAATGAAAAACTCTTTATCACCAAATTTAAACATAAGGATAAACTCTTAAATAAGAAACAAGAAACATCAATAAATTGTAGGCATTACAAAGCACACCTCCTTAATAACTTACATACTCCTCTCCCTTAGGTTCCTATCAAACACGCCTCTTAGACTACATTTACTAAGACCCCACAAAAAATGGGCGTTTTCACTTAAATAACCCTAAAATGTAATATTAGCAAATTTCATTACTCAACCACGTTTGTCTGCACCGCTTCCGAAAACCATTCCATATAACTACACCCTTTACTTCCAAGTAATTACTCTGCATACTCCAAATATTTTTCTACAGGGGCCCGACAACAGTTTTTGGGACACTTTAGTATTCGACTTTCCGAGTACCATAGAGTGGCGAAATTCCTTCAATAGAATAGCATAAACATATAAAGACAATACCTGTAATAAAACTGTAAGAAAATCGATTAGTTAAGGTTTGGTTTGGCTTGGTTTTACGACATATCAACCTTTTTTTTTGTTATTTAATGTCGAGTTCCAATTTTTTTTTTGTGGAATAGATATTTTAATTTAATCAGTGAGTCAAATCAGACTTTTTGTATCATTAGGCGATGTGCTTCCTTTCTTTTTTTTTGGAGGGGGTGTAAAGTTGGATTGAATTAAAGTTATATTCTATATTAGTTAAGGAGAAATATTTAATTTTCATTATTTTTATAAACCACATGCGACATTATTTTTCGGACATTGCTGAAAAACTGTTAATAGTCTGTAATATCACCTTTCTTCTCAATAACTTTTATCAATCTCTCTTCATAATGATCAAACATATGCACAATAACATCTCTACGTGTTTCTATTGTTTGTTTTTTGGCATCTAGTATTCGTTCCCATAGTTGAGCCTTTTTCGTTATTTCAGGTCCATCATAGACAAATTGCGCAAGCATTTCTCAAATATTTTCCCAATAATTTAGATCTGGGCTTTTTGCAAGCCATCCCAAAGTAGTCATATTCACTTTAGCCATCAATTCTTTCATGAGATTTGACACATGGATGCTGCAATTGTCTTGCTGTAGAACTAAATCCTTCCCCATCTCTCTTCTTATCCTTAGTAAGGCTTTCTCGTCCAGCAACTGTTTGTAGCTTTCGCTGTTCTGTCGTCATTTCAGCCACTCCAGCCATATATTTCCATTAGCAAAGATCATACCCCAAACAATAACTCCCCCCATCTGTTGTTTGTTCAGTACAACAGGATCACCTCTTCTCAATCAAGTACACCATCCATCGGGCCCATCAAACTAGAAATGCTTCTCATCAGTAAATATAACCTTATTAAAGTCAACATGGTTTGTTAACCACCTTTTAGCACTCTCCAGTCTTGCTCCTTTGTGTTTCTTTGTTAGTGTAATTTTTTTCTTAGCCTTTGCATACTTCAAACCAATCCTATGCAGCGTTCTTTGTACTGTTCCGACGTTTACATCCAATTCACATTTCTCCTTCACTTTTCTTTCTGTAACTTTTTCTCCAGATATCAAAAACCGTGTCACAGTTCTCTTCATTCTCCTTTCAGTCCTCTTGCCAATTGATCTTTTCCGTCCTCTCTTCTTTTTCCGCTCAGAGTTTGTCTTCAGCATGTATTCGACCGTTGATTTTGACAGCTTCAAATCCATGGCGATCCTTCTGATGCTGAAGCCATCTTCCCGCTTCTTCCGTGCCAAACAAACGACTTCTTTTGAATGTATTTTACCTCATTAAAATTACTTGTTTTGCCCGTAGTTAGAACAGATAATTGCTTCTAATGATGACAGCTAAGTGTACAAGCAGAAAATTTGTATACAGCAACATATACATGACTATAGCTCTTAATAAAATAGGATTTTTTGTCATGTCTGGAAAATAGTGTCGCGCAAGTTTTCGCAAAAATCACAAAAAACTAAAATTATCAAAGTCAACCTAAAACAAATGATTACACTAGTAGTGAATTTTCACTCCTCAACTACGTACTTACAATCTCAAAAGTTTTTGGCACTAGTAAACACCTTGAAGTACTTTTTTCAAAGTGTCCGAAAAATATTGTCGGACCTTGTATCTCTCTTAATTCATCCACTAAACTTTTGGCACTTAACATATACATGCTTGTTATATTCCATATCAAGTCTCCCCCAATAATGCTTACTCTTAAAAGATATATTCGACAAAATAAAGATTATCTATATGTGTTGTGTTTGTGCCTCAATTCTTATACTATAGAAATGTTATCACCTTTGATACAACTTAAACTAGACAAATAAAACTCAATACATAATCGGCCTAAACTTAAACTTTAATTTTAACTTTTTATTCCAATTGAAAACAATAAGTTTCTCTACTATATTAACGCACTCTTAGGTATAACTTTTAAATCACCAACTCTAAACTCTGACTAGTTTCAACCTCTCACAACCAGCAAGTGCATTATAAAGTTAAACAGTAAAGAATATGAACCGTTAAATAACATAACGACTATTTTTAGTTAAATATACCCCAAAAGCAATAAAACCAGTATATATATATATATACATATATATATATATATATATATATATATATATATATATATATATATATATATATATATAACAGATAAGTATTGCGTTTAAACAATTATGTAATTGTTACAACATTGAATACACACACAAACACATACACACACACACACACACACACACACATATATGTATAAGTTTTTTTTTGACGTTCAACTTCAAAAGATCATAGCTCCTTTCATAATAAACCTTATTAATTGAAATAAGAACCATTGTAATCGACATATTTTTGCCAATGAGAAACAAGTTTATTTATCCCATTAGCATAGAAATCCAGAGTTCTGGAAGCGATGAAGTCACTGAAGGCCAATTCGAGATCATCTCGGCTTATGAAGCATTTTTACCGCAGGAAATTGTCAAAATGCTTGAAAAAGTGATAATCGGTGGGCGGAATATGGCGGATGAGGCAGAGTCTCGTCGCCCAATTCGTTCAGATTCTGCAGTGTCAGTTGAGCAACATACAGGCGGAAGAGAATTGGTCCCTTCATATTGAACAATCTCGGGCACATACTTTGGAGCTTCTTGTGAATTTCGTCAATTTGTCGGCAATACTTCTCCGCCGTAATCGTTTCGCCCGGATTCAAGAAGCTGTGATGGATGACCGGCCGCTGACCATCAAACAGTCACCATAATCTATTTTTTTTTGGGGGGGGGACAATTTCGGCTTCAGGAAGTGTTGTGGAACTTCTCCGGCATTCAACAACTGTGCCGAACGTCGCCGGTTGTTGTATAGGATCTAATATCATCACACGTCACAATCTGATTGAGAAATGGATCGTTTTTGTTGCGCAGAAGGAGCGTAGAAGACACCTCAAAACGACGATATTTTTTTTTATTATAGTTTAATTCACGCGGCACCCATTTATCCAACTTTTTTGACTTCTCTATTTGCTTTAAATGGCGAACGACTGTTCAGTGGTCGACTTCGAGTTCAACAGCAATTTTTCGTGTGGTTTTGCGAGGATTGGAATCAATTAAGGCTTTTAAATGTTCGTTATCAACCGGTCAGCTTCGAGGCTCTCCTCATCATTGTAAAATTTATTGAACCACCCCTGTACTACACGTTCGTTAATGGTTCCTGATATAATTGATATCACGAGTTGTCTCGGCAGCTTTTTGACCTAGTTTTAACTGGAACAAGAAAATCGTGCGGATTTGAATTTTGTCCATGCTGTCGAAAAGCCCGCAAAAAATGAATGAGTGGATTGAGAACGGTAACGAATAACACGATTCGATAGAGCGAAAAACGCGCCTCAAAATGATATATAACATGGTTATATATATGAATGAATTAATTCAGACATCATATATAAAAATAACATAGACGAGAAAATGATATTGTTTTTTTTTGCATAATGTTGTAACAAATACATAATTGTTTCAATACAGTACTTATCTGATATCTAAACGGTTTGGTTTCGATTCTAACCGATGGCACACAAGTCATATTTCTATTTTTATACTTTTGAAATCATTACTATCTATTGGGTATTATATAATAACTAATAGACACTTCGTTCTTTAATAATAAATACGAAATCTGCATTAATTAAAATGTCATATTTAAGCAAATTTTACGACTGGGCCACGTCGAGCCACGACGGGCCACGTCAGGCCACGTCGGGCGGCGTGCTAGTATATATATATATAAATAGCAAATGTTGTTGTTATACTAATGGTATTTTGTTGTTGTTGTTGTTGTTGTTGTTGTTGTTGTTATACTAATGATATTTTTTTTATGTGAGAGGTGGCAACTTAAAACATCCGGTTCTGATTGGTATTCATTGTGTGTAGATCCGTATGAATGCAGCGCACTTTTAATGAATTATTTATGTATTTTATGCTGATTTGATCTCCTGACAAACACAATCAGACAATCGGACTCCCTAATCAACTTATCGTTGGGGATTTGTATATCGTGTGATGTCAATACAAAGTTATGGAAAAATGATCATTTTTATGACGACAACCATTCATTTTCCCAATTTATATGTTTTTTTTTTACGTGCGTATATACCAATTCATGGAGACAGGCGTTTCAGTAGAGCAGATGACACTTTTGGCTAGATTATGTCAAGTGAAGTCGGTTAGAGCACAATTTGTCATTAGAAATTAGTGCCAGCTAGCAGGAATACATGGCGTAAAAAAAAACATTATTTTTGCACAAACCTAATATATATATATATATATATATATATATATATATATATATATATATATATATATATCAGAATTCTGTGGCGAATTTTTTAGAGGGTAATATTATATAAGACGATCCCAGCCAAAAGGAGTATAGCTCAATATACTTGATAGAGCAAATGGGATTTATAGCTTTTTTGTTTAAATTTCATTCGGAAAAACAATTTTTCAGAACAGAAATTTATTTTTTGAATAAAGAATACAGTTTATATATATATATATATATATATATATATATATATATATATATATATATATATATATATATATATATAGGTTGGAATGTAAGTGTGTGTGAAACTGCCTCCTACACGCTGAGGTCTGCATTTATATCTACTGTCAGGACTGTCTTCATCGGTTAGTTGATTAATTCGAAAGGGCTCTCGATCTGGTCCAAACCATGATTCGTCTTCAGTGGTGTTTAAACTCCTATTGTAGTCAAAATCAAACTCTGACAGTCCTAAAGTCCCAATTCACGACTGTCGTAAAAACCTCACTGACTGTCGTTAAGTCCAGCGTTGTCGTCCCTATTGTTCCCCTGACTCACAGTAATCACCCACCAAAATACCCACAGGCGCATTGTTCGGTCCTTAATCCATTGTTCTTTACATAACGGTCTTCCGGTCACTCGGTACACCCTGAATCTTAATCTACCCTTTTCTCTGTCTATGAACAAATTTCTGTCCATTGAAAAATCTTTTTCCTACTTTATTTGTTTTCCCACTGTCTTCCTTAACGGCCGCAGGTTGATCATAGTATCACACATTTTCGTTGGTTTCGCGTGAATTCCATCGTTAAACGCGCTGTTAAAATGGGCGCATCATTTTTGTATCAAACTCTAATTGATATTGACGGGCTTTTACAAATGGCGGTGTCACGCGAAACCGTTTGGAACCGACCAAGAAAATGATAGCGAGTCGCGTCGAAATGGATATAAAGCCGTTTGTCATTGGGAATTGGAGATTTGCTGGACACCCAGGCGAGAATTCAGCGCAAACGCGATGACTTAGTTTAAAAGATCCCAACAAATCACCGGCGCTTGTATTTTGGTATTAGGGTGGCTAATGTGCACCAGTTAATCCGATCCAGTTATTCATATTTAGGACTGTCTAATATTCCGCCATCTTGTTTTATTCTGATCGTTTTTCGATCGATGATGGCGCGTTTATTTACTGTTTAATGATGACCTCTCTCTCTCTCTCTCTCTCTCTCTCTCTCTCTCTCTCTCTCTCTCTCTCTCTCTCTCTCTCTCTGACTGTTATATGGGCTGTCCGGTTTCGATCCTGGCTTGGGGTAGTTGCTTGTCTAGCCGGACTGATGAGCTGTGAAACAGCGAAACAGTACTGTATGTGATTATATATATATATATATATATATATATATATATATATATATATATAACGACTTAATTTACTCACATAAAATTAATATACGAAAGTATAGATTTATGCGTAAACTTTAAGTATTTACTTCAAAAGTGCTCAATACGTAGGTAGAGCTAGTTAGTAAGTTATAAAATGTATATGGCGATTAAGCTACACTGAATATTCCGCGTTTCATCCACTCTAGGATTCTTCAGGCTTATGCGCATAAGCCTGAAGAGTCCTAGAGTGGATGAAACACGGAATATTTAGTGTAGCTTAATCGCCATATGCATTTTATAATTTACTATATATATATATATGTATATATATATATATATATATATTAGGTTGGTGCAAAAACAATGTCGTTTTATATATATAGTTGAACGTAAAAAAAAAAACGAGATTAATTTTGCACCAATCTAATATATATATTAGTCTGACGAATCCCCACGAGGATGAAACGCAGACAATTATGTGTAGCTTAATTGCCATATATTTTCAAAAATTACTGCCTAGTTTTACTTACGTATCGAGCACTGTTGAAATAAATACTCAAAATATTTACACACACACACACACACACACACACACACACACACACACACACATATATATATATATATATATATATATAAGTTTTTTATTTTCCAGGGATAAGGTAACCAGTAAAATATAGCGAGGTCAATATAACAGTGCTCAATACCGAAGTAGAGCAAGGTATAATTTCAATTTGTCTCTACATAATAGTAATGTATTGCTACACAGTCATGAGCATGTCTCGGTCTTTTGCTTTTAGTAACTAGAGACCCCTTCCAGGCAACAACGCTTATATTCAAAAGCGAAGTCAGTAATAAAAAAAATCAAAAGACATATCTTACAGTAAAAAAAGTTGTTAGGCAAAAGTAAACAGGGGGTGAGGTTATGCTGTCCGTAAAATTAAGTGGGTGTCGATTACATATATATATATATATATATATATATATATATATATATATATATATATATATATATATATATATATATATGCATAGATCATCGTATAACGTTTAGATCACTCTCTGGCTGACGTAAATGAACATTTAAAATTAAAATGTTTAAATTCAACGTTATTTCACGCGGTTAATGGTAGCCAAATGGATTAGGTCTTCGTTAAACCGAGCCAGAGATGTCTCGTGATGCGGGGTTCGAATCGTTCGGTATTAGTCGTGACACCCTGCACTGAAGATTCCCGAAAGGATGAAACACTAGTGCCTGTAGGTATTTAACTATTATAGTAAAAAAAAAAAAATAATAATTATATATATATATATATATATATATATATATATATATATATATATATATATATATATATATAGTCATCGACATACAGTCCTATATCATTGTATCATTAGATAAGTAACGGTTTTCACTTAGCATAAAGCATTACTTTCTTAATTAGCAATAAGTCTTTACTCATCGCGGCCTTGTTTCTGTTCGTTCTGGATTTTCCATGCCACTACACTCGAACAATTCCTCTTCGGTTGAGACGCGGTTTGCGATTGCGCGACTCTTGCTTCCCTATAGATTTCCCCGTAAATGCACGCTGTCTTCCGACGGTTAAAAAAGGCCAGCTGTTGAAAAGTAATCGGAGCTTATTGCTGTTAAAATTGCAGCTAATAATATGGCGACCCGTAAACGAATCCAGCTAAAATCGCCCACTCAGTCGACGGGCCTATTATTGACGAGATTGGAACGCGGGGAGGGGTCGAAGGTCATTCCGGGCTAATCGCTTAACATGTCAAATATTTGGCGGGAAATTCCTCTGTGTCTGCGTTTCTGACAGACGACTCATTTGCCAACGTCGCCATTTTTTATCGTGTGTAAATGAAGGACTTTTACAAGTGTGACGTACAAAGAGCGGAATAACCTATAGTGTATTTTTTGTTAATACATTTCTCTTCCCCGGAAAAGGAAAATGTATTTCCTGGGAGGACAGTTTCATGGCCAAAGAATAGACATTACATTACTTCCCCCCTATTTCTCTAAAAATATAAAGAAGGATGCTAACTTGACGAATGAACGTATATTACACTATCCTTAAAGGAGGTTGTAATCCCTAGGAGAAAGGTTTCACAGCAAGAGAACCGATATTACAATATCTCTCAGTAGGTGAGGACACACCTGAGAGGATGTTATCATGATAAAAGAACCGATACTATAAAATCCCTTCAAGGTGGAAGCAATTCCTGGGAGAATGTTATTATAACCAAAAAAAAAAAAAAAATGCTACACTAGCACCCATTAACCCTTATCCTCGACTGGTGTCTGGGCCTTGATAAGTTGTGACCACCATGTAAAAAAAAAGTCCCGCTCATGGTTTAGGCGTTGTATGATAGCTGGGACGCGCGTATGCAAATGCACGCGAAATGGCGTCGCCGGTAGTAAAAAATAAAGACTTTAAAAAGGCGATCATGTTAGAGACGGGAATAACGTTCGAGATAACGTTAGAGGTGTGAATGGTGTGAAAAGACAACCACAGGACGGACATTAAAACGGTACGGAAGAATGAGGAAATAAATGTTGCTGTACAACAAAACAAATGCGAGTTAAATTTCTTTT
>NC_136523.1:47827637-47852637 GCF_053919585.1 Euprymna scolopes | reverse complement strand
CCCATCTGGTAGTTGTAGAGGAGGAGGAGGTGGAGGAAATAGAAGAAACAGAAAATGCAAAAGGACGTGACGACGAAAAGCCTTAAGTTGCCATCATCATCAATAAGTGACAGACTTATGAGGCATCATTCCAAATAACGCGATTAGTGATGAATATTGACAAACCAACAAAAAAGGTATACAAAAATTCAAACATGACAGACCAGAGGCAATTCTATTTAAAGTTTAGTATGACAGATCAAAGACAATTCTATTTCAAATTTAGCATTACAGACTAAAGACAATTCCATTTCAAATTTAGTATGACAGACCAAAGACAATCCTATTTCAAATTTAGCATTACAGACTAAAGACAAGTTTATTTCAAATTTAGCATGACAGACCAAGGCAATCCTATTTCAAATTTAGCATCACAGACCAAAGACAATTTTATTTCAAATTTAGGTGTGACAGACCAACGAAATTGCAATTTGAAATTGATGCGTGACAGCTGAAATTAAATGCTTTTGGAAATTTAAACGAAATATAACAATGAAAATTCAATTTCAAACATCAGCGTGACAGACCAACATTTAAAAATTTAAGCCTCCAAGCCAAATAAAAATGCTATTTCAAAATTAAGCAAAACAGGTCAAGCACAATATTATTTGAAATTTAAGCTAGACAGACCAATGAAAATTAAAGTGTGACAGACTAATAGAAATGTTATTTTAAATTAAAGTGTGACAGACCAATGGAAATGCTATTACAAATTAAAGTGTGACAGACCAATAAAAATTCTATTACAAATTTAAGTGTGACAGACCAATGAAAATGCTATTTGTAATTTAAGCGTGACAGACCAATAAAAATTCTATTTCAAATTTAAGTGTGATAGACCAATGAAAATGCTATTATAAATTTAAGGGTGACAGACTAATGAAAATTCTATTACAAATTTAAGGGTGACAGACCAATGAAAATTCTATTACAAATTTAAGGGTGACAGACCAATGGAATATCTATTACAAATTTAAGGGTGACAGACCAATGGAAATGCTATTACAATTATAAGTATGACAGACTAATGGAAATGCTATTTTAGATTGAAGTATGACACACCAATGAAAATGGTATTACAAATATAAGTGTGACAGACCAATGGAAATGCTATTACAAATTAAAGTGTGACAGACCAATAAAAATTCTATTACAAATTAAAGTGTGACAGACCAATGAAAATGCTATTTGTAATTTAAGCGTGACAGACCAATAAAAACTCTATTTCAAATTTAAGTGTGATAGACCAATGAAAATGCTATTACAAATTTAAGGGTGACAGACTAATGAAAATTCTATTACAAATTTAAGGGTGACAGACCAATGAAAATTCTATTACAAATTTAAGGGTGACAGACCAATGGAATATCTATTACAAATTTAAGGGTGACAGACCAATGAAAATTCTATTACAAATTTAAGGGTGACAGACGAATGGAAATGCTATTACAATTATAAGTGTGACATACTAATGAAAATGCTATTTTAGATTGAAGTGTGACAGACCAATGAAAATGGTATTACAAATATAAGTATGACAGACCAATTAAAATACTATTACAAATTAAAGTGTGACAGACCAATGAAAATGCTATTTAAATTCAAGTGTGATAGACCAATGAAAATGCTATTTTAAATTTAAGTGTGACAGACAAATGGAAATGTTATTACAATTTTAAGTGTGACAGACCAATGAAAATGCTATTACAATTTCATGTGTGACAGACCAATGAAAATGTTATTACAATTTTATGCGTGACAGACCAATGAAAATGCTATTACAATTTTAAGTGTGATAAACCAATGAAAATGCTATCACAATTGTGTGACAGACCAATGAAAATGGTATTACAAATATAAGTGTGACAGACCAATTAAAATACTATTACAAATTAAAGTGTGACAGACCAATGAAAATGCTAGTACAAATTTAAGTGTGGCAGAATAATGAAAATATGATTTCAAATTTAAGCGGCACAGACTAATGAAAAATCTAAAATATTTTGTTTTCTTTTTTACAATTTAATTTTTCAGGCTGTTTACCTGGAATCACCTAAAAAAATGTAGAATCTATTTTTTAGGAGAATATGCACAAGAAGAAGAAAGAGGCTAAAATAGGGAGAGATGGCCTGGAGAGAGATGGTGGAGGAGTAACTGAAAAATATATTGACGTCCTTTCGTAAAATGTATTTCCTGTATTATTTGCAATTTCGTTTTCGCTCTAAAATTAACAACATTCCTAAAATTATATCGACCGGATTTTAAAAGTTGGACTAATATAGCATCTAAGCTGGAAAATCAAAATTTTATTCAGACTAGCCAATGTTTTTTTTTTATATTTGTTTATTGTATGTATTAGGAATGAATGAATGAATTTCAAATTATTTATCTGGCTCGACAGTGTGCTAGTATGGAGACATTATTAAATAAAGGGATGAAAATAAATTAAAATGAAGAAAATAACTTTTATTTTTTAGTAAGAGTTAGCGTTTTTTTTATTTGCTTTTCAGCTTAGTAAACGGCGTGTTTATAGAACCTAGAAATATTTAAGAAAAAAAAAACATAATGGATCTCGTCAAGGGTGTGAGTCCATATAGAAACGTTGTTTTAATTTAAATAAAATAAAATACGCATCAAGTGCGCTTGAAAGCCAAATCACAACGTAATATTAGGAAAAATAAGAAAATATTTTACTTATTTGAAATTTATCACAAATATATTTCAGAGATATACTTCATCTTCAGTATGTTGTGTTTCCTTTTTTTCTTTTCTTCTTCCTTGCCATGCTGTAAAGTTGGGGAAAGAAATGCCTGTTTGTAAAGAGCCGGGCGTTGTATCTCATCGGTTGTATTTTGAAATATTTGAACTGTGCGTAGGCAACGCGAGAATAACGTCATGGGTGTGACTTCATATAGAAACGTTATAAATACGCATCAAGCGCACTTGATGCGTATTTTATTTTATTCAAATTAAAACAACGCTCGGAAATCCACGCAGATGATTATAGTGGTGAAGGTTTTGTGTAGAACAAACGACACTTTTTGGTATTACTGCTAATATTTGCCGGTGCAGATGACTGCCACACGACAGAGTATACAATAGACCACAGGTTTTTACATCAGAGTTTCCCTTCTCCTAAATGCATGTCTTAACGAAGACTGGGGTGCGTCTCTGCCAATGAATTAATGCGCCCCCAGATACCGATCTGGAATTTTCTACGACTATATATATGTGGTATTGCAGAACCTCTTTCCTTTGTCCACCTGCCTTTTATTACCCTATGTTTTTTGGTCCCCCGACAAAAGGTGGGTAGACGTGTAAATTCACCCTTGTCTGTCCGTCCGTTCGACTGTCCGCACTTTTCTCAATAACTACGCCTTGGAAGTTTTGGAAATTTTGCACAAACATTAAACATGGTATGAGTAAAAAAATAACAGAACGGATTTTCAGGGAAAACTCCAGTTGCCCCCCTAGGGGTGCCTTTCGGGTTAAAATGGCTAAAATTGCCACTTCTGTGCTTATCAAAAAAAATTGATGCCTTGGTTTTTTTTTATAAAACTTTTTGAAAAGTTGTAACTAACTGATCTCTATATAATTTTTGTTTTCTATACTTCGCGATAACTCTTGGGTGTGCCCCAGGTGCTCTTTTAGAGCTAATAAAAACTCTTCATTTTTGGGACTATTTTATCATATTTGTCCAAGATTTTCTATGTATGTCTATTTAGCAGTTTTGCATGGTGTTGAACTCAAATTTAAATATGTTAAGTCCCTGGGGACTTTTGGGACTACATATAGGGGGTCAAATGATGGACTTAGTCATTTCTTTGTTTTTGCACGGTGAAGAACTCAAATTTACATATGTTAAGGCCTAAAACTGCACCGTTTATTCATTTTCACCAGGATTTGAGTCCACTGGTGACTTTTGGGGCTAAATGGGGGAGGGGCAAATGCTGAACTTAGTCATTTTTTATGCCTTTTTCACTGTGCTTTACTTGTTATACTGCAATTTATGTTCACTATATTTTTCTTGTTTATTTTATTGTTATAACTGATATGTTGAGTTTACGATTTCGATTGGTTCAATCCCATTTCAAACGTGGGAGGAATAAGTTTTGTATTTTTATCTATACACAACGTTGGAGAAGCAGGCAGTATTCTGTCTACTTAAAAAGGAAAACCTACCACGTGTTTAAATTTGCATATCAATGCATATTTATACATAGACTCAGATTAATCTATCTATCTATCTATCTATCTATCTATCTATCTATCTATTTATCTATCTATCTATCTATCTATCTATCTATCTGTCTGTCTGTCTGTCTGCCTCCCTTTATATATATAGAGAGAGATAGATAGTAGATAGATTGTTGATTTTTTAAAAACAATTTTAAGCGATTCTGTGATATTTTTTCACTCCCTGAGTGCTTTAAAGGGAGAGGTTATCTGCCCTTTGTTTATATTTTAGTCGCCCCACATTTTTAGGACGTGTTATTTGTAATTAATTTATTATTTAGATATTTATTTAAATATTTACGTGTACAAATAAATAAATAAATAACTTAATTTTATGCACGTAAAAATATTTAAATATTTAAATAATATATATATATATATATATATATATATATATAACTACTTCATTTACTCACATAAAATTAATATACGAAAGTATAGATTTATGCGTAAACTTTAAGTATTTACTTCAAAAGTGCTCAATACGTAGGTAGAGCTAGTTAGTAATTTATAAAATATATATGGCGATTAAGCTACACTGAATATTCGGCGTTTCATCCACTCTAGGATTCGTCAGGCTTATAGAGGAGGAGGTCGTAAAATACGGTTAAATATTTCAATTTATCCAGATTTCGTATATATTATTATAGAGTCGTTATTTCAAAAGTAAAATAAAAAAAAAAAATATTTGGGTACTATCACCTAGAATATCGAAGCCGAAAGCACACCTGTAGCATTCAAAGCTGGTGACGTTACCACTATATCAACGTGACACATATATGATTTGTATTAAAAATAAACTTAGGTGAATGTACAAAATGTATAACGATTTTTTTCAATTTTGACCCATTTTTGACCTCTTAAAAACTATTTTAACAATAGCGACATTAGTGGACTGAAATGATTGTATTTTAATGGGCCGTTTTTTATGGGTCTTTAACCCATAAAAAACGGCCCATTAAAATACAATCATTTCAGTCCACTAATGTCGCTCTGCGACTTTTAGTTTCTGAAGAAATAGAGTCTGAAAATATGGAGACAGACAGACAGGCAAACATAGGGAGTTTTATAAATTTTATATATATATATATATATACTGGCGACGGGTGGGGGGTGTGGCTTTGTCCGGTCGTAAAATACGCTTAAATATGATATTTTAATTATTTCAGATTTCGTATATATTATTATAGAGTCGTGATTTCAAAAGTAAAAAGAAGTTTTTTGGTTCTCATCAGCTAGAATCGAAACCGAAAATAATGCTAGCATTCCAAGCTTGTGACGTTACTACTGTATAAACCTGACATGCATATGAACTGATTAAAAATTAAAAAATTAGAAATAAACTAAGATAAATGTACAAAATGTGTAATGATTTTTTTTTTAATTTTGACCCATTTTTGACCCCTTAAAAACTATTTTAACAGGCTAAAGACCTATAAAAGAACGGTCTATAAAAAATCCAATCATTTGAGTCCGCTAGCGTCGCTCTGCGTCTTTTAGTTTCAGAGCAAGATAGAGTTTGAAAATATGGAGACAGACAGACAGATAGACAGACAGACATATACTTTTTATATATTAGATACTAGTCCCCGCGTTGCCCGGGTGTTTGGAGGTGCGTGTTGAGTAAAAAAAAAATAAAAAAGTGGTAGTAGGTAGGCAGGCTCGAACCCGTACCGCAAAGGAGGAAAAGAACATGAAAAAAAACGTGACGTCTTTGCTGTTGCACCTATTGCCAAACCGGAAGTGAAAAATGATTAAATAAAGGCTAGTCAATCAAAAGAGGGGTTGATTTTTGAAAATATAGACGAAAAAAAGCGGCCCCTCCCTGTAGAAATATGCCCAGTAAAGGGTGAAGAAATTAATGTTTATATCCAATTTTTCGATATTTGTCGTCCGATGGGTCGAATTTCAAAACGATACCGATCTCTTGAAAATCCATCGTCTCTGTCGAAAGTTTTAGGCATACATACATACATGATGATTGCAACGTCTTGTCAGACGAGTGCCACTCCCTCAGACATTTAAAATCCATGAGCCCAAATGGCTGAGGGAGTATCTATACAAATATGATGTTACAGAGTCCTAGCTTTGTACGACAGCTAAGTCTCTCTCTCTCGGTTCAAAATGTTGAGATCCAGCAACAAGCAAGAGCAAGATAGCCAGCAACAAATTAAACTGCAGACCAGCTTAATGCGGGTAATGATCTTCCGCTTTATGGTTTTTTAAATCAGAGATTTGCTTCTCCTAGAAAGGTTGCCTTCACCACGGCTTCTGGGAGCCCTCTCCACCCCAATACACATATATACACACACAAATATACACATACATACATACATACATACATACATACATACTTATATACATACATACATTTAAACAGACAGGTGAGATTTATATTATAGATAACCAAAAGTGTGTAAAGAATGTAGATAAATTCTTCATATAAACACTTATCAGGATATTTAACAAGCTTAACATATGAGGGTGGAGCCTAACATGAAATTCAATAGAAGATAAAGTAAATATAATTATGTATAAATTTATTTCTCGGTTCGATAAGGAAATAACATCTAATAGAAAGAGGGGGGGGGTCCATATTTTCGGTCATTTGTTTTTTTTCCTTAAAGGTGAAATAGTTTTTTTTTGTGTGCGCGCGTGGTCTCGGAATTGACGATAAGTCTGAATTGTCGAATTGACCTAGCTTGGGTTAGGAGATGCTCGGAAGGCGCAGATGTACGTGCAGAGACTGTACTTAGACGGTGTTACACCCAGGCGACGTTGATTCGTCGGCTCCACCTCCTAAGTGCCGGAACTTTTGTTACTTTTCCGTCTTTTTATTTACAATTTTCATTCATAGCCTCTGGTTTGATCGGCCGAAAGGAAGAAAGAAGGACGAAGAGAAAAATTAAGAAAGGAAGGGCGTTACAATTTGATAAAACCAGGAGAAATATTACATTGTCAATTACCGTTATTCTACTACTACTACTAGTAGTAGTAGTAGTAGTAGCGACGGTGGTAGTAATACTTATACTTACTCGCCACAAACCTTTAACATCGTTCATATGAGACGTAAGACTAAGGAAAATGAAGCATACATGGTCCCCCGTGCGTGCACAGTGAAAAAGGCATGAAAATGACTAAGTTCAGCATTTGCTCCCCCCCCCATTTAGCCACAAAAGTTCCCAGGAGACGTCAAATCCTGATGAAAATGAACAAATGGTGCAGTTTAGGCCTTAGATTATGTAGATTTGAGTTCTGCATATGTTCTTATTTGTGTCCATCATTTGCCCCCTCACCCTCTATTTAGTACCCAAAGTTCTCAAGGCCTCAACACATTTAAATTTGAGTTGAGCACCATGCAAAACTGCTAAATAGACATACACAGAAATCTTTCGACAAATATGGTAAAATAGTCCCCAAAACTGGGGCACACCGAAGAGTTATCGCGAAGTATAGACAAACAAAATTATACAGAAATCAGTTAGTTACAACTTTTAAAAAAGTTTTATAAAAATCCTGTGCATCAATTTCTTTTTTTTAATAAGTAAAAAAAGTGTCCATTTTAACCATTTTAAACCGAAAGGCACCCCTAGGAGGGGGGCAATCGGAATTTTCCCAAAAAATCCGTTCTGTCACTTTTTTCATATAATGTTTAATTTTTGCGTAAAATTTAAAAAAATTCCAAGGCGTAGTTATTGAGAATAGTGCAGACAGACGAACGGAGGAACAGACAAGGGTGAATTACAGGTCCACTCTCCATTTTTCAGGAGACCAAAAATAATAATTTGTCAGCCATGTTAGCTTTGCATACAATATGGTGAAAACGAAAATGAAACACGAATAATATTGGATTATTTCCCTTGCAATGGAGAAGGGAGAGTTATCTGCCCTTCGAGTGAGCAAGGTCAGACGCGGCAACTTCGGAGATAAAAAAAACTGTCTCGGATCCCAGACTTTAATCATACCAGCATTTATTATCAGAGGTAACAGGATGTAAAAATAAAAGAATAAAAATAAAAATAATGTGTAAGTCACGTTGTGGTGAGAACCACACAGATGCAGAGTATTTAATGAAATGTGATACGCCTGAGAATTGTTTAGTTGTTTTGGCTAAAAACTGCAACGAAACCAACTCGTATCTGCAATTTAGAAACGTCATTCGTATTTAAGCCAACTTCTATTTTTGAAAGCGTATATCGTATATTATATTTCTCACGAATATATATATATATATTTATATATATATATATATATATATATATATATATATATATATATATATATATATATATATATAAATTTATTAAAATATATATGGCAATTAAACTACACAGAATATTCCGCGTTTCATTCTCCTGAGAATTCGTCGGAGAGTTGTGGTTATCTCACGTTTTTATATTCGTACATTCTATTGAATTTTTAGTTAGCCAATCAGCTTCCTAGTTTCCACCATATATATTTTTATAAATTACTACCTAGCTCTATCTATGTATTGAGTACTGTTGTAGTAAATACTTAAAGTTTAAGCATAAACTTATACTTTTGTATATTAATTTATGTGATTAAACGAAGTTGTCATTATATATATATATATATATATATATATATATATATAAGAGCAAATAGTTAATAAAACATGTTAAAACACTTTGAAAAAAGAGTTAAAAATATATTTAACATGAAAAGGAAACACTTAATAAGTGGATAGTCCTTAATCCGCGAAGTTTCGAAGAAATACTTTCCTTCTCATCAGAGGGTAGGAATTAGCAAAATGCGGGATCGGATTTTGCATACAAAAGTATTTGATAAAACTGCAAGTAAGTCAAAGATCTTACTTGATAACAAAATGTGAAACAGAGGGAATATGGTGAAGAAAAAGGTTATTTCACTTTTTTTTTTTCATTTTTCTTTAACTTTTTCTTCTAGGGGATGGGACATCCAACCAGATGTCTGACATTTACCCCTATTTTAATGAGTCCAACCAAGAGATCTTTTCAGGATTCTAGCCGTCCCTTTCAGTGCAATCGTTTGTATTTCGGATAGTCTGGTGAAAGGTAAAATATCCAATGACGGTAAAATAAAAAAAATGTAAATCCAAGAAAGTTAAGTAAATTTCCATTCGCACAAGTAAAATCCAAGGAAATCACGTGATTAGAAGATGGTCCAAAAATAATCCAATTATTCATCCGCTCTAGGACTCTTCAGGCTTTTATATATATATATATATATATATATATATATATATATATATATAATTAAATGATAAGTAATAAAACCTGAAAAGTGCTCAATACTACTGTAGAGCAATTATATATGTATTTTATTACATTTTTCTCTATGCTTACTTACACATGTTTCCACTATAAGAATCGAGTTAATGATCCGATAATTTTGTAAGACCTAACAGAACTCGATTCTGATAGTGGAAACATAAAACGGTAATAAATAAATTATATATATATATATATATATATATATATATATATATATATATATATATATAGAGAGAGAGAGAGAGAGAGAGAGAGAGAGAGATGTATATTAGGTCGGTGCAAATATAATGTCGTTTTTACGTTCAACTTCAAAAGATCATAACTCCTTTCAGAATAAACTTTATTAATAAGAACCATTAGAAGCGACAGATTTTTGCCAACTAGAAACCAATTTATTCATCCCATTTGCATCGAAAACCGGAGTTCTGAAAGCGATGAAGTCATTGAAGGCTGATTCGTCATCATCTCGGCTTTTGAAGCATTTTTGCGCGCAGGAAGTTGTCCAGATTATTGAATAAATGAAAATCGGTGGGCGATAGGTCCGGTAAATATGGCGGATGAGGCAGAGTCTCGTTGCCCTATGTCGTTCAGCTTATTCAGGGTCAGTTGAGCAACATGCGGATGAGCGTTGTCATAGAGAATTGGTCCCTTCATATTAACCAATCTTGAGCCATACGTTGGAGCTTCTGGCGCATTTCGTTAATTTGTCGGTAGTACTTCTTCGCCGTAATCGTTTCGCCCGGATTCAATAAGCTGTGATGGGTGAGATCAGCCAAGTCTGGGCAGGAGCTGCTACAAACAGCCTATCCTGCCTTGACAGAGTGCAAAATAAACTTCGTGGTTTGGTGGGGAATGCCCTTTTCTCTTCCCTGTAGCCTCTCTCCCACAGAAGAGACGTTGTGAGCCTGTCTTTGTTTTATCGTTATTTCCATGGCAAATGCTCGTCTGAGTTCCAATCTCTCGTCCCCCCCCTCGCCAATCTTATACGAGAAACACCCGTCTGCCCGAAACTACTGTCAATAATTTTCCTCACTCTTTATCTGTGCCTAAATCCAAACGTAGATTCCATGAGCAGAGCTTCTTTCTCAGAAGTGCACGATTGTGAAACTCTCTTCCGTTCGCCTGTTTCCCACCTGACAACACCTTGGATGTCTTCAAATCCAACATAAACAAATTCCTGACAAACCGCCCTCTTATGTAAGGCACTCTATCAAATCTCCAATACTAATGATTACTACAAATCTATCGCATTGATTACTGTACACACAATAACCCTTATCCCTGAGTGGCCTCCAGGCCTTGATAAGTGGTGACCCCCATGTAAAAAAAACCATAACGTTTTCTGGTGCAATTTCGGCGTCGGGAAGTGTTGTAGAGTTTCTCTGGCATTCAACTACTTGTTGTTCAACACTTTTCATTATACTTCACAATCCGCTCGAAAAATGGATCATTTTTGTTGCGCAGAAGTAGCGTAGAAGACACCTCAAAACGACAATTGTTTTAATTATCGTTCAATTCATGCGGCACTCATTTATTTAACTTTTTTTGACTGCGACCGTCTTCATCTTCGAGGTTCTCGTCACCATTGCGAAATTTCTTGAACCACCGTTGTGCCACACGTTCTTTAGTGTTTCCTGTGCCAAACGCATCATTGATATCATAAGCTGTCTAAGCAGCTTTTCGGCTTAGTTTGAACTGGAACAAGAAAATCGTGCGGATTGGAATGTTGTCGATGCTTTCGAAAAGCCTGCAAAAAAAAATGAAGAGATTAAGAATGGTAACGAATAACACGGTTCGATAGAGCGAAACGCGCGCTTCAAAATGGTATATAACATGGTTATATATATCAATTAATTAATTCAGAAATTATATATATATGTAACACATGAGAGAAAACGATATTGTTTTTGCACCAACCTAATATATCTCTATATATAAATTCGTATTCCTGTCAGTTTGTTTGTTCACAATTTGAATTATATATGCAACAGGTTTCTTACTTTAATCTTTCATTTATTTCTATATATAGTATGATTCTTGCAAAATATACAATTAAGAGATCACCTCATTTGTATATTACATTAATAAAAATCGATGTTATTAAATAGCCGTGTCTTAGTTAATGTTTCTAGCGAGATAATTGTTTAAAAATGTTCTGAATAAAATAGTTATTTAATAAATTTTAAACAATAATTATTTTGATAACATATTTAATTTAATTTATTTGGAAATAAATAATAATTCCAACATCGATTTAAAAAAAAAACTTTTTTAGGGTTAATTGCCCCTAGATACTTCGGAACATAAGCACACAAACCATTCACCAAATAAAATAATTTGTCAATCTCAATAAGTTTCTAGCTGGAAAAAAATAATTCCGTGTAGATAGAAAAATGTTTGGCTTTTTTTTTAAATATTAAAAAAAAACACTTACGAAAAAACTATAAAAGATTTCATTTGTTTGTTTTTATTATTATTCTTGAAACGGCTATGCTGAAATCGGTAATTTTTTACAATGTGACCCAGCGTCGTTTAACACCTAAAAAAAATAAAGATCTAATGCCGCTCTCCCTCTAAATTCCACAGTTTACACCTTTTCTTTTTTTACGTAAATCATCGATTACAAACTTAATTTTCTAATTTAAACAAGATAACTTTATACGACGTGATCCAGCATCGTTTAACCCCTAAAAAAATGAAGATTTACTTTTTTTTGGCCTAATACATTTAAACAGACTTTTATAAGTAACAGGGCAAAAGAAATTTTGAAAAAAAAAAAAAAAACACATTTTAGAGAGGGGGTTCACTTTCCTATATAAATTTAACGTAAAATGAGCACCCACTTTTTGACCACCAAACGTTCAACAAGACATTAGCATTTTTTCAACAAGCGTTCAACAAGCGTTCAACAAGACATTAGCATTTTTTCAAGTTTGGCTAAAGGAGGGGGGCAAACATGAAAATACAATTTTGCGGGAATTACATTTGAAACATAAAATAACGATAAATTTAATGAATCTTTATGAGATCATTCTGTACTTTCACCTAACAATTTCATAAACAAAACGAATCTTAAAATATCACCAATTCAATTGGGGGGGGGGGAGAGATTACATTAGAAACATAAAATGACGAAAAATTTTCATTTAATTGTTTTTGGAATTAAGTTTTGGTAGATCTTAATTTTTTTAGGGGTTCTGCCTACTTGGCTATTTAAAAAATTTTTTTTTTTTTGCAATCGCACGGGCATTCGCTGTTATTATTTTACTGAAACAAGAGTTATAATTATTTATTTTTAATCATTTATTTTTTTGGGTGGGTGGGTCTTTCCAGTGCTCAATATCCCTTCTGTCGAAATATCTGGTGGAGAGGGTATCACATACTTCTTTTTTGGGTCGATCACATTTACATGTTTTTATCCGTTCTTTTATTTTTGGAATTGTTGTGGGGGTATCAACGTTGCTCATGATGAAAACTTTATTTCAATCATAAAGTGCTCTAGGTTAAGAAACAAGTTTCTTAAAGAGGCTGACATAATTATTTACTATAATAACTATTAAATACCTAAAGACATTAGTGTTTTATCCTTTCGGCAGTCATCAGTGAAGGATGTCACGATCACCGCCAGTCGAAAGATTCGAACCCGGCAACGAAGCCATCTCTGAAACGGAATTCCATTCCCAACTTGTAACATGGCCGGCCTGTAACAACGTGGGGATGGAATTCCTTTTCCAAAACGTACGCATTAGGTTTATCATGTACAAAATAATCTTTTTGTTGGTAACATGGAATGGAAATCACATCGGACAAGTTGGTGAGAAAGGGGATTTTTATGAAAACATAAAATCATAAAATTGCCATCCAATTAACGAAACGGCTGTAATAAAGAGAACTTTGATGAAATAAAAGAAAAGTTATAAAAAAAGAACAAATGTAAGTCTTTGAATTTCACCAAAGTTTTGTACTATACATGCTCTGAACCTATAAAATAGATGCATTGAGCTTTACTCTAAATTAACGGTGATTCAGTTTTTATCATAACAGTCTCAACCCGTTAAATGAAATATACATTGAAATTAACAATATTTCAGGTATACATTGAAATTAACAATATTTAAAAAATAAACATTTAATATATATATATATAGTGTAGGTATTTAATAATTATTAGTAAATAAGAATAATCTATATATAGTCATCCACACACAGTGCTGTTTCGCTGTTTCACAGCTCATCAGTGTGGCTAGACAGGCAACTAACTCAAGCCAGAATTGAAACCCGACCGTCTGTACGACAGTCAAGACTCCTAACCACTACGCTATCGGCGGCTGCTCAGTGAGTCGTGAGTTTAACGAGGTTTTCACATCGTCCGAAATACCTAAGCTCGATTTGTTTACACAAATATATATCGCATTACCTTGTCTATGTTTCCTTACTGATGATTTGCCGCCGTTGGTGTCTAAGCCAAAACACCTTTTCTCAGGCCGATCATATTTCAGTCAATTTTGATTCCAATCCATGATTAAGTAGTGGTGGTTCAAGGCAGTGAAATGGATCAAAACGTGGGTAGGATTTATGTGTGCCTAGTTCGAATCCTGTTGGTTCAATGGACACAAACGACCTTCACGTTACATCTTATGTGAGTACGTTAATCAACAGAATGGAGCCCGTAAAAAAGTAGTAGTAGTAATAATAATAATAATAATAATAATAATAATAATAGAAAGATAGTACATTGAGAATCATGCCAACAGCTGTATCTTGAACACCCAAAGAAATGATACAAGCACAAGCCGATAAAATAGATACATTAAGCTTTACTCTAAATTAACGGTGATTCAGTTTTTATCATAACAGCCTAAACCCGTTAAATGAAATATACATTGAAATTAACAGTATTTCAGGTATACATTGAAATTAACAATATTTCAAAAATAAACATGTAATATATATATATATATATATATATATATATATATATATAATTATAAAACTCAAATGACCTTGTAACGAGTGTTGTAACCCAACATCCGGTTTACGACTTCCGGTTGCGCATGTGAACATAAACATAAACCCATAACAGCGTAAACAAATAAACACAAATTGCTACTTTTACAGAATTTGACCTGCACACTGAAATATTAACGTTATTATTTAGAAATTATTATTTAACATGGGAAGGGTGAAGATGTTTTGCAACTATTCTGTATTACAAGTATACTGTCGCAATTTTCTTACAAATAAATCAACTTTGATACGTTGACAACGTATTGTTTTACTGTGTACATTTTCAGCGTCTCAATTGTTTTTTTTTCGCGTTTAAATTATCTAAATAATTGTTAATTCTTTCTGCATTTTTTTTACATCGTTAATTTCCGTATTACGTTTAAGTTATTTTAACGCAATTTTCTTACAAATAAATCTACTTTAACCTTTGGCAACCATAAGAGCATTTTACAATGTATTGTTTTACTGTGTACGTTTTCAGCGTCCCAAGTGTTTTTTTTCGCGTTTAAATTAAACGATATATCAAAATTTGAATAGTACAGATTTACCTATAAGTATGGCAAACCACTTATAATTCAATGGCTGTAAGTTTTTTTTTTTTCAAAAATAAACAATTATAAACAGAACGACTCATAAAAATCTATCTATATTCTTTTTTTCATTTTTAATATACTTTCATAGAAATGTTTCTGTTATGTCACAAAAACTATTTTCTTACGTCACAAGTGTCACGCTCATACATTAATTCCATAGTTAATATAACATACTGACCCAACGGGTCACGGGTAGTCTAGTATATATATATATATATATATATATATATATATATATATATATATATATATATATATAAATTACAATAAGTTTACCAAGGTAATCAAAATGGTAAACTTAAACATATACATATATTGGCGCTACTTCAACTTTAATAAAGAAAAGAATTTTAAACCACACTTCTTCTTTCAATAACCAAAATTCAAATAATAACCAATAATAACTTCTCTAACTACACTGGTTAAAAAGCTTAATTCTGCCAATACCCACTTTTCAATTAAATGGACCATCCTAAAAAAAGTTAAGTCTTATACTCCAGGATCTAAGTCTTGTCACCTCTGTACATCTGAAGCCATAACTATTATCACCTCCCCTCAAAGTAGTAATATAATAAACTCTAAAAACGATCTGATCTCCTATTGCAAACATATGTCCAAATTTAAATATGGTAAATTTGAAATTACATAGCTATTAGGTTGACCCTTCAAATATATATCTTTTCCCATATTTTTTTTTATCTTACCTTCTAAGCTTTTTATATTTTTAATTTTATTTGTTTTTCTTTATTTCTTTGGCCGGTTTCCCATCTGCTTTCTCCGTTTTATGGTATAAATATACCTACTAATTAAATATATACATCAGCCTATTCATTTTTATTCTATGTATTTGTTTACTTATATTTTACTATATGCATACACATTTATTTGCCTTATTCCGGAGTTTGTAGATACCGGCCATTCTCTCCCCTTAAATTGTATGTAAGTATATATGTATGTATGTATGTATGTATTTGTTTAAGTTGTATATGTTTTTGGATATGTGTATATATTTATGCATGCGTGTGCGTGTTTGTATATATGTGTATATATATGTGTGTGTTATTGTATATGTATACATATATGTATATATATTTATATGCGTGTGTGTATGTATGTACTTGTATGTGTGCATTTGTGTGTCTGTATGTATGTATATGTATGTGTACGTGTATATATATATGTATGTGTGTATATATGTATATATAGGTTTTAAACATTTTTTAAACTTTTTTTTTAATATAATAGACGCTCCATTTCATAAACTTAGCCATTTATTTCTTTCTCTGACTCGTGTTTCATTCCGGGACTTTCACGTGCATATTTAAGTTGACTTAATTATTAACGCTAACTTTCGCGCTTTTTGTCTGGGTCAGTTTGACCTTGCTTTTCAAATTTAAACTTTCACCATTTTTTCCGTTTTTTTTTTTTAACCTTAATTTACTTGATTCCTCCGGCCTTGGCAGACGTGATTTAAATATTCTCTCCAGTGTTTTTTCTGTGCACATTTGAACTTTTCTTTTAATGATTTGGAACGCATTCCATTTGTGATTTTTTCCAAGGAATTCTGCCTTTTGGATCATTTTGGACCATTTGGAACTCACCCGTTGGATTGGAAATTTTTAATTCTACCGTGTTTGGATTTTACCATTCTTGGATTTTTTACCCTTCACCGGACTATCCATTCATGTGAAATCTTTTTATCATTTTTCTTTTACCCCCTACTCCCCTTACCTCACCCTTTTTTAATCAAGTAAGATCTGTGACTTACTTGTAGTTTCACTAAATACTTTTACATGCAAAATCCGATCCCGCATTTTGCTAATTCCTGTCCTCTGATGAGAAGGAGAGTATTTCTTCGAAACTCCGCGGATTAAGGACTATCCACTTATCTTGTGCTTCCTTTTTAAAATTAAATATGTTTTTAACTCTTTTTCAAGATGTATTTAACATGTTTTATTAATCATTTGTTCATATATATATATATATATATATATATATATATATATATATAGTGTAGGTATTTAATAATTATTGTAGTTAATAATAATAATAATAATAATAATAGTAATATTGTCACAAACACCAAAATATGAAAAATGTTAAGTACAAATAATTCAAACCATGGGACCCAGAAGAAAGATCTGGTGTCATGATCGGCAGGTGCCCCTTCGGTAGACAGCATGGGGGACCCGATCGTCATCCTGCGAATGTTGGCCAACTTCTTAATTTCAGAACTAAAATAACATGGACGCTGAACAGGTAAGCATAACCTCTAATTTCAGGGAATAAAATGATACCGAACAAACACAGCACAACCGTGATAATCATCAAAATGGAAAAAACCGAAGAAAGAAATGGACAACAAAAGAGAATAGACTAGTAATGGAATGCTATTATAGAAGTTATCCTGAATATAGATATGGAGGTTATCGGAAACGAATGGAAGAACTATGGGACCTCTCCAGTGACCATCAAGCGACAGAACAAAGAATTGCGGACCAAGCAAGACTGATACTCAAGAAAGGTTGGCTCGCTAAACTAGAACTAGCAGAAATTCAGCGAAAAATAAATGAGGAAACTGAACAAGAAACACCCCCCAATGGAACTGCTCGGAGAAAACCCCCGCAAGTTGAAGCCTCACAAGTAAAAACACCAAAGGCCCAGGACCTACGAAGACCGAAGTCTACAAACGTTGAAACCGAGAACAATGAAACAGAACTAACAGAGAATGAAGCAAATGAAATAAATAAAATAACACAGTTTATGAACAAGGAAAAAACAAAACTCCCATCGTTAAAGAACCACGACCAGAAGAAATTAAAAACAGAAACCGAGAAAGTTAACAAGCTCCCCCCACACATCCCAACAAACGCAATCACAGACTTAAACAACCTCATTTACGCAGGCGCCAAAATGGTAAGTATGAATCTCAAATCAGAAAAAAAACGGGAAAAGCGGATCGACAAAACCTGGATGGGAAATAAGACTAGAAACCCAAATACACAAACATAAAAAAGAACCCAAAATGATCAACAGGAAGAAAGCAATGTGGAGAAAACGGAATATTGAAAATGTAACTGACAGGGAGAGGCTAAACAAGAAACATGAAGAACTGGACGAAGAAATAAAAGCAAAAGAAGCGAGATTGAGACGATATAGATATAAATCTGAACAATGCAAACAGAACAAAACATTTGAAACTAATGAAATCCAATTCTACCAAAATGTAAACGGAGGAAAAACAAAAACAGAACAACCAAATCCGACAGAAACAAAACTCTACTGGAGTAAAATATGGGAAGAGTGACGAGATCACAATAGAAATGCCGAGTGGCTGGAAGACATGAAAGAAGAGTTACAACAAATAGAAGAAGGAACAGTGAATGAAATCAGCAAGGAAACCATAAAGAAAACCATAGGAAAAATGGCAAACAGGAGAGCACCAGGGCACGATGGTATGCATGCATACTGGTTGAAAAAATTCACAACCTTACACGAAAGGCTAGCTCAAAACCTAAGATGTATACAGGAAGCAAGCGTACCAGACTGGATGACAAAAGGTAGAACCACATTGCTACAGAAGGATACGGAGAAAGGAACCGTCCCCAGCAATTATAGGCCAATCACGTGCCTACCCACCATGTGGAAGATACTGACAGCACAACTGAGGGAACAAATCTACCACTCACTGAATAACCGTGGAACAGAAAGAATGCCAAAAAGGGGAAAGAGGAACACATGATCTGCTATATGTTGATCAAAATATCCTAAAGGTGGTAAAAAGGAAGAGGAAAAATTTAGCCATGGCATGGATCGACTACAAAAAAGTGCACGACAGGATCCCCCAAGCATGGATAATAGAATGCCTAAAAATGTATAAAATACCAAGCGGGATCACCAATGTAATAGAAAATGCAACGGAAACATGGAGACTGGAACTGACAGCAGATGGACAACACATAACAGAAATTAACATACAAAGAGGCATCTTCCAAGGAGACTCATTATCACCATTACTGTTCATCATAGCCATGATACCCTTAAATAGTATACTGAGAAAGTGCCAAGCCAGATACAAGTTCCCCAATACAGAGGAAAAAAATGAACTACCTGATGTACATGAAGAATCTGAAACTTTTTGCAAGGACGGAAAAGGAGCTAGAGACACTAATTAACACTACCAGGATCTTCAGCCAAGATATCCAAATGGAATTTGGAAAGGAAAAGTGCGCAGTACTAGTTATAAAAAAGGGAAAACTGGAAACGACAGAAGGCATGGAACTACCCAACAAAACAGAAATGAGGGCACTAGGGGAACACGTGAACTATAAATACTTGGGAATTCAGGAAGTGGACACCATCAGAACAAAAGAAATGAAAGAGAAAATTGGAAAGAAATACCTCAGGAGAACAAGAAAACTCCTGGAAACTAAATTATATAGCAGAAACCTAATAAAAGGTATAAATACATGGCAGTGTCACTAGTGAGGTAGTCTGGACCGTTTATAGGGTGGACAAAAGAAGAACTGAGACAGCTCGACCAGGAAACTCATGACCATGCATAATGCACTACACCCAAAGGATGATACTGACAGACTCTACGTGAAAATAAAAGACGGCGGGAGAGGACTGATCTGTATAGAAGACTGTGTGAAGGACACAAAAAAAGAACTAGAAAAATACATAATGCTAAGCACTTAAAGGATAATTATGGCAGCGAGAGACACTGAAAAAACAACAAAACAGAAAACAGAGAGACAAATAACAAATTGAGAAAAAAGAAATGGGAAGAGAAACAACTCCATGGAAGATCCATAAGAATGACAAAAGATGAGAATAACGAAAACACCTGGACATAGATGCGAAAAGGACATATAAACCGAGAAACTGAATCCCTAATAACCGCAGTACAAGATAACTCGAAGAACCAATCATATCAAAGCAAGGATCGATAAAACACAAGAAAACAGCAAATGCAGACTATGTGGACAGAGAGATGAAATGATAAACCATATAGTAAGTGAATGCAGCTAACTGACCCAAAAGGAATACAAAAACAGGCATGACCAAGTGGGAAGGGCAGTGCACTGGAAATTGTGCAAATGGCTGCATTTTGAGCGAACAGATAAATGGTACAAGCATAAACCCGCAATAGCACTCGAAAACGAGAACCACAAAATCCTATGGGACATGGACATACAGACGGACAAACCCATCCAAGCAAGAAGACCAAATGTAATAATTAACAAGAAAGAGAAATCCTGTCAAATCGTAGACTTTGCTGTCTCAGCTGACCACAGAGGGAGTATGAAAGAAAAAGTGAAACGAAGCAAATACACAGAACTAGCCAGAGAGTTAAAAGGGATTTGAATGATGAAGAAAATCAAAATAGTACCGATAATAGTAGGAGCACTAGGAACAATCCCGAAAAACCTGGAAAAAAGAATGTCAGAAATTGGAATCAGAGGAATAGCTGCAAAAATACAACGCCTAACGATAAGGAAAACGGCTGAAATATTAAGGAAAACCCTTGAATGCGGAGAATAACACAAGACAATATAACGAAAAAGCGTTACAGGGAATGAAGAACACGGAAGCTGCAGATCTACATGCTCTAAACCCCCTGCATCATGCATCTCTCCATCGTTTCACCACCGCCCCCCCAAAAAAAAGAAGTGATAACAAAGAGCCGAGAAGGGTAAAGGAGGATGGAAAGACCGAGGAGGGAGCACTGGTAAGACCTCCGCTGGACAAGTGCGAAGAGAACTATGATCTTGGGGAGGCTTAGTGCCACTCAAATTCCAGTATAAACCAATGGCCACTGCCAGCGAAAAATCAATGGTAAGAGGCTGTTGCGATGATGCAAATTTATTTGCAAATGCTATCGAAGGAGGAGGAGGAGAGAGCTGGACGTCTGGGGAGACTTGTTGTCACTCAGCTTCCAGAGAACACCACATGTCTCGAATCAGATCGTTTGCTGACTCGTGTGAAAGCTCCAGGTGAGCCAATAATAATAATGAACATATGTAGCCAAACATGTTTGTATAAATAAAATTTATGCTAATATATATATATATATATATATATATATATATATATATATATATATATATATATATATATATATATATAATCTGAGGTTATTGTTTTCTAGAGGTTAAGTAACCAATGGAGTTTAATGAGGTTAATACAAGAGTGCTCAATAGCGAAGTAGAGCAGGATATACTCTTTATTTGTTTTTACATAAGCAGTAATATGTTGCTACACAGTCATGAGCATGTTTCGGTCAGCTAGTTACCAATAATTAGAGACCTCTTAAGGCGATACATCTTATAACAAAGCAAAGCTTGTAATGAAAATATCAGGTCTTTTTCGTCACAGGTAGTTAATATCAGAAGGTTCCGTCAAATGTTGTGAAAAATTACATTTGGTTGTCTGTAAGTAAGACCCAATAGGAGTGCGTAAAAAAGGTAATAATAATAATAATAATAATAATAATAATAATAATAATAATAATAAAAGAAAGGCCGTACACTGAGAATTATGCCAACAACAGTATCTTGAACACCCAAAGAAATGACACAAGCACAAACCGGTAGTAGTACTTGAAAACGAATCACAAACTTTTCTCTGGTCCTGAAAATGACCTTAAACTATATCCGATGGTGAGGCCCCAGCTGGCGCGTTATAGGAGTGTGGAGCCACCCTTTAATTGCCATTGCTCCCAGGTCCACTCTAACCCGGAGTGGTAGTGCCTGTTAGGGTCCCAACTATGGGTTAAATAGAAACCGACTTAAAAAAAATAAAACAAATATACTCTATTAAAAAAAAATTGTCTTCAAAATCACTGGATTCGGCATTAAATAACCTGAAAAGGGTTGATATGCCGTAAAACAAAAACAAACAAACAGACAAACAAAATTTTTCAAAATTTGGATGTACAAACAGATAAATCCATTTAAGCAAGAAGACCAGATGTTTATAATTATTAACAAGAAGGAAAAGTCTTGCGAGATCGTAGATTTAATCGTCCCAGCAGACTACAGCCGATGCAAATTATGGTTAGGGATCGACCAGCAATCACCGGATTCAACCGAGCGTTGTTCAAATGTTGAAACACTAAATCAACATTTTATTTATTTTTTGCATAACTAATTAATTAATTAATGATGGCAGTATTTTTTCTGTTTATTTTCTTAACATCAGCTGACAAAAAATAATAATATTTATATTAATAATAATATTTATAATAAAAATATTAATAATAATAATAATAATATTTATAATAAAAATATTAATAATAATAATAATATTTATAATAAAAATATTAATAATAATATTTATAATAAAAATAATAATAATAATAATAATAATAATAATAATAATAATAATAATAATAATAATAATAATAATAAACAAAACAGAAAACAGAAATAAAAGGTGAGACGAGAAAAGAAAAATGGGAAGAGAAACAACTCTATGGAAGATTCATGAGAATGACAAAAGATGAGAATAACGAAAACAATTGGACATGGATGCAAAAAGGACACATAAACCGAAAACTGAATCCCTAATTACTGCAGCACAAGATAACTCGATAAGAACAAATCACATCAAAGCAAAAATCGACAAAACACAAGAAAACAGTAAATGCAGACTCTGTGGACAAAGGGACGAAGCAATAAACCATACAGTAAGCGAATGCAGCAAACTGACCCACAAGGAATACAAGAACAGGTACGACCAAGTAAGAAGAGCAGTACACAGGGAATTATGCACACAACTGCATCTCGAACGCACAAACAAAAGGTACAAGCATAAACCGGCAACAGTACTTGAAAACAACAATCACAAAATCCTATGGGACACGGACATACAAACAGACAAACCCACCCAAGCAAGAAGACCGGATATCGTAATAATTAATAAGAAAGAAAAGTCCTGTCAAATCGTAGACTTTGCTGTACCAGGTGACCACAGGGTGATTATCAAAGGAAAGAAGAATCTGATCAAATACACAGAGCTAACCAGAGAGCTGAAAGAGATTTGGATGATGAAGTAAATAAAGATAGTACCTATAATAGTAGGAGAACTAGGAGCAATCCCGAAAGAATTTGAAAAAAGAATGGGAGAAATTTAAATTAGAGGAATGGCTGGAAAGACACAGCGAATAACAATAATGAAAACAGCTGAAATATTAAGGAAAACTTTTGAATGCGGAGACTAATACACATCTGCTGCAGAGGCCAAAGATGAAGGGTTATATGGAAACAAGAATAGTGAAGCTGCACATCTAAAAGTCTGCTATCCCATCTCCCTCCACATCATTGCCTCATCATCGACTCCCCCCCCAAAAAAAAGAGTGATGCCAAATAGCCGAGAAGGGTGAAGGAGGATGGAAAGATCAAAGGAGGGAGAGTTGACCAGACTTCTGCTAGACAAGTGCTAAAAGAACTGGGAACTTGGGGAAGGGGCTTATTGCCACTCAAATACCAGTGAAGCTCAATGGCCACTGCCAGCGAGAAATCAATGGAAAGCGGCCGTTGCGATAATGCAAATTTATTTGTAAACGTTATCGAAAGAGGTGGAGAGTACTGGAAATCTGAAGAGACTTGTTGTCACTCAGCTTGCAGGGAACGCCACAGGTTGGCTTCAAGGAGAGATCTTTAATACCTGTGTGAAAGCTCTTGTGAGTCAATAATAATAATAATAATAATAATAATAATAATCTATATCATATATCCCTTAGTCTGTCTGTCTGTTTGTATGTATGTCTGTCTGTCTGTCTGTCTGTCTGTTTGTTCGTCCCAGTTTTCTCGGAAAATATTGGGTCTGCCTGGCTGAAATTTTGTACGGATCTTTGTTATGATAAGGTACAGCGAACTAAGTGTTATGGTATCCGTTCGATGCACAGTGAGGATTTAATAGGGTTTAATGAAGATAAGTATTTAATACAAAAATGAGTATAATTTAACCGTATTAAACCATCAATTTGGCTGAAAACATGTGGTAAATGTCAACAGTTATACTTTTCGGCCGTTTTTACCGGGAAAAATCTAGTAATAACAGTAGTAGTAGTAGTAGTAATAATAATAATAATAATAATAATAATAATAATAATAATAATAATAATGTGCCTCCACTCGCACCTAACGAACGTTGAATTTATCCAAACCGGAAGTAGGAGCGTATTTAACCGGATTTCAGCCAAGTTTTATTACCATCTTCTGTTTTTGTATATATTATCGTTGGTGCTGGACATTAACATACACATTGTGTAGCTGGCCAAATGTTCTAAGAGGCCAAAATCAAGATAACGATCTTGACGAATGATTCCTGTCTTATTTATCAAAGTTCTTATCGGCCATTTCTTAAAATATATATCCGGTATCCGATCTTTGGCTCCGTAAAGACAGGCGCCGCTCAACCAAGATGGCCGCTTGCATGATCATAACTATACTTCGTTGTTGTGGTGGTCACGCGTCGGAGATTATTGCTGATAAAATAACATCTGGTCTGTGTGGATTCACGATTATAACATAGCTGATGTCATAATATTACGAAATTTGCGTTTAGTAGACTGAAATAATATTTGGTTAGGTTTTTTTAGGGTTTTAGTTTGGGTGGAAGATATTTGGGGAGAGTCACATTTAGAGAAAGATTTTACAAGAAAACTTCTTTTTTTTAACGTGAGAAATATTATATGATGAGCACAAACAAAAATAAATATTTTATCTGGTTCAGCATATAGAGCAAAAGCTGGCTTCGTGACTGAGTTCCAGTCTCATGATCGGCAGTCTTTGTTACCCTGTATTGATGATTGCGGAAGCGTGAAGCACTAGCGTTTGTAGG
>NC_136523.1:47800137-47822637 GCF_053919585.1 Euprymna scolopes | reverse complement strand
TTTCTAATTAAATTGATTTTGGCAGCCATTTGGTAACAAAATGACATAGCCTTAGCCCTTGCTGCATGAGGAATACCTGCGACCTTGCTGCCAAGTAGAAGAATTATTTATTCTACTTTAAAACATTCAATTTTTCAAAAATCTCATGTTCGACATCTCCAAAACATCCAATATGGGGGAAAATATTGCAAAAATGCAAACTTATTGTTTAGGATGAATGCACAATGGTACGCAAAAAATCACTTGAGGCTCTTGGTGGATCCTTGCAAGATTTGCGTGGCAATTTCAGACCATTTGGGAATGCAGTAATATTGCTTGCAGGAGATTTCAGACAAATGTTACCTGTTATTCTTCAATCAACACCAGCAGATGAAATAAATGCTTGCCTCAAATACTCTACTTTTTTGTTCCATGTGAAGACATTAAACTTAACTCAAAATATGCATGTACAGTTGCAGACTGTTCGATCTGCACAAAAACTTTTGCATCGCTTGTGGGAAATTGGGTACGAAAAAGTGCCAGCTGGTCAGAGTTAAGGGCAAAATTCTTTGACTTTTAACTTCTGTAATTTCTGTAATTTTATTTCATCAAAAGAATAGTTAGTTTAAAAGGTTTTTGCAGGTATTCAAATTATAAGAATTCCATTTGACTGAGTGAATGAGCTATTCTTGCAGGTCAATACAAAGATGCCCATGAACTTAACGCTATAATTAAATGTAAAATTCCAAGTGAGGTAGTCAAATACAAATCCATCGACACTGTTGTGAAAGCAGATAAAGTGGTTAATTATCCAACAGTTATATTTGCCAGGGATGCCACCGCATGTATTGCAACTGAAATTTGGTGTACTAATTATCATGTTGTGAAATATAAACCAATCCAAGCTTTACAATGGCACATAGCTTGCAGTAAAAAAAAAATTAACAAACAATATCATAGAAACAACAATCTTAACAGGACCTTTCACAGATGAATATATCTTCATTCCATGCATTCCTATGATTCCACCGGATACATCATTACGCTTTAGCAAATTGCACTTTCCAATTTTATTGTCATTTGCAATAACCATCAACAAAGCACAGGGAACAATCTTTACAATTGTGGGCCTTACAGTTACACACTGACTGTTTTTTCACATGGATAATTTATGTTACATATTCAAGAGTCACCAAACCGGAAAATCTCTATATCAGCTAAGAAAATGGAACAACAAAAACTGTGTACCCATGAAAAATGGAAATTTAAACCTATAAGAAACATGCTTTTTCTCATTTTGGAACTTTTTCCATTGCGCCAATTTGAGCCACAGCAACGCGTGGCAGGGTACAGCTAGTATTATATATATACACAGCTGGTAATACAATTACTGCAGTTCATAATATCTAACTATATATATTGCTATTCATTTTTATAAAATTTTCGACAAATAGAACACATGTTTAGAAACAGAGTGCAAGGTAAATCTTTGAGGTAAACCTGGTAAATAGAAATATTATAGTTAAAATAACTTGAATGATTAAAAAAAAAACTATACAAAATTCCAGTAGAAATTAAATTTTTAATAATAAAAACTATTCTGAGTTGGTTTTCTTCATGGACCACCAAAATATCGTCGTGGACCCCCATTTTGTTATATTTTGCCTGTGGACCCCCAGAAATATTCCATGGACCCTTAGGATCCATGTGGACTCCGCTTGAGAACCCCTGCGTTAGATATCGCCTGTTTTTATCGTTCAGTAAATAAATTCAAACCTGGGTATGTTGTATGTATGTCGCGGTGGCCTAATGGGTAACGTCGCCCGTTTTTTTTTTTTCACACATTAATTTCCAACTCAAGGTTACGGGTTCGATTCTCATACTTACCTTTTTTTTTTTTTTTTTATTACATTTTCACCCCAAACAAGGCAAATTGCCACTTTGGTGTAGGGGGCTACTATCAGGGGCAACAACTACTGGGGTACTATGTAGGGATTTGGGCAGCAAGGTGTCGATTCACGTTACACTTGAACTTCTGCACGTCAGTACTGTTGGGGAAGCAGGGACCTGGAATGGAATTCCAGAGTCTTGCGGTTCTGGGGAAGAAACTATTGGAGTAAAAAGATCTTTTACATCTAGGGACCTCTACAGTGTGGGGGTGGGATCTAGTAGCCTGTCGGGTTTGTCGAGGGTGCTCGCGTCGTGGGGGCACAAGTGATTGCAGTTCATCAGAGCATTCACCACTAAAATACTTGTAGAACAGGCAGAGGGATGCAACATTTCGTCGATGGGACAGAGGCTGAAGCTTAGATGCCAGTTCAGGGCCTATCAGATTTGCGACTCTCTTTTGAACCTTGTCAAGGAGCGAGAGACTAGTAGCAGATGCACCAGCCCAGATGTGGCAGCAATACTCCATACATGGGCGAATGGTGGCTTTATAGAGGTACAGGATACTTTCGGGTGTTAGTAGTTTTCTAGCACGGTAGAGAGAGCCTACCTTTCTTGCAGCGGCCCTGGCAATGCCTTCAATGTAATTGTTCCAACTCATGTTTCCTGTGAACGTTAGGCCAAGGAGTTTGAAAGATGGACTCTCAGATAAAGAGTCGTTGGCCATTGCTATTGGTGGTAGAGAGGGTTTCTTGTAATTATTGAATGAAACTAGTTTAGTCTTGGCAGCATTGAACGCGACCAACCACTTTTGTCCCCATTCCACTACAGATTGGAGGTCTTCCTCTAGTGTTTCTGCCATTTCTTTAGAAATGTGTTCATTCGTCTTCCTGTCGTGTCTGCCATAGAGTGTAGTGTCATCAGCATATATACCCATCTCAGAGGCAATGTTGTCGGGGAGGTCATTTATGAATATCAGGAACAATAGAGGTCCAAGGATAGAACCCTGGGGCACTCCCGCATTTATATCATATTGTTTAGATGTGCGACCGTCGAGGACTACCTGGATTTTTCTCTTATCTAAGAAGGATTTAATTATGTTAAGTATTCTACCAGTGATACCGTATGATCTGATTTTACTGAGGAGACCCTCATGCCATACCCTGTCAAAAGCCTTAGATATATCTAGAGCTACCTCTCTGCCTTCCCCCGCTTTGTCCAGTGATTGGTATATACGTTCAGAGATCACGGTGAGGATGTCTGCTGTGGAACGGGCTTGTCTAAATCCATATTGTTTGTCAGTCAGTAGTTTAGCATCTGTAAGATGATGGACTAGAGCATGGTTAATTATGGTCTCAAATATTTTGGCAAAAAGTGGGAGGAGGCTAATGGGGCGATAATTTGATGGGTCTGTCCTTTCGCCAGAATTCTTGAATACTGGTACAACAGAAGCAGTTTTCCAACAGCCCGGAAAGCAAGCTTCATTAAGACATTTGTTGTAGAGTTTGGAGAGAACTGGAGCTACTTCGGCTGAGCACTTTTTTAATAGCACAGCTGGGATAAGATCGGGTCCACATGCTTTTGAGGTGTCAAGGTTTTTTATGATAGCATGCACCTGAATGCACCTACCAAAACATAATTTTTTGTGAAAGAAAAATCTGGAATTTTATGCATTCATGGTGGATCAAAACGGCAAATTTGATAAACTCGGAGAAATGAAATTAATCCATGTATAATATTTTTATTTGTTTAAACTAATCCAGGTGAATGCATGCGCGAATCCATATGCGCAGAATCGAGTTTAAGCATTTTTATTTTGGACAGCGAAATAAATGAAAAAAAAAATGGAATTAGGGAAAAGTGCCGAATAGTTAAAGGTTGAAAATTAAAATACAACAACAAATAATTTATATCAAACGCATTACAAACCCTATTTAAGGCGTGGAAATGATTTGTAAGTATTTTTACTTCATTTTATTTTTTTTAGATAAAATCTTCTTGACAAACAGAAGACTTTAATGTACAAAAAGTTTGCTTAGCTTTACTAAACTTTAGTACTTTAAACTAAAACAGTGTTTTAAATCGTCAATACAGGAATTATGAAAATGCTGCCACCCAGACTTAGGGTTGGTGGAAGGATTAAAAGAAGATTTTTTTTTTAATATTTAAGAGAATGCAGTAAAAAAAGTGAAAGAAAATACATATTCCGCCAATTGCCGACCGAGAGCAAAGTTGTCCGAAGTTTAACGAAAGTAAGGCAGCTTTCCGCGCATTTTTTGGTGCATCGGCCTTACGTGAAAAATTAGCGGAAGAAATCTTTCTTAGAATTGGAAGGGGCGTGTTTAATTATCGGAGCTATTTCCCCACTTGTGCCTAAAATGAGAGCTTCGACTTGCACGGAATCAGTGGCGTGCAGTGGTCTGGTGATACCCTGCTGAAGCCTAAGGTCAACTGATTGTGTAATTCAACAAAACACAAGTATAAGTCCTAGTACACAGAAATATTATAAGTTTGAATATGTACCTCACCCCTCCCCAAATGTGGATGCTCAGGAGCATCACCTTATTGCACCCCTCTCTTAGACTGTAATCATATTGCATAAGGTCGGAAAAAGAAAATAACGGTTCTCATGAACTATTTGCCTCCGCGTTTTCTTATCACAATCGAGTGTTACCTGAATCTATTACGGAACCCCATTGGTGATAAAATGGATCGTATACAAAAACTGATAACTCTTCGTTAAAATGTTTGACTTTTATTTTTTAGTAAGTTGCTGTTATAAAAAAATGTCTGCTTAATGAAATATGGGTGATTTTGCGGTAAAAACAAACAAACAAAACAAAACAAAACAAAAAACAAACAAATATAAAACAAATAAATGTTATCAAGGTAATATAAGTTACTCTTCTACCTACTTGGATAAATTTATGTGCGTTTTGACATATTTTAAAGCGTTTTTTTTTTATCTTTGCCACTTTTTGTTTTGTTCTATATACTGCAAAATCTTTCAGATTTTATTTATTAGATATTTATTTACTACGGCAACTTTCAAAAAAAAAAAAAAAATCAAACAGTTTTTACATTGAGTTGTCAGGGTTTTTTTTAAACGAGTCATTTTATCATATTGGCCTTCCGTAATAGATTCAGGCTAAACTCGATTGTAAGAAGAAAACACGGAATCAAAAGCTCCATGAGAACCTAGATAACCAACTCCCACTGGCTGTAAAAAATAGCCATGAACGGGCTCTTCAGTATTCCCTAGTAGGTGCGCCTCAGCTAAATAGAGAAAACATACTACGCGACCGAATTTCTTGCATCGGTTTGTATTGCGCTATTAATCATATCCTGAAATTGGGGGGGGGGGTTACAATTACGAGCGGATCAGTTATCTCAGATAAAGATAAGAACGAGCGGCCTGTAAATAAGCCAGAACTTTGGCTTAACACATGGCCCGTTGCATACCACTAATTACACATAGGTGGCGTGTTGAAACTTTTCTGAGCCATTTAGTTCGTTTCCTCGTCAACACGACGGGAAGTTTGGTTTGGTTATTTTGTTTAACGGCATATCAACCCTTTTTAAGTTATTTATTGTAGAATGATACTTCTGCATTTACGAGGGGCGTGTAATAAGTAATGCTTCTGACCCACTTCCAGTTGTCTGATCTAGCTGGAATTTTGCATGTACAATGATTTATATCTCTACGGGTTGTGTGGCAAATTACAGCTCTGAACTAATTGTGGTTTCTGTTTTACAGGTGTTTGAACTGAGTCAGGTGTGAAATGGAGCCTGTTGAATGATGAGCAGTGTTCCGGTTTTTTATTTGAAAGGACGCATACCACAGGAGACATTTGATGAAATGAAAGAAACTTATGGTGATAATTCCCCATCATATAACCTTGTAAAACGCTGGCATCGTGAATTCAAACATGGCCGGAAGTTTGTGGAAACAGCTCCAAGACCTGGTCGCCCCACTTCTGCCATTGATGAGGCATCTGTCCGTCAAGGTGAGGCTGCCATTTTGGAAGATCGACGCATTACTATTCGCCAAATAACCCAAGATTAGTACATGATCTGTGGAAACTATCATTCATGACCATTTTCATATGCATAAGGTGTCTGCCAGATGGATTTCCAGATTTCTCACACCATTCCAGAAGCGAGAACGCGTCGAGTGTTCGAGGATGAATTTGGAGATGTGCCAAGAAGATGAGTCAAAGTTTTTAAAAAGACTGATTACACAGGATAGAAACCTGGGTCTATCACTATGATCCAGGGACCAAAGCCCAGTCAATGCAGTGGAATCACTAGGACTCATCACCTCCAAAGAAGGCAAGGGTGCAGCCCTCCGCTGGCAAGGTTATGCTCACAGTCTTCTGGGACCAAGACGGAGTAGTGATGACAGATTTCCTGGCAAAGGGTACCAAAATTACAGGACTCTATTATGCTTCACTTTTGAGGAAATTAAGGGAAGCTATCAAAATCAAGAGGCGGGGCAAGATCAGCAAAGGTACCCTCCTCCAGCAGGACAACGCTCCAGTCCACAACTCGCATGTTGCCAGATCAGAAGCACGGGCGTGTGGTTATGAAATCTTTCCCCATCCTCCCTAATCTCCTGACCTTACACCCTCTGACTTTCACTCTTCCCAGACATGAAGTTGTTTTTGAAAGGAAATCGTTTCCCAGATGATGCAGCCTTGATTTCTAAAGTCACGTCGTGGTTGGAGGACCAACCTGGGGTGTTCTACAAAAACGGTCCCCAGAGCTGCATTAAACGATGGGAGAAATACTTCTCTGAGTGGTTTCTATGTAGAGAAAGACTAATAACTGTGCCAAGTTTCGTTTCTCTACTGCTATGGGAAGTGGGCCAGGGGCATTACTTATTGCACTCCCCTCGTACCGAGCCGTGATTCCACAAAGTTACCCGGATGTGTCCAGCAGATGACGGGAATAATCGGAAACGGCCGATCGCAATGCGATGCGAGGAACGCTTAGGTCGATCTCAATAGCAGAAATGAATTACTAATGAGAAAGGGATATCAAATGTAAGACGTATATATATATATATATATATATATATATACATATATATATATATATATATATATATATATATATATATATATATATATATATATATACTAGCCGATTTACCTGAGCTTTGCTACGGATATATTTGTATTACACAATACTAATTGGCATTCTTTTAATATTTATGTAATTACAGGTTCGAAACCAAAACTTCTAGGTAAACGACATTTCTTGTACCACTGGTAAAAATGTAATCGAAAGTTCTACATTACGTAGAAAAAAAAACTGTACAGGTCCGTTTTCAGCTTGTGTTGCTCCTAAAAATGTAAATTAGGATTTTTGCGGATAAACTATGCTTGGTTGTGTATATAAAAAGTACCCCATTTTTAATAAAGGAAGGACTTTCACATAAAAATGTAATAAACAAATGATACGGCAAAAATTGAATTACACTTGTAAATCATATCTAAAAAATAGCACGGTTCGTAAACTGCAGAAGTACTAAACAGATAAAAACACCCGCATTTTTTGTACTTCTGCAATTATTTTTCTTTGAGTGACGCTGAGACATGAAGCGACACTCCCTCCCCCCGGAAAAAAACCCATAATTACGTCGAAACTCCCACACACAAATATATATTATCAACTAAATCAATTACCCAGACAGGAAAACATGAGATCTTTCTCAAAAGAAAATCGAAGAAAAAAAAGTGAAAAAAAAAAAAAAAAACGCGTAGGAATATATCTGATATAAAAAGCATTACTTTACCTTGTTTCTTTTTCAAAGTATTATGGAAACGATAATAAAATTCAGACAGTCAAGTGAATGGTTGAAAAATGATTTAAAAATCGTCCGCAGGAAATAAATTTTAACCTTTTGGTAAACGTGCTCACACCTTACAATGAATCGAGACTTTAATAGAGGGCTAACGATTTAAAATATTTCGTCGAAAAATAAAATCATCCTTATTATTTATTTATTTTTATCAATATTTGTAACTTTTACATTTATAGAAAATAAATAATTAAAACAAATCATTTTATCACCATATCTCTCGATTTGGTTAAAAACTATATCCGTTTATAACCGGAAGTGAAATATCAGTGAAAATTACTTAAAATGTGCCAGTTTAGCAAATAGTACAAAATAACTTGAATTAAAATAATTTAAATAAATTAACTTTAAATAATACTATTAAATAGAACAATTAACTCAATCACATTACTATAATCAGTAATTTTAATTGAGCGAATTATTTAAAACAGATTTTCTTTAATATAATATGCAAATTAGATTAGTTATATTACGTACATTGTCTTCAGTATAGTGTATATATATTGATCGTGATGCTATTTATTTATATAGAAAATCTTATAGTAAATAAAATTTATATAGATAACCGTTTTCAGCAGGAAGTTTTGTATATATTAATCAAATTGTGAACAAACAAACAGACAGGATTACGGATTTATATATATATAATAGATAGATATAGGGAAGTGATATAAAAACTGCCATTAAGCGATGCTCTTTGTGTAAACAAATCGAGCTTAGGCATAGGAACGATGTCAAAAGATAATATCGTTAATTCACTACCAGCACAGCAGTAGCCGTATAGCGTAATGGTTAGAAGCTTTGACTGATGTTTGGATGATCGGATTTCGATCCTGGCTTGAGGTATATCAGCAGATGTAAAAATAACATTTCAAACTCTCATTTAAAAAAAAAGCCTTTTTACGAAAATATCTGAAGATAGCGAAACAAAGCTTGAAACGCGTTATAAAAATATTTTAAAATAAAAATATGATAAAAGGCTGAAAACATACACAATTGTTGATGGCTACACTCTTTTAAATATATATATTTTCTCTCGTTGGAACTACACAATCATCACTTTAATTAAATATATATATATATATATATATATATATATATATATATATATATACAGAGGGGGGAGAAATTAGAATCACGTATAGCAATATATACGTTTGGAAGGCTAAAAAAACAATGCATACTTTCTTTACATAAAAACAAATTTATTTGTTTAAATCAGATGTATTTCGATGATATTCATTCTTGTCAATGAAAAGTCTGTTTTTTTTCTCCTTTTTCCTGGTCCGCCTGGTGAAATTTTTCGAGCCAGAGTATTAATCGGCGAGTCTTTATAACGGCATGATTTTCAAAAACGAAAGTAATCAGCAGGGTATCGCGTAAGACGCCCCAAATAACTAATAAATACTCACGCTGGCAGACTTACATCAAAAGGGCCAGGAAAAAGAACAAAAAAAAAAACAAAAAAACAGACTTTTTATTTATGAATATCATCGAAATATATCTAATTTAAACAAATAAATTTGTTTATATAAAAAAAGAAAATATACGTTGTTTTTTGTTTTTTTTTGGCTTCGACGTGTTTTTTAGCCTTCGAAATTTGCGTTGTTTTTTAACCTTAGACGTCTTGACTCTGGTGGCATTCTGGTTGGAACCTTCCTTGTCCTCACGGCCGCTTCATTCGTTAATGCTGACATTTATGGCAAACACAAAAAAAAACGACACAGGACAAAAAACGCACGTAATATATGAGAAATATAATTAACTATTTATTTTATAAAATGGATGCAATATATATATATATATATATATATATATATATATATATATATATATATACAAATGGAAATTCTTTTAACTTTCTTGAAGTTTTACATTTGGATTTTACCGTCACTGGATTTTTTATTTTCCACCAGACTGTCTATTCATGTGTAATCACCTTTTTCTTCACTATATTCCCCCTGCTTCACTTTTTTTGTTTTCACGTAAGATCTTTGACTTATTTGTTGTTTCATCAAATACTTCTGCATGCAAAATCCGATCCTGCATTTTGCTAATTCCTACCCTCTGATGAGAAGGAAAGTATTTCTTCGAAACTCCGCGGATTAAGGACTATCCATTTATCTAGTGTTTCCTTTTCAGATTAAATATGTTTTGAACTCATTTCAAAGTGTTTTTTAACATATTTTATTAACTGCTTGCTGATATATATATATATATATATATATATATATATATATATATATATATATATATATATATATATATAAGACGCATAAGCCTGAAGAATCCCAGAGTGGATGAAACGCGGAATATTCAGTGTAGCTTAATCGCCATATACATTTTATAACTTACTTACTAGCTCTACCTTCGTATTGAGCAGGTTTGAAGTAAATACTTAAAGTTTACGCATAGATCTATACTTTTGTATATTAATTTTATGTGAGTAAATTAAGTAGTTATATATATATATATATATATATATATATATATATATATATATATATTCATGTATTACAATATTAACATACAATTCACAGATCATACGATGGATTTTCACTATTACTTCTTTAAAAATAACTAACTAACCTTAAAGTTGAGGGAGAGTGGATGCCCACCTCATTTACAGAGAGATAAAAATATGCCTCTTACTCTATGGCTGTCCGGACGTAAAAGAGGGAGAGAAAAGAAAGGAAGGGAATTATGGGATACATCTCTGTGTATCCCTCCGCCTACGGCCAACTCACGGCCATGCAGTTACATTTACGAATATCCGCGGACTTAGAACTAACTTATCTAATGCTGAATCATATCTCCTTGTAAACACCCCGAATATCTTAGCATTAAGTGAAACTAACCTTCACTCCTCCATTCCCTCTGACAACTTTAACATGCCTGGTTATCTTCCACTCTGCCGTAAAGACTCGGACATGCATGGGCTTGGAGTCTATATTCGTAACACCCTCCCCCTGACTAGAGAAATAAAACTAGAAACAGACGACCAGGCCTTTATGTGCTTCAGACTAAATATGCAACATAATATTAGCTACTTGTATTTTCTCTACCGCTCTCTCTCTCTCTCTCTCTCTCTCTCTCTCGACCCAGGACTGTACCCTAATTAACAAAGTCTCTGACAGCATAGATATAGCACTCTCCCTTGATACTAGCGCTGAAGTACATGTATTTGGTGACTTCAATGTCCACCACAGTAACTGGCTCAGATTCTCTAATTACACAGACGTAGCTGGTAGCACAACACATAGCTTCTCTATATCCCATCTCAGACAATTACATTCCCGACACGTGTCCCAGATCAGCAAGATCAACATGCCTCACTTCTAGATCTATTTCTGAAAACAGTTCCCGATGATTATACAACAAATGGCCACAGCCCACTCGGAATGCTGATCATGCTGTGATAATGGTAGAAATCACCCTAAATTCTCGCCATAAAACTGAAGACCCACTACTCAAAACAACAAGGTATTACAAAAAGGCCGACTGGGAAGTCAACAGGGAACTCATCAGAGATGCCCCATGGCAAAATATCTTTTCTATCCCAGCTGAACAGTGTGCAAATAAGACTAGTGAATGGTTAAAGACTGCAATTGAGGAAATTCTATAGCAAACCCCACTATCCTCAATGGTTTACCTCTGCTTGTGCAGCTACTATTGCTCAAAGGCAGTATGCCTTCCGCAGATTCAACCGAGATAAGTCCTGGTCAAACAGACAGAAGTATATAAAAGCCAGAAATAAATGTAAGAGAGTAATAGCGATAGCTAAGACAGGCTACACTGAAACCACCAGGAAACGCACTGAAGCACAGAAATTAGGTACCCGTGATTTTTGGAAAATCTACAACAGTGTAGTAAATAATGGGCAGTCAACGATTCCCTCACTATCAAACAATCATGAGGTTGCTTGCACGGCAACCGACAAGGCAAATCTGCTTGCTAGTCGGTTTGCCTCAAATTCCACACTGGACCCGGCACACCACTCCCTCCCCGACTTTTCTTTGCGGACAGACACCACACTAGACGATTTGAAAATCACTCCTTCTCAGGTGCATGGTATCATAAAAAAACCTAGACACCTCAAAAGTATGTGGACCAGATCTCATCACGGCTGTGCTAATAAAAAATGCTCTGCTGAAATTGCTCCAGTTCTATCCAAACTATACAATAAATGCCTTAGCGAATCTTGCTTTCCCAACTGCTGGAAAACCGCTTCTGTTGTACCAGTCTTCAAGAACTCTGGTGAAAGAACTGACCCACAAAATTATCCTCCCACTTTTCGCCAAAATATTTGAGTCCTTAGTTAATCAAGCCCTAGTCCAGCACCTAACAGCTGCTAAACTCCTGACCGACAAACAATGTGGATTCAGGCAACCCCGTTCAGCAGAAGATATCTTAGCTGTAGTCTCTGAACGTATATACCGTTCATTGGACAAAACAGGGGAGGGTAGAGCGGTAGCCCTTGATATATCTAAGGCTTTTGACAGGGCATGGCACGATGGTCTTTTAAGGAAAATTAGATCATATGGTATCACTGGAAGAATACACAATGTAATTAAATCCTTCTTACGTGAGAGAAAAATACAAGTTGTCCTCGACGGTCGTACATCTAAACAATATGATATAAATGCGGAAGTACTCCAGGGGTCTATCCTTGGACCTTTATTGTTCCTGATATTCATGAATGACCTCCGTGAGTAAATTGTTTCGAGATGGTTATATTTGCCGATGACACCACTCTCTATAACAGGCATGAGGGGAAAACAAATGAACACGTGTCTAAGGAAATGGCAGAATCACTAGAGGATTACCTCCAATCTGTAGTGGAATGGGGACGAAAATGGATGGTCACATTCAATGCTGCCAAGACTAAGTTTTTTTCCTTCAATAACTACAAGAAACCTTTTATACCACCAATAGCAATGGCTAAGAATACACTGCCTGAAAGTACTTCCTTTAAACTCCTTTGCCTAACGTTTACAGGGAACATGAACTGGAATATATACATTGAGAGCATTGCCAAGGCTACTGCAAAGAAGGTGGGCTCTCTCTACCGTGCTAGAAAATTACTTACGCCTGAAAGTATCCTGTACATCTATAAGGCCACCATTCTCCCATTTGGGCTGGTGCATCTGCTGCTTGTCTCTCACTCCTGGACAGGGTTCAAAAGAGAGTCGCCAACCTGATAGGTCCTGAACTATCATCTAAGCTTCAGCCTCTATCCCATCGACGAAATGTTGAATAAAAAAATCACCCAAACCGGCGCACTAACATGTAGTGCCACACCATCAGTTATAATCGAAATCAAAACTCATGAAGAATTCTTGATAAGATTATTTATAAAAAAAATAGATGACTTAAGTCCCATCCGCTATAATCGAAACCGAAACCAAAAAACTAGTGAAAAATTCCTGGTAAAATAATTTATGACCGGAAAAATCGGTGCAAAAGTGTGAAAATTAAAAAAAAAAAAAAAAAAAAAAATTTGCCAGGTGAAGGTCGAACGCCGGCATTACGAATGCATAACGTAGCAGCTATTGGTTCATGCTTTAACTTTTAGCCTTGCAGTAAACATGTTTTCATAGCCCAGTCATTGATGGCAGTGACAAAATAAATCGTGAGTAGAACGTTTTGGTTTCGATTCTCGGTGGTGGCGCATGAGTCTTTTTTATACTTTTTAGATCATTACTATATATTGCATCCGATCTATCTATATATATATATATATATATATAAAAGTGAAAATGTCTTTTTCTCTATGGTAGTTAAGGAAGACTATTATACAGAAAGGCATTACATATTTACATTTTTAATGTATACATATGCACATAACCTTATGAACAGTACATAGGGCCCGAGCAAAGCCGGGCGGAACTGCTAGTATAAATATATTCAAACACGGTAGTGTTTGAATATATGGTTAAGTGGCAATTTTAGTTTTAATTAAACGACCCTGATGTAAGCGTCATATAGAAATAACACACACAACTTCGTATTAATATATATATATATATATATATATATATATATATATATATATATATAAAATTTTAGTCAATCAATTCATTACAAATTTATGACGTGAAATGTTTGAATTTCAAATCAAAAGAATTTATTATTCTATGTAAGACAAAAAATACATTGGAAATATTATAACTCCTTATCCTATAGGATTTCGATGTCTACCATCTCTTCAGAGGAGAAAATATTAGCAAATAGTTATAATGGTTTACACCTTATTTGCTAAAGTCAGTGAGACATGAAAACTCACAATTAAAAGTTGTTTAAGTATTTAAATGTCATAGAGTAGGAAGTTAATGAAAATATAGTAGGAAGTTAATGAAAAGGATATAAAAATTCGCACCCAAATTGTATGGATCATTTTACCACACTGCTATCAAAGACATTCACTTCAGATTTTACCATACAATTTGGAAACTTACCCTCTGAAAAACAAATGCGGTGCTTTGCATGCCCATAAATCAGAGAGAGAAAAAAAGAGAGTCGCTTTATTTACAGTGGGTGATTGTTTTTTTTTTGTTTTTTTTAGCTAGAACTGATTTGCATACGCGAGTAAACTAGTTTGCATGTTTAGCAATCAATTGACTTAAATAAAAAAATAAAAACTGATTAGAAACTGGAACTGAGTTTTTAGAACGAAGGGGTTGGGTTAGGGTTAGGGTTAGGGTTAGGGTTAGGGTTAGTAGTGAGAAGAAAAAGAAAAAAAATAAGAAAAAAATGCACCACGTAGTCAGAGAAGCTAAGTCCGAGTGAATGAAAACGGGCATGTAAAGCTGAGGACGAGAATGGACTGGCTGTGGCTGACATGCGGTCGGAGGAAGGAGAAACGCACAACAAGCTAGACTCATATGTGGCAGCGAGAGGCTTTTTACATGGTGTCGGGAATAAATGCTTTTGTTATAAAAGAAAATATGTTGACCCAGATTTTATTTATTTTTGTTCCTTTTCGACGGTGCTGGGCGGCGCGAGAGTCCGAGAGAAGTTTGAACTGTAACAAATACAGCGCGAGCGTAATGGTAATGTTAGTTTTATCGTCCTATAAACTTTAAAAATAAAAACCATTTTGGTGAGTCAATTTGCAATTATGGCAGCATAAAGCTCTATTTATTAAGTCGGCAACGTTTTTTTTTTTTTTTTAAATTTTATCAGAGACGTACATCAAAAGAAGTCGGACGTCTTTGCTTCGAGTTGAATTCTTCTGGAACCGTTCCAAGAGATAGCACGCTAAATAAATTATGCACAAACGGTAAAACGTCTACGACTAAATTTAATCGCAGATGTAAATTGCGATAAAAAAAAAATCCCACGTGAGAAGAACGGTTGTATTCTTCGACATCTTTATTAATAAACAGACAAAACAACATTTTGATAAATTTTACCTCTTCCTCTCTACGTGTCTTTTATATTTTAGTTTCTCCTTTTCTGTTTTATTGGAAATACAAACCCATCATTGTTAACGACAATGGGGTTTTACATTTCGAGCCGGATCAGTAGAACATTATTTTCACATTAAGAAGCGAAATGCGAACACGTTTCCCTTTGGTTCCAAGTTTTCACGTCACCTAGGGTTTCTAAGAAAATATGGCGATATACTTGACTGTTACGAAAAGAAAAGAAAAAAAAAAAACGATAAATAACACTTCCGGGTTGTGTAGGCAGTTCACGCCGATATTTAACAGTCAGTGTGTCTGCATGCTGCGAGCGAAAATAGAAGGCTGTTAAATAAAAAGGCACGTGACCTACTGACGTCAGGGAATAAGGTACAACGGCCACGTAACTGACTATTATCAAGGATGACCATTTTCTGTTTCATTTCTCAAAGAAATTGAAGAGGGGTTTATAAAACTGGTCCAAAAGCGACTGTATTTTCGTGCCCGAAAGATAAAGAATTATTTTATATTACCGGGGAGGGGGGGGGTCAGCCTTTCTGGGTCGTAAAATACGCTTAAGTATATTTTAATTCCTTTTGTATTTATTATTACAGAGCCAATTCCGTATTGAATGTTATATACACACACACACACACACACACACACACATATATATATATATATATATATATATATATATATATATATATATATAAGATTGTTTATTTATTTATTATAAGCGATACTGTGGTGTTTTTTTTCACTCCCTGAGTGCTTTAAAGGGAGGAGAGATTATCTGCCCTTTATTTACATTCTAGTCATTTTTTTTGGGGGGGGGCGTATTAATTGTAATAAATTTATTATTCAAATATTTTCTACGTGCATAAAATTAAGTTATCTATAGACATGACATATTTTGAAGTTTCACTTCTCGTCAGTATAGCTAAACTTATTGAGACTCGAACTCACCACCGCTCGATACATAGCATGATGTTTTACCACTGGACCAAGAGATCTCAGCAATTCTATGCACGGTTTTTATCGCATTTTAAATGTCAGATTGTTGATTTATTTATTTTCTTATAAACGATACTGTGGTGTTTTTTAAACTCCCTGACGAAATGTATGACCCCGAGTCATATATTTCATATATTATATGTGTTCAAATATTTGTACTTGTGTTTTGTTTTCTTAATTTCATTCACCCAGATGGAGTATCGAAATAAAGAGGAAATGGAAAGGTTATCTGCCCTTTGGTTATATTCTAGTCGCCCCACATTTTGGGGACGTATTATTTCTAATTAACTTATTATTTAAAATATATAATAATAAAAAATGATAATAAATAAATCAACAATCTTATTTTTAATAGCGATAAAAAACGTGCATAGAATTGCTGAGATCTTGTGGTAAAACCTCAGGCTACGTATCGAGCGGTGGTGAGTTCGAGTCTCAATAAGTTTAGCTATACTGACTAGAAGTGAAACTTCGAAACATGTCATGCTTATAGATAATTTAATATTATGCACGTAGAAAATATTTAAATAATAAATTAATTACATATATATTATAGGTTTCTGACGAAATGTATGACCCCGAGGCATACATTTCATAAATTATATGTGTTCAAATATTTGTACTGGTGTTTTGTTTTCTTAATTTCATTCACCCAGAGGAAGTCTCGAAATAAAGAGGAAACGTTTATGAACACATAACTCGGTCTGTTCCTTTTATTATTTATCTATTTCGTCGGAATACTATTTCTATTAGTCTCATAATATATATATATATATATATATATATATATATATATATAAACTCCTATGAATTCGTTTTTCTTTTGTGACTATTGATATTCATATTAAACCCCTTCTTTTCTATTTATTTACAAAGAAAATACAATTTTCTTATATATGGGTTGTGGAATTGCATTCACTAGCAAAAGATCTAGATAATTTGCGTATTCTTTTAAGCATTCATTTTAATTAATTCCCTATTAGTTGCTTCGGTTTTCTAATGGGATAATCATCTTTAGTTAACTATTACGTGTAATTATATTCATGCAGATATTCTACATGATTTATACTTGCATAATATTTGCGCAAAAAGTTTTTCGTAAACACAAAATTGTTTCCATATATATTTATGTATACGAATATATTTTTGTTTAACAAATTTTGCCTACCAAACTCCTCCTAGAGTTTTTGGTCTACAGACAGGAAACTTTATATATAAGATATTTGAATCCATGCAAAACTTTATATTTGGGTTTTAGTCCGGAAATTCGGTGCAAAAGTGTGAAAATTAAAAAAAAGAAAGAAATTTGCCAGGGAAGGTCGAACGCCGGCATTACGAATGCATAACGTAGTAGCTATTGGTTCATGCTTTAATTTTTAGCCTTGCAGTAAAAATGTTTTCATAGCCCAGTCATTGATGGCAGAGACAAAATAAATCGTGAGTAGAACGTTTTGGTTTCGATTCTCGGTGGTGGCGCATGAGTCTTTTTTTAATATTTTTAAATCATTACTATATATTGCATCCAATCTATCTATCTATCTATCTATATATATATATATATATATATATATATATATATATATATATATATATATATATATATATATATAAAAGTGAAAATGTCTGTTTTTTTCTCTATGGTAGTTAAGGAAGACTATTATACAGAAAGGCATTACATATTCACATTTTTAATGTATACATATGCACATAACCTTATGAACAGTACATAGGGCCCGAGCAAAGCCGGGCGGAACTGCTAGTATAAATATAATTCAAACACGGTAGTGTTTGAATATATGGTTAAGTGGCAGTTTTAGTCATTTAGGGAGCTTTAAAGCTTCGCCGCTCCCTCATTTTTCGAGCAAATTTCAAACAATTATTACAGTTTATAGATCACATTCTCAGCTATATTGTGAAAAAAATGTCAATTTTCGTCCAGTAAAACAAAAGTTATGATAAATTTTCTGGTGTTTAAAATCGTAAAAATATGTAAGGAAGTAAGCGACGCTTTTTTATGACTGATTTCCATAGTAAGCACGTCGACTATTGGGGCTACTAATTCGAAAAGAGAAGTAACAAGTGAAACAGAGAGAATGAAAGCATTAATTGAGGGATTTTATTGAAAGCAGACGAGTGCCATACATTTTTATTACATATGTGTTTATGGGGGAAAAAAATTATTAGAAAAATGCGGACATGAAAAGTAATAGGGTTAAGCTTAAACATGGAAAAGTAAAGGACTAGTTGTTAAAACTGGAAAAGAAAGGGACAAGACGTTCTCGTAAAAAATATAATATATTTATAACTTAAAATATTGCAGCATTCAGAATATTTATTAAATCCAATTTATAACATTATATAATCAATTCTTAATGCTTCAATATTTTAAATTTTAAAGCTACTTTTCTAAGTTTAATCTTAGCGATATTACTTTCCATGCAAATATTTTTCTACGTGGTCCATGATTTTTCTAGGCTTTGCGTTGAAATAATTTCTTTTTTGTGTCCAATATCATACGCATTGTCAACATCCATAAAAAAATTATTACTAACTTCTAAAGTGACTAAATAAAGCAATCAAAGAAAAAGCGTCATTAAGTAAATAAACAAAAAAGGAGGGGAAAAAGGGAAAAACAGAATTAACGGGCGACGTCGTAAGCGAAATATTATCAGCCCTAGCTCAGCAAAGAGAATCACTTTTGTTAACTCTCTCTATATAACCCAAATAAGACGGCATGCGAGCGATGATTTATGAAGGTGTTGACGACGAAAAAGTTGTTATGGTATCCAGCAGCTAATCAGAAGAAACCATCTCTCACGTTCATTAATTATTCTGAAGACTTTTGAACACCAGTAATTTTATTATAACTTTTCTTTTAATGAACGAAAATTGAAAATTTGTATTTCACAATATAGCTAAGAAGGTGACCCATAAACTGTACAAGGTGTCTGAAAGTTGGTTGCAAAATGAATGAGCGGCCAAGCTCCAAAGCCATTCTAAATGAATAAAACTAATACTTAACCATACATCAAAATACTATGGTATTACTATGGTATATATATATATATATATATATATATATATATATATATATATATATATATATATATATATATAGTAAGCGGAAGTTTCTCGAGAGCTCTTTCGGCTATCATCTCGTCAGGAGAAAATCGATAGCGTACAAAATAATATTGTGTCGAAAAATAAAGAATTCTAATGGAGAACTTATTAAATGTGCCAAAAATACGGGGACACTAAAATAAATTTATTAACGTATTTTTGGCACATTTAATAAGTTCTCCATTAGAATTCTTTATTTTTCGACACAATATTATTTTGTACGCTATCGATTTTCTCCTGACGAGATGATAGCCGAAAGAGCTCTCGAGAAACTCCCGCTTACTATTTTTAAAACTATATATAAATTCTGTACCTCTAAACATTTATATATATATATATAAATATATATAAATATATATATATATATATATATATATATATATATATATATAACTACTTCATTTACACACATAAAATTAATATACGAAAGTATAAATTTATGCGTAAACTTTAAGTATTTACTTCAAAAGTGCTCAATACGTAGGTAGAGCTAGTTAGTAATTTATAAAATATATATGGCGATTAATGTTCATTGGCTGATACGAACGTTGCGGTTGATACTAGAAAGCCGATTGGCTAACTAAAATCTCAGTAGACGGTGCGTATATAAGAACGACAGACAACCACAAAATTCGCGCATAAGCCTGAAGAGTCCTAGAGTGGATGAAACGCGGAATATTCGGTGTAGCTTAATCGCCATATATATTTTATAATTTACTATATATATATATATATATATATATATATATATTTGTGTTTGTGTGTGTGTGTGTGTGTGTGTGTGTGTGTGTTTGTGTGTGTGTATGTGAGAAAGAGGCTGCAGGGAAGAGAAAATGGGATCATCTACTAGGTTTCAAAACCGGTTTTGAACTCTATCAAAGATGGATAGGGTGCGCCGATCAGCCCCCATTCAGATGCGGCAACAGCACTCTACCCCTCTTATTGATACAATATATATATATATATATATATATATATATATATATATATATATATATATATATATATATATATATATATAGTTCTAGTTTATTTTATTATTTTCATTGTTTTTGCAATTCAGCTCATAGTTCATCACATTTTGTAAACAAAATATAATTGCGGCTGAATAAAAGACCAACGTATCTGATACTATCGGCCTAAGTATGAAAACCACATATTCAGCGTTAAACGCGCTGATTCAATGAACGCATCTTAATTTTGATGATTTTTTTTTCATTTTATTGGCGTTGCCTTTGATCTAAAATTTATTTCAAGTGGTTTTGACCTTTCAAAAAAATTATTTAATAAAACTTTAGCCAACGCGACGCCAAAGTAAGAATTTTCAAAATGGTGCTTGAACAAAATTAAGACACCTCTTAACGTTTTCTTTGTACTCATAAGTCATAAGAGTTATAGACATATTGCGGCGTGGAAGGCTTCCTGAATGAGACGCCTCATTTCATTAGGCGAATCACATTTATTAAAAATTAGAAACAACATGACCCGTTGAGTCACCTATTTGTTAAGTAAACGCCGGGCAACGCCGGGTAGAAGCATTTAATTGTTTTTTATCTATCTATCTATCTATCTATCTATCTATCTCTAATTATCTATCTGTCAAGCGGAGTAAATAACAGACCATTGAGAACTCTACCAAACTCCTCCGACAATTTTGGGTCTAAACACTTGAAATTTTAGATATATATATCTTGGATATGGATCTAACTTGATAACTTGATTTGAACCCAAAACAGTAAATCTTAAGGGGTCAAAATAGGGGTCAAAGTTTAAAAAAATTGACATCTGCGGTTTCTACCAAATTACTCAGAAAATTTCTGGTCTAAATATTTGAAATTTTACATAAAGGGTATTCAGAGATAGGGCAAGCTTTTTAATCGGTTTGGGTCGTAAATTTGAGCTACAAATATATAAATCTATGTATGTATGTTTGCATGTGTGCCTAAAACTTTCGACAGAGGCGACGGATTTTCACAAGATCAGTATCGTTTTGAAGCTCGACCCTTCAGACGAGAAATACCGAAACATTGGCTAAAAACATTAATATCTTCACCCTCAGCTGAGCACTTTTCTACAGGGAAGGGTCGCTTATTTTCGAAAGTCATGCACTCTTTTCGATTGTCTAGCCTTAATTTAAACCTACGTCACTTCCGGTTTGGCGGTGGTCGTAACGGCAAAGACGTTTATTTTTTTCGTTCTATTCCTCCTGAACGATTCGAATTGAATCCATGGTAATAGATGGGATCTTTTTGTAAAAGAGTCCTGACACTAATGGAAAAAAATATTTGGTGCTTGTCCAGAATCCTCCCCATATTAAAAAAACAAAACTAGAGAAAAATCTATATGATGTACGTACCCGTGACGAAAGGATCATATCATATTCCAAAAATTTCGTAAATTAAGTAGTAGTATTTTTATAACGCAAATCATTGGTAAGTGATGAATGGTAATTTGTATGCATTACAATGTAAATTTAGCATGAATTATTATTATCTCCCCTTTTCTTGAAATTTTTCAAAATGGTAGGCAAGACAGTCACCCATTGATTACTCATAAATTTCAATTTTCTTATTTAAAAATAAAACTACTTGATCAAATTACGTAATTTTTGGAATATGATAAAATAAACACTTTCTATTAAGAAAACTAATACCATTGTTGTGGGCCATGTAGAAATGACAAACATAAAAGAAAGGAAAATGATTATCGATTAACGAAGGTCGTTCTAAAAGTAAAACCTTCTTGTTTCAAATCAAACAATTGAAGCGTTACGAAAACGGGAGTGGTGCCATTGAATTAAGCGACCTTTTGTCCATTACAACTTTCTTCTTTCTGGTAGTTATGATAGTTAATGAACGGGACCTTGGTCGTGTTTTCAACAACCGATTCGTTGCTTATGAATCGGTCAAAGGACGAGTGCTTTCTCAAACGGGCTGGGGTATGGGGCGGTGAACAGTTTCCCTCAGAGTTACAAACAGACTCCAACCTGAGCTCAAAAACTGATTCCAGACTGATTCTCCTTGCTCTGCAGTGCCTTATGTATGAAGTGTTGGTGTGCGTCGGAGCCTGTCTTCCTACTACCACTTTTTTGTTTGCTCAACCAAACGCCTCCAAATACCCTGGCAACGCCGGGCACCCATGCCAGCATATATATATATATATATATATATATATATATATATATATATATATACATATATATACATATATATATATATATATATA
>NC_136523.1:47760137-47797637 GCF_053919585.1 Euprymna scolopes | reverse complement strand
ACTTGTACAACAGTGCTAATAAGCATTTTAGTCTTTTATAATCTTTTTATAATCATACATGTGTTACAAGGAAAGGTTATCCTCTTTCCATGTAAATAAGAAGAACATTAGATACGTGAAAATGAGATTAGAATAAGCCGACACTTGAACCTTGTAAGCAAAGTTCAGAAATTGAAATATTAAAATTTAGCTATTGTTAAATTCTATTAGAAATAGTTATATATTATTTGTATTGTAAAAAGAATTGATTGTTAGTTCTTTCATGAAAACTGAATTAAAAATGTCAGATAAAAAGAATGATCAATGCAAATTAAAATATATTGTAAAAAGTAGGTTACATTAAAAAATAAGTTAGTTGAGAATTCTGTTTTTGCAGAAGTGTGTTTTGGGCAAACATGTGCTTAGCCACGTGAGTTGGTCACGTTTTGGAACCACACATCTAGTGTCAAAGCAAAAAGAGAATTCTCAAATTAGTCAGATTAGAGAGTCGGGCAGTCGAGTTCGAGCAGTCAGTAGAGTCGGTCGGAAAGAGGCAACCATTCGCCCATGTATGGAGTATTGCTGTCATATTTGGGCTGGTGCATTGGCTACTAGTCTCTCGCTCCTTGACAAGGTTCAAAAGAGAGTCGCAAATCTGATAGACTCTGAACTGGCATTTAAGCTTCAGCTTCTGTCCCATCGACGAAACGTTGCATCCCTCTGCCTGTTCTACAAGTATTTTAATGGTGAATGCTCTAACGAACTGCAAGCACTTGCGCCCCCACGACGTGAGCACCCTCAACAGACCCGACAGGCTGCAAAATCCCACACCCACACTGTAGAGATCCTTAGATGTAAAAGATCTTTCTACTCCAGTAGTTTCTTCCTCATAACCGCTAGACTTTGGAATTCCATTCCAAGTCCCTGCTTCCCCAACTGTACTGACGTGCAGAAGTTCAAGTGCAACGTGAACAGACATTTTGTTGCCCAAATCCCTACATAGTACCCCAGTAGTTGTTGCCCCTGATAGTAGCCCCCTCTACACCAAAGTGGCAATGTGCCTTGTTTGGGGTGAAAATGTAAAAAAAAGAGCTGACATGGTCAGAGGAGAGTCCTCTTAGAGGCGAAGAACAAATGTGAATTCCTGACGTCATCATCATGTAGAATAAATGTGAATTCATGACGTCATCATCATTCGACCGATCCAATGAAATAACGAATCACCATCGATATTTGTAACTGTTGTCTTCGTGTCATCATTCCACAAATTGAAGGTATAGTGTTAATCATCTTAATATGAAATTTTTGTAACCCTCACAAGAAATGTATCTCTCCTCCTCCTCCTCCTCCTTCTCTCTAATATGTGTGATAAAAATAATACGAACTGCATATCTATTACCCTCTCTCCTCAAAGGTAAAAATGTCTTCCCCTCATCATTGTTATATATATGTCCGCCGTCTCTCTTCAATATGAATGCCCCCATTATATCATCTCTTAAAATGAAACCCCCGCTACACAACACATGGGAACCTGTTGAACTTGGAAATTATATGAAGTCGAGAGTTTATCTCTTTTCTGTTCCCGCGTTACTGAATTCAATTAGTTCCCCGTCTTTTTTTAATCGATTATTGTATTTACTGAGTGACTCGTTCCAACTTGAACATAAATCTAATGTACCATATCGTAACCAATCCATCTTATTTACGCATAAAATATATCTTAATTATACATCTTCTATAATATAAATCTCCCCCGTTTGTTTAAATGTATGTATGTATGTATGTATGTATGTGCCAGATCATGTCATATGCTACTGGTACCATGCAACTCAGTACTACCTGCCTCATGGTCGGGTAACCGGCGACTAAACTGGTTCCCACACCAGACTTGTTTGGTGAGGAGGGCGGCTAGTCTCCCTGAAGGATTAAAAACAAGACATTCCAAAGGGCGAATGAACCCTTTTTCGGGGTCAACGGCCAACTAGTACCATGTATATTTGTGTGTATGTATATATGTGTTGGGGTGGAGAGGACTCCCGTAAGCCATGGTGAAAGCAACCTTTCTAGGAGAACCGAATCTCTGATTTAAAAAGTCATAAAGCGGGAAACCAGTACTCGCATTAAGTTGGTCTGCAGTTTAACTTGTTGCTGGCTATCTTGCTATTGCTTGTTGCTGGATCCCAACATTTTGAACCGAGAGAGAGACTTAGCTGTCGTACAAAGCTAATACTCTGTAACATCATCTTTGTATTTGGGCATTTGGGCTCATGGACTTAAGTGTCTGAGGGAGTGGAACTCGTCTGACAAGACGTTGCAATCATCATGTATGTATGTATGTCTGCCTGCCTAAAACTTTCGACAGAGGCGACGTATTTTCACGAAATTGACATCGTTTTGAAGCTTGACCCTTCGGACGACAAATATCGAAAAATTGGCTAAAAACATTAATTCCTTCACCTTCAACTGGACACTTTTCTACACGGAGGGTTGTTTTTTTGCCGATATTTTCAAAAATCATCTCCTCTTTTCGAGTGACTAGTCTTAATTTAAGGCTTTGCAACTTCCGATTTGGCAGCGGCAAAAACGTCATGTTTTTTCAGGTTCTTTTCTTCCTTTGCGGTACAGGTGCGAGCCCGAGTGCCTACTACCACTTTTGTTTTTTTTTTTGCTCAACACACACCTCCAAACACCGGGCAACGCTGGGCAACGCTGGGCAACGCCGGGCACCCGGGCTAGTCTAATATATAAAAGGCAAAATAGGCACAAGCGTTTGTGTATGTCCGTTAAAGGCTTTTTGGATGGGGGTTCTCACGTCGGTCAAATTCTGTGAGAAGTTTTCACATACGTCCTAGATCGTAATATTTCGCATTCGCAAACGGACATTTCTTTCCTTTTTTGTTTTGATTCCCACTCGGGTGTTTGTTTGTTTTTTTTCGTATAAAGCGAAACTGTTCGAAGAAACGGCAAAGCATTTAAATCATTGTACGTTTGATTGACTATACGTACATTCGACACATGTAACTTCTGCTTACGCGATAGCAACATCGGCTAATCCTTTTTTCTCATCTTCTTTTCTTCTTTCACGTAACGGGTTCGAGCCAGCCTGCCTACTACCATTTTTTTTAACCTCACCTTCTTTTCCTCCTTCGCGTTACGGGTTCCAGCCTACTACCACCTTTTTAACACCTCTCTCCACCCTATTGTTTCTCCCCCCTCCATCGGGGGATTTTTATTCTTTTTTTAAACGATTTCGACAAGTACGAATGCATCTCAAGCATTCCTTTTTGAATTGGTTTAAATAAAAATTTAAAAAAAAACGACGTTACCTCGCTGACAGCTGCCTGGAGCAGTGAGTAATGAGGTCAGGTCGTAAACTTTTGGTTTTCACGTTCGAACCCACATAACAGTGGTCTATTTTTTAAAACAATTTTTTTTTCATTTTTTTTTGAAAGCTTAACATTTAAACAGCGCAACATTTTTCTTATTTCGAGGCTTACGAAATGTGATTTTTTTTCTTTTAAAACTAAGATATCTCCACTGGTCTATTATATGATCTCAAAAGTCTGTTTATGTGTACCTATGTTTGTATGTCTGCCTAAAACTTCTGACAGAGGCGACTGATTTTCACAGGATCGGTACCGTTTTGAAGCTCGACCCTTCGGACGACAAATATTGAAAAATTGGCTAGTAACATTAATTCCTTCGCTCTCAATTAGGCACTTTTCTACAGGGAGGAGGCGCATTTTCCGTATCCGTTGGATTGACTACCCTTAATTCCAGCGCTCGCCATGGATGCATCGGCTAAAACGTTACATTTTTTAAACCTTCCTTTTCTCCTTCGTCTTACTGTTTCAGTTTTGTCTTCTACGGTTTTTTTAACACCTCTCCACCTGGGCTGCCTACTCTTGCTTCGATTTCTCCCCTCCCACTACTACCACCTTTTTGGTGTTCCTTACTACACCACCTCGACACACCCGGGAAACGCCGAGTACTCCCACTAGTAAAATATAAATACATAAAATGTTATCTTATTTACACATAAAATATAAATACAATTCATTGCTCGATAGTGACTTTTACTATAATATTGACAAGAAAGTTCTTGCGGCTTTTAACTTTTAAATACAGATATTTCGACTCGAACAAAAATTTATTCATCGAAATAAGCACCATCAGAATCAACACACTTTTGCCAACGTAAAACAAGTGTATTTAACTCTTGCGTTCTGGTGACGATGAAGTCGCTCAAGGCGTTTTTGATTTCGCTTAGGTTTTTGAAGTATTTCTCACGCAGAAAGTTGTCGAGATGCTTGAAAAAGTAGTAGTCGGTAGGCGAAAGATCTGGAGAGTATGGCGGATGAGGCAGTGTTTCGTCTACATTCAAAAACTGTAATGGATGAGACCGGTCGCAGGTCACCAAACAGTCAGCATAGCCTTCTTTTGGTACAACTCTGGGCTTTGTTGGCGTCTAAGCACTGAGCTGAGCTTTGTTGGCGTCTAAGCACTGAGCTGAGCGTCGCCGGTTGCCGTAAAGAACCTACTTTTATCGCAAGTAATCACCCGATCGAGGAACGGATCGTTCTTGTTGCAAGGGAAGATACCACTTAATACCAGAGTTTTTTGGTTAACTTTCAATTCGTAAGGCGCCCATTTATCAAATACTTTTGTGTTTCTGATCTCTTTCAAGTAGTTGCAAATCGTCATATACGTTACGTCTAATTCAGAAGCAAGTTCTCGAACAGTTCTGCATCGATTGACTTTGAATAAGGCTCTTAATTCATCGTTGTCAACATCTAATGTCCGCCCACTATGTTTATAATCTTCAAGACTCAGAAACTGCATGAGAGCGAATGTCAAACTGTGGGAGATATTTCTGCTACACCCTATATGATTAATGCCTAAGATTATTTGCTGTGACCGTTTCTATTTTTGCAATGTTTCAGATCCAAATTTATATGATTAAGAATTGATGTCTCCTCATTAATTTTCATTGTCCATTGTCTGCTGACTGATATCAACACACAATAATTGATGTTTCTTTACTTTATTTAAGAATATAATTTTAAATCGTACATGCCTTGAATTACAAAAAAAAATGTCCAACAGTATAGGGTTTATTGTCATTCAACAATACCGTCCAAACGTCAACTTATGCAACAGATAGCTTGACTCAAAAGTTCACCCATGGAATCATTTATAATTTTTTTTACAAGGAAGTCATCATTTATAAAGACCTAAAGGTTACTCGAGGATAAGGGTTAATTAATGTAAAGTGGTAGTGTAGTAGTCGTTACGCGTGCAGATTGGGTAGAACTGGGATTATTTAAGGCGAAGGCGCAAAAGGAACTTGTTTACATTGGACTTGAAGGCTACCATATTGTAATCGGCCGGGAAGCAGGCCAGTCGAAAGTGTTCCGATGGCGGGCAGTTTTAGAAAAAAAAAACTTTGTACATGGAATCTGAGTTTAGATTTAGGCATAGATAGAGATTGGGGTAAATTATTGATAGTGTTTTTTTTTTTCTAGTCGAGTGTTTTTGTAAAAGTTTAGTATGGCAGGACCATATAGTGGAGCTCAGAGGAGCACTTGCCATGAAAATAACGGCAGAGTAGAGGGGGGGGGAGCTTGCAACGTCTCTTCAGTGGGAAAGAGATTGCAGGGAAGAGAAAAGTGCATCACCAACTGAGTTTCAAAGCCGAGTTTGAACTTTATCAATTACTAGTAGGCCAACCGGCGTTGCCCGGTCGTAAAATATGCATAAATATTACATTTTAATTCATACCGAAACTAAGACGTGCATGCGAGCGTTATATTTCTTTTCAAAACAGGTCACTTTGTGCACGTAAAAAAGTACTCGAGCTGAGATCGAAACCAAAGCCTATAGAAAGTGTGTCAAGTACGATAAGCATTAGGTCAGCTTAACACATCTCGTCACGCTTGCATCTTTTTCTTCCGAGTGACTGTTGTCTAATTGTTATGACCTTCCATTTCTTGTAATAAATAATTTTACGAAGAATTCTTCATAAGTTATAATTTCGGTTTCGACGTCATATATATATTTTTTTAATTGCAACTTTATAATATATGAGAATCGATAGAAAATTGATTCTATAATAATATTTACGAAATCTGCATTAATTAAAATATATTTAAGCATATTTAATGGCCGGGCTACGCCGGGTCTTACTGCTAGCTTAGATAAATACTTTTGCAGTTTTAACAAAAGAGCTACAATAATATCGGGGCGTTTTCATTTACGCTGAACATCTACAGAATGCCAACATCAATATATTACATATGAATAAGTCCTCTGTGGAATTTCCACAGGTCTCGCTAGTTATTATTATTATTATTATTATTATTATTATTATTATTATTATTATTATTAGCAAGTACGAGGTGCCATCAGTAAGTTTCCAGACGTTATTTTTTGTACAGGCATTTAAAATTGTCGTAGATTCTTGCAAATTCAGTATGTTATTGCTATGCATTTTATGTGATGACTGACCAGTTATTATGATTTCAGGTTCAAATGAACAGCTGCAGTAGAAATTGGAATACACACTACTAAAGCCTGATTGTCACAGTTGGTGAATTTCAAAAGTGCAATCTGGACGTGAGGACACTTCAGAGGAACGTTATGCAATAAAATTCTGCTTTAAACTTGAAAAAAAATGTATTTAATGCTTCAGACTGTTTTTTGGACCATCTTGTATGAATCGAGCATCGATTTTTGAATGGCATAAGTGATTCAAGGAAGGCAAGGAATCTGTGAGGAATGATGAGAGGTGTGGGAGGAGTAAGAAAGTCAGAACACTTGAGTTTATTGGTCAAATAAAGAATTTCATGGATGAGGATAATCGTGTGTCTATAGAGGCAATAAATGCACAGTTTGATGTCAGTGTGGGAACTGTACACACGATTATTCGCGAGGAACTGAAGATGCGGAAGATTTGCACGAAGTTTGTACCAAGGGTACTGAGAGAATATCGGAAAAAAGACGTTGTCATGACAGCAGGGAGATGGTCGAGCTGATCAATTCAGATCCTGTAGTTCTTGATGCTCTTATGCCTTGCGATGAAAGCTGGATCTATTGCACTGACTCAGAGATCTAAAGATATAAAAACTTTTGATGACCCCTGTTTTTGATAGCGCAGGCATAATCCACATGTACTGGGTTTACACTAGACAGATAGTCAACAAGTAATACTATGTTGAGGTTTTAAGGAAGTTCAGGAAGAAATTCTATAAGAAGCCAGTACTCTTCAAATCGAATCAGTGGCATTTTCATCAGGACAACGCGCCAGTTCACAATTCCATCCTTGTCACAGATTGACCAAAATGGGCATAAATACAGTTCCTCGCCTTCCCTATGGTCCAAACCTTGCTCCCTGTGACTTTTGGTTATTCCCTAAGCTCAAGGAAAACGTTAGCGGCTGTCGTTATGTGACAACCGACGAATTGAAAGAGGCTGTGACGAGGGTTATTAACACGCTCACACAAGAGAACTTTCATGGAACCTACCAGAAGTTGTTGAAGAACAATTCAACAAGTGCATTGCAGCCGGAAGAGATTACTTCGAAGAGGACTAGTGTTTCATGTGTGTACTATCAATAAAATTACCAATACGAAAAAGTCTGGGAACTTATTTAAGGCATCTCGTATATACACCATCAGTTGTGAGTATATATAACGACCGAACATATACTAAAATGACTACTCTACTACACTGACACCTCAAAGGAGGTGGCAGTTCTTGGGAAAATGGGCTTATGATAACAAAACTGATACTACACTACCTAGGATAGGAGGTCATGTTTGTGAGTATAGTTTAATGATAACCGAACAGATGACACTGCTTCAAAACAAAAAGAAGAGATAATGCCTGGGAGGATGGTTTCACAACAACAGAACTGATACTACACTGCATTAGTCAGCAATATAGTATAGTAAGCTAAATTGAGCATTAAAGATATAGTTTCGGGTTCAGACACATATACCAGATTTCCAGTAGTAATAATGTAGTTTTGGCTTGAGACAGACAGACACCAAATTTCCATTAATAATTGTTATAATATTATAGTTTGGCTTCAGACAGGCAGATACTAAATCTCCATTAATAATCTTCTATATAATATAATGACCGCAGAAATTCCCCTCTCAACCAAAGTATCGTAGGTTTCCAAATATGCACATACCACACACAAAGTCAATACATATAGTCTAATAATATCTTTCAAATACTATTTTAGACACATTAAGTCGTGCTAATAAAATACTACATTACATTCTACGAGAAACACCATCACAATTGCAATATCTTTGAAGGAAGGAGTCCATATTTTTCTCTCTAAATATTTTGCCCTCCTACTGCTACTAGTTGTCACCGGAACTAATGATACATTTTTCACAGAATCTGATTACACCAATCGTAACGGGTCCATACGTATATAGACCTAGCATAATCTTTCCAATTTGTGATTCATAAATAATAAATGCTTCCTTGCCAAAGTTCGTCTATTTTGATTGGCTGGGACTTGACAATTCTCGGGAATCCAGTTATTGACTTTAAAAGCGAACGCTTCCGACCATTAAAATATGGCGTCACTAAGAGACATTTTATTTCCCCCTGCCTTTGTTCGTTTTATGCATAGCTTGTTTCAGAACTCCAAAATATTTACGTCTTTTATGTTAAGACTAGCATGGATACCCGGCGTTGTACGGGTGGGCATAAAGTTCGGTTTGGACACAATTTCAAAAAAAAAAAAAACTGACAAAAACACGAAAATATAATTATTAAAAAATAGAAGAAGAATATGTGACACCAGGTATTTCGGCAGAAGGGATACGAAGATAAAACGATATTCTCCGGATATTGAGCACTGTTTGATGAGTATATACCAGTTTAAGCAAACTTCTTTAATGTTGCCTTAGTCTAGAAAGATTTCTTGTTACGGCAACGAAAACAAAATGAGAATAATTCAATTTAAAAAATAACAAAGTAGAATTTGCTTTAACCGAATGTGTAGGATAAAAATTAGCAGTTACGGTGTCAAAAAATTACATTACATAACTCTCGAAATAATAAAAATGTTTTGTGTTGATTTTAAAAATGACAAAGAAAATGTTTTAACTCTGTTTAAATGTTAAAACTGTAAAAAAAAACACAATAAAAAGTTTGTTTGTTTTCGGTTTATAGTCATTGGATTAGAATTTTAACCTTCAGTTTATTAAAAACTCTGATAAAAAAAATAAAAATAAGGAAATTGTTTTCGTTTTGATATAAAATTACAAAACAACCCTGTTAAATAAAAAAAGATCACCGTTACATGTACGCCTACGTCAATACTAAAGCTTAGGAGGCAATCTCCTAATCCACTGGCCTACAACGCTTACTGCGAAATAACGGAAATTCTTTATTGAAACCAATTCAAAAAATAATACTTGACGCGTATGCACAGTGTTCGAAGTCGTTTGGACAGAAACAATTTAACTGACCCTTTCTCTGTTTAGAACTTTATTTCTATATGAAATAATTGACCATCTTTTCTAATTCTTACATATTATGTGGCCAAGGGATCGCTCTTTCAGATGGTAGCAGTCTCGACGAAGTCTGGGTCGTCTGACAAAGGTTTTAGCGAGACATACTAACATACATACATTCACACACAATAACAGACGACTGAGATTTATATTATAGACTAGCGGGAGGTACCCAGCGTTGCCCGGGTGTTTAGAGGTGTGTGTGCTCCGGCGGAGTGTTAATCAAAACATAAGAATAAGCGAAGTAAATATTTTAAAACTTTAAAAAATCAAAAAACAAAACACAAAAAAACTAAGGTAAGGCAAACGAACGATGTTAAATGTAAAAATCGGAAAAACAAAAAAAGAAAACAGAAAAACGAACGTTAAAACTTCTTTAAAAAATCTGACCCCCCCCCTCCAAAAAAAAAACGTGAAAAAATTGTTGCCCGGGTGTTTGGAGGTGTGTGTGCTCGAGCGGGAGGTGGGGGTGTTAATGAAAACATAAGAATAAACTAAATAAAAAAAACTAACGTAGGCAAACGAACGATGTTAAATGTAAAAATGGGAAAAACAAAAAAAAATAACGCGAAACAGAAAAACGAAGGTTAAAAAAATAAAAAAAATAAAAAAAGCACGTGAAAAATAACTTAAATAACCCTGCTTCAATGTTAAAATTAAAAAAATCGAAAAAAATAAAAAGACATCTCACACCACGATTCGAACCAACCCCCTTTAGATAATGAGGCCGCGCTCTAAGACGACGTCGCGGAAATTGTGCTGCTTTTTCACATATTTAAAGTAAATCAGGTTACGACGTCGTATGACGCATGCGTAGAAGCGAACTCGTCATGAGAGGACGGTGTTTGCTGATTCCCCCCCCCCTGTAGAAAACTACTAATTTCAGGGTGAAGGAATTAACGTTTTTGGCCAATTGTTCGATATTTGTCGGGCGAAGGTAGGAAGTTTAACATGATACTGATCTGGCAAAAATCCGTGACCCGTATGAAAAGTTTTTGCAAGACATACAAACACACATACATACATACAAACAAACACACATACATACACACATTTTCGCTTTTATATTTATAGATTTCTCCTTAAAAATAAAAAAAACTAACAAAAACCAAGAACAATTGACAAAATACGTAAGAATATTTGTTAATTGTTTTATCACGACGACGACGATGACGCTTCTTCATCAAAATATAAACAAACTTGGAGGTTCTTGATTTTGTTTTATACACACTACGTATACAAATCGTCTTCCAAATATTTTTGTCTTTTGTATTAAGATTTATCATAAAAAATACAAACAAAATAAGATTAAGCACACTACGTGTACATGGGTTATTTTTCAAACAGTTGCACTGCATATCTATTTATTGATGAGTTTAGCTCCCACATATTTGCGCCTCTTATAAGATTTCTCCTAACAAAAACAAAAAAAAACAAACAAAATACAAACAAAAAAAAAACAATTAACAAAATACGGAAGTGTATTTGTTAGTTATTTTAAGACGAGACGACGAGGTCAAAACATAAAGAAACTTACCAATATATCTGGAGTTTACATTATTGATGTTTCAAGCTGTCGCATTTCATATATATTGAAGAGTTTAGCTTCCCAAGTTTTTGTCTTACATTCAGATTTTTCCTATAAAATACAAAACACAATTGCGTTTTTTTTATTCTTATGCCGAAAATAAACAAACAAACAAACAAAAAAAACACGAAAGTTTATTATGGCTGTATTAAGGATGCTAAATCGTGACTAAATTGAAAAGGTTAGCTCCTAAATTGTTGCGGTTTCTTCTAATTATTATACCGAAAAAGAAGTAAATGCGAAAGTTAATTGAACAAAATAAAACAAACTTATTTTCCCCCAACAATCTTATTTTCGTAACATATTTCTTTTAATAAAATTACGTTTTTTTTTTTTCAGGACAAATCATATTAAAAAAAAGACGCTATTATTTGAAAGCTATACACTTCAATATATAAGTATATATGAAATGCGTCGGTACTTCGCCACAGTAAATTTATTTTTGGCCACTGGCCGGCAGTCGCTCCCACTAACAACCGTAGTTAAATTGTTTGTTTTTTACAAGTTGGGTGGGGTGGCATACTTCCGCCGGGCAACGCCGGTATACGGATCCTGCTTGTAGAAGTAATAATATGGTTAATATATCTCTATTAGTAATATAATATTAATCCTTCTTATTGAGATTAGTTCATCACACTTGCTAATTAAAAGTCGCATATTTTTACACGTTAACGACCAGAATATAACATTTTCTTTCATCTGAGATGCTCGAGTGTGAAATACATGTTTTATACTAAGTGGTCATATCCGTTCGGGTATCGGCGTGTCTGTCCGCTATGATTACTTTCAAAATAACATTTGCATCGTTAAGCGCGCAGATAGAATGGATGCATGTTTAAAATATCCGTTCTCGGTTATTTTGAGACGTTCGTTATTTTTATTTTAATTGATGTATTTCAACGACTTCCGTTCTAGACAAATTATTTAATTCCTGCAAACATTTTCTTCTTCTTCTTCTTCTTCCTCTTCTACTACTACTACTACTACTACTACTACTACTTTTCTCTCTTCTTTTTTTTACATTTGCTTCTTTGACGTCTTCAGTTTCGTCATTATCTTATTCTTTCCCGTTTTCTTTTTCTTTTTTTTCTCTTTTCTTCTTTTCCTACTCTTGTTATTCCTGTCCCTCTTTCGCATTTCCGTTTTCTTCCTCGCGTTCTTTTTTTTTTATTTTTTCTTCCTTTTTCTCTCTTTCGCTGTTTCTCATTTTTTTAAAAACCTTTTTCTTCATCTTTTTCTTTCTCTCCCCTCTTCGGTCGGGTTCTTCGTCCACTTCTCCGTTTTCTTCTTCTTCTTCTTCTTCTTCTTTATTTGTCCTTATTTCTTTTTTCTTATCCTTTTCTTTCCTTCTTTTTCTTTCCTTCTTTTTCTTTTCTTATTGTTTTCTTTCTCTCTTTCGTTTCTCATTCTTCTCTTATTCTTTTTCCTCACTACCCTGTCACGTGATTCATTCAACTAATCAGCGCTTAGTGTTTTCCACCCCTCCTCATCTTTACTTTCTAACAGTTTTCACTCCTCATATTCGTTGTTCCTGCATAATGCATTCAAAATATATCTTTAAGGCCCTTTGCTAAAAACATGTTGCATTAATAAAAAAAAAAAAAAAACGATTTTTAAATAAAATGTAAATGAGAAATTTGAAAACTTCGAAGCGTTGGATATAATGATAAAATAATTTTTTATTCACTTTTTTATTGTAAGTCCAATAGCGAAATATTGGACTTACAACAAAAAAAAATAGTAAATAAAAAAATGATTTTATCATTATAGCCGACGCTTCAAAGTTTTCAACTTTCTCATTTAAATTTTATTTTAAAACTAGCCTATGTGTTCGGCGTTGCCCGGGTGTTTGGAGGTATGTGTAGGGCAAAAAAGAAAAAAATTGTAATAGGCAGGCTTGAATCCGTATTGCGAAGGAGGAAAAAAAATGTGAAAAAATGAACCTGACGTCGTTGCTGTTGCGTCCATCGCTAAACCGGAAGTGACGTAGATTTAAATTAAGATTAGTCAATCGAAAGGAGGCGATGACTTTCGAAAATATCGGCCAAGAAAGCGACCCCTTCTTGTAGAAAAGTGCCCAGTTGAGTGTAAAGGAATTAATGTTTTGAGCCAATTTTTCGATATTTGTCGTCCGAAACGGCGAGCTTCCAAACGATACCGATCTCGTGAAAATCCGTCGCCTATGTCGAAAGTTTTAGGCATACATACATACATACATACATACATACATACATACATACATACATGCATTTAAACAGACAGGTGAAATTTATATTATAGATAAGTGTCTTCAAAAAGTGTGTGACCGTCTTTTACTTTAAACGATTTGTAGTTATAAACTCCCCAGCATTGCCCGAAACAAAAGTGTAGCATAATTTTTATCCTTCTATGCCCCTCCCCCGTTTTCCCCATCCCCATCCACCCCTTTCTTCTTCGCCCAGACCATTCCGTTCTCTTGGCATATACACACATGGCTTTGTGAAAAATACCAAAGTTGCTTCTCTTTAGTTAATAGTTGGAAATCACACACGATAACATTAACAGTTTAGTTGTATATCTTGATAACATTAAATTAGTAGGCCACTCGGCGTTGTCCGGTCGTATAATACGCTTAAATATGATATTTTTAATTTATGCAGATTACATATTTATTATTAGAGACAATTATTTATCGATTTTTATATTGAACCTAATATATTGGAGTGAGATCAAAACTAATATAAATATATATGACTAGGGTGCCATCAGCTAGAATCGAACCTAAAACACAACTTCCTACCATCATTCCTAAGAGTCTGGGTCACACCCATATATATATATATATATATATATATATATATATATATATATATATATATATACTGTTTTAAAAATAATAAATAAATAAAAATGTTATATACGTCCAAATTAAAAAGGGCGACTTTCTAAGTAAATAAAAAAATTAGCTCCCAGGCGGAGCCAAATAACGACAATAACAATATATATATATCATCCTTTTTTAAAAGATGGAATAGCCCGATTGTCGAAGACAAGATTCAAGCAAGGGTACAGGGTCAACAGAGTTTTATAATTATATAAATAAGTGGCTATTTCACCCCCAAATAATGAACCTTTATTTTAATATTATAAATCTAGGGTTAAAAAATAACTTCATAGGTATTTTTTGTGTATTTTTCAAGTTTTAGTTGGACATGAAAACATAATTTTTTTTTATATAATAGACTATCATAAAGACACATCTTACGTTTTTTATAATAAATTATGAAAATGGCTAATGGCATTAGTACTTATTAATTCACAAGTGGGACCCGTGGACATTCCAAGTTTATTCTCAATAATTGTATAGTTTTACTACTACTACTACTACTACTACTACTACTACTACTAATAATAATAATAATAATAATAATAATAATAACCAACATTTCTGTGGAAATTCCATGGAATGATAAATATATTGAATCAACAAATATGTTTTGATAAAGCTGACACTTTTCTGGATAGCGCAAAAATAGTTTTTGGACAAAAATAAACAATAACACGCAACAGATGAATTTATTGAAAATAATGCCGATTGTATTTTACATATAGACTTAGCTCAAATGATATAAATTAATAAGCATTAATAAATACTCAGAACATAATATTGTGCTATATAGTTCAATACAAATATAAAATTACATTGTAAGAGACGAACTTTAACTTACTTCTTGACTCCAGCACCTCTTGGTAGGCATTTCTTTATTTTTGCCCTTTTTCTTTCCAATGTACCCTTTTTTGTATTACGTTTCACTGACTTCGTTTCTCAGTGAAGAATCGCCACACACACACACACACACACACACACACACACACACACACACACACACATATATATATATATATATATATATATATATATATATATATATATATATATCTTGGCAGTACTTCGCAAATGAAGATTCTATGAAGGGGTTTTTCAACGTCTACTGCAGGCATGTTTGTGCTTGACGAGCTCGATGTGAGACAAGCAGGTTTTGCCACAGCGGCTGCAGTCAAAAGTCACGTCAGGTGTGGCTGCTGAGGCTTCCCGAATCTTTCTCCTGCAGCGCTTCTCATGCAGATTCTCTGTGCAGGAGCCTGGTGGACAGTACGTCGCTAGGTATCACAATTAGCAGCGAGAGCAGACCACCGGAGGTGGTCAATGTGGCAGTCATCTTCAGAGAGTCTTTATATCTTTTCTTTGGAGCCCCTCTGCCAGTAGAGAGTTCGCCATATTGGACTATCTTGGGCAGGCGATGATCGTCCATTCTGAAGATGTGTCCGACCCAGCGTAGCTGTAACTTCAGCAGCATGGCGATGCTGGTGATTTCCGCCCACTCGATGACCTCAACATTGGTGACATAGTCACTTCAGTGGACGTTGAGAAGGGTGCGGAGACAGCGCTGATGAAAACGCTCGATGAATCGTAATTGGTGGCGGTAAATCTTTCAGGACTCAGAGCCGTACAGGAGGGTGGAGAGTACTACGGCTCTGTACACACTGATTTTTGTGCAATTTTTTAATTCTCTGTTTTTCCAGACTCTGTTGAACAATCTGCCAAAAGCGCTGTTTGCTTTGGCCAATCTGTTTATTTCTCTGTCGCGTTTGGCATCTGATGTAATGGTACATCCTAGGTAGGTAAACTGGTGAACGGTCGCCAATGGTGATGTGGAGAGGGTGGTACTCTACTCGGGGAGCTCGTTGGTGGAGAACTTCCTTCTTTTTCAAGCTGACCTCGTCCGAAGAGCTGGGCAGCCTCTGCGAAGCAGGATGTGAGGCGCTGTAAGGCTGTTTCGGTGGGGGCAAAGAGGAGGTCTCGGATCAGTTATTCGAAGGTCTTTGTGTGGGCTTGAAGCCTTTTGAGGTTGAACAGACTGCCGTTGAGGCGATAGCGAATATAGACAGCATCGTCATCGTCAGGATCTTCGGTCGCCTGTTTGAGCATCATGCAGAAGAAGATGCTGAACAGAGTCAGTGCCAGAACGCATCCCTGTTTTACGCCATTGACAATGAGAAAGGGTTCTGAAAGGTTGTTATTTACTCTGACCTGACCGCTTTGGTTCTCATGCAACTGAACTATCATGTTGAGGAGCTTTTGGGGGGTCAGCTGAGGCGCTCCAAAATCAGCCAAAACCCCTTCCGGCTCACTGTATCAAATGCCTTGGTCAGGTCCACAAATGTTACCTAGCCCCCTCCCCTGTTTTGTTCACGACACTTCTCTTGCAGTTTTCTGAGAACAAAGACCATGTCCGTGGTACCCGAGTTTGCTCTAAAACCACATTGCGTTCTGGGAGGTGGTCTTCTGCGATGGAAGGTATCAGTTTGTTTAGGAGCAAACGGGCAAGGATTTTACCTGCGATCGATAGCAGGGTGATTCCCCCAGTAGTTAGAGCAGACTGATATTTCGACCTTGTTTTTGTACAAGATAACAATGACTGCATCACGAAGGTCCCGTAGAAGTTCTTGCTCCCAACAAAAGACAAGGAGCTCATGAAGTCTACTATGCAATGCTGAGCCTCCATATTTCCAGATCTCTGGTGGGATCCCGTCGATTCCTGCCGTCTTTCCACTCTTCAACTGTTTTATGATCACATTGAGTTCTTCCATAGAGGAAGGTTCATCCAGTTCCACTTTGGCTGATAGTTGAGGGATGCGAAGGAATACTGAGTCCTGAATGACTCGGTCAGCTCTGAAGAGAGTTTGGAAATGCTCAGACCAACGGTTCAGGATAGATGCTCCATCCGTGAGGAGCGTCTGGCCTCCGCACTACGCAGTGGACTCTGGACGCGGTGCGTGGGGCCATACAGTCTTGAGGGCTTCATAAAAGCCTCTGTAGTCAGCAGCGTCTGCATACTGCTGTGTTCTTACTGCGAGGTTGGACCACCACTCGTTCTTTAAGATTCTAAGCTTGTGCTTGAGGTTGCTGCAGATGTGACGGAAGGCTGCTCCCCTCAGCGGACAGGACGGGCGAGCCAAGTATGCCCGATGGGTTGATCTCTTCCTCTCAAAACATTCTTGTATTTCTTTATTGTTTTCATCAAACCAATCCCGGTTCTTTTTAGTGGAAAACTCCAGGACCTCCTCAGACGTCTGCAGGATTGCTGTTTTCAGTTAATTCCAGAGTCGCTCAGGTGTGGGAACTTCCTCTGGTCCTCTGACGTTTTTGAGCTTGAACTGCAAGCCCGCCTGGTTGAGAGTTATCACATCAGCTGATTGTAGTTTGCTAAGCTTGTACGTTACCTGGGTTGCCCTCCCTTCCTTGATTTGGGTTTGAAGTGCAGCCGGATTTTGCAACGCACAAGGCGGTGGTCAGTATTGCATTCTGCACTGGACATCACTCGGGTGTGTAAAACATCTCTGCGGTCTCTTTGGCGTACTAGGGGGTAATCTATGAGGTGCCAATGTCTGGATCGAGAATGCCTCCAGATTGTGTTTAGTCTGTCTTTTTGCTGGAAGATGGTGTTTCTGATGACGAGTTGCAGCTCCATGCAAAACTCCAGCAGCAAACGCCCATTTGTGATGCAGTTGCCAATGCCATGTCTGTCAAGCACTCCTCTCCAGGCAACTGCATCCCGGCCCACTCTATCGTTAAAGTCACCGAGGATTATCACCTTATCGGCTGCAGGGGTGCGCCGCAGTATATAGCGGAGCTCTGAGTAATCTGTCTTTTTGCTGCAGGTTCAGCTTGAAGAGTTGGGGCGTACACACTGAGAAGCCTAGCAAATTCCTTATTCCTCAGAGGGAGGCGCATTGACATGATGCGTTCCGAATGACCAGCTGAAAGGCTTTCCAGTGGTGAGGTGATCGCTCGAGAAATGCCCTCCTCGTTGCAGGTTTCCCAGACCAAAAGAGGGTGCATCCGGCGCCGTGTTCCTGAAGGCTGCCGACCCCAATGAAACAAACCTCGCTAAGTTCAGCGATGGCGATATCAAGCCTGGACAGCTCAAGTGCAATTAAAGCAGAGCGACGCTCAGGTCTGTTATTGTCGTCTTTGTCTAGCATAGTTCTAATGTTTCAACATGCCAGCGTCAGTGCTTTTGCACCCTTATAGATGGGTGCGTACCTTCCTTTCTTTGTAGTATTTCGACCGCATTGGAAGATGCTCGCAAGCCAACTGGGGGTAACGGAAATGAGCTTTTGTTAGGCCACATTTTCTAGGCCCCTCTCCTTGTGGTTCCTAGATAAGGCTTTGATCATTCAGGGTGCTGCCGAGTGATGTTGTCCTCTCCAGTGTCAACATCAAGCGACCAATATCCTGAACTGCCTGCGTGCAGGATTTGGAACTGCGGCTTCAAATGATCATCTTCCACCTGCCGTTTTCGCCCCTTTCCCATCGCTACAGGACTTGGTAAAGTTGATGGCAAGTGGACGTACACGTGTCCTTCAGGCCTATGCAGTGGATTTTTATGGTGAAGTGCAGTGTGCACGGTACTGGTCCCACCCTTTACACCCGTGGCTCATCCATCATGGCCAAGCAAGCTTGGACGGGTCACAGTTCATAGGTTTTACGTCAGACTGTCCTTGTCCTAGCATCTGGCTCCAAAACCTTCCCCGGAGGCACGGGAAACATATTGGCCAATGACCTCATCATGAAGCTCATTACCTCTGGCCGGTGACCTCAGATGAAGTTCAGTGGTGCAATGTTAGGCACCAACCCCTCGCATAGTTTAGCCCGCCAGCTGAAGTGGTCTACCGGGAAAGGACGCTTGTAGTCAACATGTGAGAGAGATTTAGGGATGAGTGGGGACCAGTGACGTTCGTCCACCCTATAGGGTAGGAAGCAGCATGCCGGACAACAAAGGTACTACCCCTCCTCAGAACCCCTATATATATATATATATATATATATATATGTGTGTGTGTGTGTGTGTGTGTGTGTGTGTGTGTGTGTGTGTAGCGTGAGTTAATATAGATATATAGAGAAATAGAGAGAAAGATAGAGCGACAAAATGAAAGACACAGGAAACAGAAAGAAAGGAGAGAGTGGACGAAACGAAAAAAGAAGAAAAAAAACTATAATAAAATAGTAAATGATAAAAATAAAGAAAGACATGTATACATACACACATATACATTGAGAGAGGTAGAGAGAGAGAGAGAGAGAGAGAGAGAGAGAGAGAGAGAGAGAGAGAGAGAGAGAGAGAGAGAATGGATAAAAGAGGTTTTGTTTTAAAATAAAAACATTACGTACCACAAGACATGCTTCATTTACTTCCGGTGGCGCGAGTAACTTCCACTCAATTGCAACTTTGAAACGAACCCAAGTTTCAACTTTGACGTTTAAGAATGCGACATGACGCACACCCATCGCCATTTTGGTTTAGCTAATTAAATCTATTTTTGTTACTTGACCCAAATATTTTTTTTTCGATTCCACATAAAGATGTCAGTTGAACAAAAAAATGCGTCAGATGACTGCAAAGTAATCCTATTGGAGTCGCGGGGCTAAAAATGTTCCAAGAATCCTTACTCATACCTAGTTTTTTTACTGGGGAAATCATCATTAATGAAAGCCAAGAACAACTCGGGCATGAAGGTAAACAAGAGGGGACTGAATGCTGAAAAGATAGAGATGATTTTCGCATCTCATCTTTGCTATGTTCTGGATGATCGTTGGGGAACCAAGGATGATTTTATAATCAGTTTTCCCACCCAGAATGTTTTTTACCTTTCTAGGCGGGTAACTTACTCCTAGTTCGGTCGGCCCTCCAACTTCTTTCTTAGCCTGTTTTACCTACTTTGCCCCCCCCCCTTCAGTTCTTTGCGAATTGTGATGGTCGTATGACATGGCTGTAAAACTATAATTCGTTTACTTTCTCTTTCTTTTTTCTTTTATTCACTCTTTCTTTTTCTTTCCACCTCTTCATTTATTCATCTTTCTTTTTTATGTCTTTTCGCTCACTTTTTCTTTTTCTTTATTTCTTTTTTTCTTTCATTTTTTCTTTCTTTTTCATTCTCTTCCTTCATTTCGCTCGGTTTTTATTTATTTATTCATTCATTTTTTTAATATATTTCATTCTTTCTTTCTTCTTTCTCTTATTTTCTTCATTTCTGCTCCCATTTTCTCTTTCTTTTATTTTTATTTGTTTCTTACTTTCTTTCATTCTTTCTTCTTTCATTATATCATTCTTTCTTTCTTTTTCTTCTCTTTCTTTCTTAATTTCACTCCATTTTTTCTTTCTGTCATTCTTCCATTTTTCTTTCTTTATTTATTTTAGTCTTTCATTATTTGTTTTCTTTTTCTATTTCTTTCTTTTTTATTTCTTTGTTGTTTTTTCTCTTTCTTTATTTCTTTCTTTTATTCTTTCATCATTTCTTCTTTTATCTTTATTTATCTCGTTTTTCCCCTTTCTTTCTTTATTTCGCTTCGATTTTTTATTCTTACTTCCTTTTTTATTTAATTCTTTCTTTTTTATTCTCTTTACTTTTCTTAATTTTTTTTCTTTCAATGCTGTTTCTTTTTTCTTTCATTTTCTTAGTGTATTTTATTCTTTATTTTTCTTTCTTTTATCTGGCTTTCTTTTCTTTATGTTATTTTCATTGTTTACTATATTTCTCTTTCTTCCTTCTCTTTTTTATTAATTCAAACTTTCATTCGTTTCCTTTCTTTCTTTTTCTTTTTTCTTTCTTTGCTTTCCTTTCATTTATTTCTCTGTTTCTTTTTTTTCCATTCTTTAATTCTCTTTTTATTTCTCCTCCTTTCTTTTTTTCTATTTCTTTGTTTCCTTTCCTTTCTTTTTATTCCTTTCTTTCTCTTTTCTTTTTTCTTTCTCTTTTTTCTCTTTTTTCTTTCTTCCTTTCTCTCATTCTTTCGTTGTTTTTCATTATTTTTTCTCCTTCCTTTATTCATTTCCTTTCTTTTTTCTACATCATCGTTCCTTTTCTGTCATTCTCACTTTTTTAAAATTTTACTTAATCCGTATTTTTGCTCCAAACTCGTCAGAAGATCTTCATATATTTCAACTGTTCATTTGAGTCTGTTCTATATATGAATTTATCATAGCTAAGATCCGCCCGAGGATAAAAGTTAAGGAAACAAGTGTCAACGGAAAGAGGAGGAACAATATGGAAGTACTATCATTAATCAATGACAAGAACTGTGTTTGATTACTAGGGCTATGACACGAGAATAATCTTTTCATTGTTTTGACTCTCAAGTATATATCTGACACAGTTAATCAATCGAGAACCACATCACTCTATCTAAAACATATAAGATATTAACTGATATATACTCGAGTGTCAAAATAGTGAAAAGAATATTCTCCTGGCATAGCCTAATTGATTACCTTGAGATGGATCAATGACAAAAAAATTATCAATTTTGGATTTATTCATTTTGGATTTGAAGACGACCAAATTGTAATGTGGGAAGCAACCATACGGAAATATGCACCACATGTGAGAAGCCCTTACAAAGAAGCTCTGCCTGTGGAATTCCACCTGACACTACGCACATAGAGGCATAAAGCAACGACTTTTCTTGGATAAATCTTGCCATTCTTTCTTTTTAATATTAGCTTTTCATCATCATCATCATCATCATCGTCGTCGTCGTCATCGTCATCGTCGTCGTCGTCGTCATCATCATCATCATCATCATCATCATCATCATCATCATCATCATCATCATCATCAAGCGGTGTCCTGCCTGGAACAGGCATTGACAGCTATGGCTCTCGATCTATCCATCACTCTCTCGAGGCATTCATGAATTCATTGTTGCTCATCATTTTTGATGTTGCCCAGGTATTCTGACTGTCAACGTATGTTAATCGCTGTAATCCTCTGCTTCTTCTAACTTATGATCTTTCTTGTCGAACTAATCTGTTCTATTTCACTTTTTTTGTAGACATGGTCCATGAAACTCATTTGCCGTTTTAGACCTTTTCTGTGTTTGCCATTTCTAATACATCTTGGTTTGTTTTCCTTTTCATCCAGGATATCTTCAAAATTCTCCTCAGAAAACCAAGTTTCAGTTGCCTCTAGTCCTTTCCTCATGGTGTTGGTGATTGTCCAGCACTCACAACTGTATAATAGAACAGACCATACATATGTTCGGCGTAGTCTTAATTTGATATCTATTTTAATATTTCTGTTGCTCATGATTGATGACAACCTCCTGAAGGTGACTTACGCTGCGGCTATGCGACTTTCAATTTCAGTGCACACCTTCCATCAGATGTGATCCAGTATCTTAGATATTTAAATTTATCAACTTGTTTAACTGGTAAATCAAGACATTGTAGCTTGTATGTTGGAACTTGGGTGTTCTTGGATACTATCATGATTACTGTTTTGGAGATGTTCAAAGCACGTCCTTTACTTTCACTTGCTTCGATCACAGCATCCAGCATGTGTTAGAGGATCTCTTCAGATTGAGCTATTAGCAGTGTCATTTGCATACCTTATATGGTTAATGTTGTATCCACCCAAACTTATTCCTTTGATGTTCTCAATTTCCCTCAGTATGTTTTCGCTATAGAGGTTGAATAAATCTGGTGACAAAACACACTCTTGGGACTTCTCTTATTAATGTTTCCTTACTGTGCTCTCCATCCATTCTAATTATCACCTTTTGTCTCCAATAGGGGTTGCTCAGAATTATAAGGCTCCCCCCATCTATGTCTAGTTTATTTAACATTTTAAATAGGTTTTCATATCTTACTTTATCAAAGGCTTTTGAGAAATCGATAAAACGCAGGTAGAGGTCTTTCTGCATCTTTATACATCTTTCTGTCAGCATTGCCATTGTGAATATGGCATTTGTTGTTTCCTTCTTTTCCAAATTGCACTTCTGATATTTCAGATTGTATTTTTGCTTGTTTTGTTTTTTTTGCAATCTCATCATTAGTATTTTCAATAGGAGCTTCAATGTATGGCTCATCAGCTTAGTCATTCTGTGACGTTCACTGTCGGTTGTTCCAGGTTTCAATTATATATGCAGCTATTCAAACCGCCATTTAAAACGTATGATTTACGTATTTTCTATGTTACGTATCATTCGATACTTCCTTAGTGTTATACAACTTTTTGAACACGTCAGCTCAATTTTATAACATATTTATTTAGACCAAGCAAATTTATTGTAGCAACATTACATGGAATAAGTCTTCCTCTTGTTGGAATTTTATCAGAGTGAAAATTCCCAAAGAATCATTTTGATATCTTATTTGGGAAATCTCATTTAAAACGTTGTGTATGTGACATCTATAAAATGTTTTTAATAATATATTTTATTTTGTTTGTTTTATGCATTTTCAACATTTTATTTTATTTTATATGCCTCTTCTAAGGACCAAATATATATAGAGAAAAGCAGGGATTCCTTTCTCTTAAGATGTTGCGATTGTGATGGTAATGTTCGTCGGATTAAATGTAGCAGTTTTTAGTATCCCAGCTGAATTTGTCTGTAAAGGTGGCCGAAAACGACATTTAATTTGAAGTAATAAGCTAAATGTATTAAATTTGTATATGGCATCCGGTGTTGCAAACCTACGATATTTCTGCAGTCACATTATTATATGGGAGATAATCTTAAACAAATAAATATTTGTTTATTTAACTAAATCTTCGCGTTGTAATTTCACTCCAAACGTATAATATACGCATTTTATTTTAAAATTCAAACAACGTTTATATTACAGAAAACACAGCCTTAACCGCTTTCTTTTTGTATTTGTTGGTTTGGGTGCCTGAAATCTAACTGATCCGTTGTTTGTGCGTCCAATTTACTTTTACCGCGCAACGTGCGTATCATTTACCGTATCCTTATCGGCAGTCAAAGTGTATTAACACAGTTTCGGGACTCAGACGCTACTATCATTGCTGACTCCACCAGCATTAAAAGGAATCTTAGAAATATTAATTCTTATTTTCTTGATGCTAGGATCACATTCCTCCTCCTCCTCCTCCTCCTCCTCCTCCTCCCCACGACTCCTCCTCCTCCCCCACGACTCCTCACCACCACTCCCCTGTTGCATCCGATTCTGTTGTGACCCGTTAAGATGTTCAGCGTTCTTATCGTTTGCATCTAGCGATAGTTTGCCGACAGTAGGTACATTGTCAAGCGAACAAACCACATATGTATGGTCATATTTGTTCTTTCTTTCGCGTTTGGCACCAAAACTTAAAGGTTCAACATCATCTCCCTACCCGTCCCATTCCCAGTATTTTTAAATAGATATTTGGTCACCACGTGTATTTCATGTTTGGTCGTTTTGTTTTACGGCATATCAAACGTTTTCGGCTTATTTAATGCCGAATCCAGTAAATTTGAAGAAAAGAAATATACTTCAAGTTCTTTCGTATTATTTGGAGTGTTATTTTCACAACGTTTCGGTCGCTGTGACCTCCGACCTTCCTCAGGTGTATATTGTCGAACTCGGGAATGTTCCTGTCGAACTCGGGAATTTTTACGGAATTTCGAGCGGAACCCTTTATTTACTTCACGGAGGTAGCATGTTCTTGTTCCGTCAGCGATGACTGGATAGAGGTCCTAAGTTATTCGCAATTGTATTTTTCGGTTGCCCACACTGAGGATTGATCCTTCAACCTTCAGAAGGATATCACATTTTATAATTGATTTTTCCAAGTACTCTAGCCACTGCGCCACGGGTCCTTGTAAACAGTAGTTCGATGAATCCAAGTGTAACCTCCGACTTTCTTCATGTGTATCTTTGTCGAACTAGGGAGTCTTTCCGTCAAACTCGGGTATCTTTATATCGAACTCGAAAATTTGCATGGAATCAGACTGAGAGAATCAAGCATATGCTAGCCACCTATATCCATAGCCTTGAGGCCCTGGAGGGGCATAGGCCATCTACAACTTTGTAGATGCTTTTATAGCAAGAAATTCTTTGGGGTAGGGGGCGTGCTGGCCCCACGTCCAACTTTCCCAGAAGGTATATACAGCGCCTAGCCTTCCCATCTAGTAATGGCCAGGATCAACGTTGCTTAACTTCGGTGATCTGGCGAGAACCAGTGTGTCAACGTGATTGTGCCGTACAAAAGCATGCCAGCCCTGTGGATTAAATGAAGTGTTCTGTTCGAAATTCCGTACAAATTCCAGAGTTCGACCTAAAGATTCCCGAGTTCGACAGAAAGATTCCCGAGTTTGATAACATGCGCCTGAAGAAGGTTGGAGGCTACATCGACCGAAACGTTGTGCAAATAACACCCAAGATAAGAACTGTAGCCCGAAGAATCCAAATAATATGGAATATTATGTCTATTTTTACCATGTTAATAATACCATATAATTTTTTTTAAGGAGGGGACGATATCGACGTTGTTAAATTCACGACAACCTATTTTTTTAATTGAGGAAGTCACCGCTTATCAAAGCCTAATGGCTATTCGAGGATAAGTGTTAATGGGTGTCGGGTAGACGGTTAGACAACGCTGTGATGATCAGTAATGGCGAAACTTGCATATTATTTATTATTATAGACTAGCAAGGCCACCAGGCGTTGCTCGGGACCGTATAAGACAATAAAAAAATTTTCAACATACCTGTTATTCTTAGAATAGTTTTTATGTTTATATATCATTTGCCATCTCGAGTAAAAGAATATTTTACCTATCCTTGTTTCGTTTTTAATATAGTCGGAACAAAACAAATTTTGGAAAACTTTTTGAATTACTGATTTTATGTTTTAGAATGCATTACAATCGGAAATACGTATTAAGTTATTTTTTCGGTGGAGGGCGTTTCAACCATGGTTCCTTTAAAAGTGACACGTAAAGATTCGGAACAACTTCCAGTGTCTTTTCCGGAGATGTTTTTATAAATATGATATAAATTTTTATTAAAATATAATATTATGTATTATTTTTATTTGAATCGTTTGAAATGGGTAACTTGTGTATTAATACTTATTTGTCGACTGTTATCCTCATCTTCATAGTTGTTTCTGTTAATCATGTTCCGGCCAACTCATCCTCTGGCCTTCTTCAGGTGATTAAAAGCAACGGGCTAGGAATGCTGAGACTTGTAACTGCATCCATAGTAATTACTGCCTTCCATAGTTGCTGTTGTCTCACCAAGTTTTAGCCAACTAATCCTATGGCCTGCTTTGGGTAGGATTGAAACCACTACCTTCAAACAATGCTCATCTGGAACCGTAGAGACGCCACGCCTCTATCTGGTGGATATGGAATGCGGAATATGGAATCGGAAAAATTGATGCTTATTTTCCGATGCCAAAACCTGGTCCTGGATATGACCTAAAACTATATCCGATGGTGAGGCCCCAGCTTGCGTGCTTTGGGGAGTGTGGAGCCACCCTTTAATTGCCATTGCTCCCAGGTCTACTATGACCCGGAGTGGTAGTACCTGTTAGGGTCCCAACTATGGGTTAAATAGAAACCGACTTGAAAAAAAAATATATATATTCTATTAAAAATTTTTTCTTCAAAATAACTGGATTCGGCATTAAATAACCCGTAAAGGGTTGATATGCCGTAAAACAAAAACAACCAACCAACCAACCGATGCCAAAACGATTCTTTTAATTTAATTTTTTTTATTTAATTTTGTTTAAAGTAAAATCTTCAGTTTCTGATAATACTGATAAAATAATAAATATTTATTGATTTTAAATTACCAGTAAAGCTTAATCGATAGATCATCCACCACAAATGTATTTTGACGTTTAGGAAAATATCGGTACTCCTGCAGTATTTTACCCACCGATTTCACGATCTTAGCCGAGCGTTGACGAACGCTTTCGGCGTTAACGCCGACGAAAGCCGAGAATTCGGAGCTACGGTGCAAGAACGCTAAAAGTATGTGAATAGCAACAACATTACAAGGAAAAGATATTACACACACACACAACAAAATGGATAAAATTAATACAAAAAATTTGGATAAAATAAATCACAAACACTTACCGTAAGTTTTTTTTAAAGTAGAATAAATTTATTTTGTTGAATATTTTTTTTTTTTTTTGGTTCATTTTGTTTTCCGATAGCTTTTTTTTTGGGGGGGGGGTAAGCAACAGTAATAAACACTTCAATGTTTTTTTTGTTTTTTTTAACAAAACGTTATTAAACAGTAACAAATGTTTTTTTGGGGGTTTTTTTTTCAGTAATGTTTGTAGGGGGGGGACAACAATTACTATTTATCTTTAGTTCCGACTGGAAGATTTTCTACTGACTGTAGAGAGGCAAAGTAGGGAGCAAAGGGTTTTCAGAGGATGTGGAAAGAAGCCCCTTCCCAAACCGGGTAGCCTTCCGCGATTTGATTTATTATGGAGACAAAAGGGTTGTGTCCAAATTTTTGTCTCCACATAAATTCGTATAAATATGTTTCCAACAGCTCCCCGTTTTTTTTTTGGTTTTTTTTTATCGCTAAATTAAATAGCTGAAATGAGAGGCTGTGTATTTTTACTTTGAACAATAAAATAACTGAAATGAAACGCTATGTGTGTAATTTCAATGAAAATTATTCGTCTGCTGAGTGCTGCGCGTTCGTTTGAAGCGCCCTGATTGGCTGATAGAGTATCGTACCGCTCGCCATGTTCCGGCGTTTTCCGACGGATGTCGATCAACGCTCGGCTAAGATCGTGAAATCGGTGGGTAAAATACTGCAGGAGTACCAAAATATCTGCATATTTAACGTGTGTTTTTAGGACAATCGGATAAAATAACAATCTTATAGCTAAATAATTAGAGATTTATAAAGAATTGGAATCGGAATCGGTAATTGTATCGGAATCGGGAATTTAGCACGGAATCGGTAATTGTATCGAAATCGGGAAAAATATTGGAATCGTCCTATCACTAATATATATATATATATTGTTTACAAAAAGTTTTTAAATGAGACAAGTCATCGGTACTGTCGGTTTCAAACCCGATAATAAGGACCGTTTGAGATACCCATATAAAGCTCTCTTAAGCCAATATTCATCTGATGATTATTGGCTGAAGAGACTGAATTGATTGAATTAGATTGATATGGGTATCTAAAACGGTCCTAATTATCGGGTTTGAAACCGACAGCACCAATGACTTGTCTTATCTAAAAACTTTCTGTAAACAATATGTAAATACGCCCTTATTTTCGGATTTTTCTCATAATTGAGCACTGTGCTGGATTTCTTTTACCCAAAACTACTTATTATATATATATATATATATATATATATATATATATATATATATAAGTAAAAGTGTCTGTGTGTGTCTGTGTATCTGTGTATCTGTGTGTCTGTGTGTCTGTGTATATTTCCCTACGCAATAACTCTGTCAATTTTTAGTCTACAGACTCGAAATTTGATATACAGGTTACTGAGATTTAGGAAAATTGATGTGATAGGTTTTTGGCCAGAAATTTGGCGATTAAGGGGTCAAAGTTCAACGATTTGAACTTTCAGAACTCTACCAAACTCCGCCGACAATTTGGGTCTACGCACTTGAAATTTTAGATATAGGTTTCATGGATGGATCTAACTTACTAACTTGATTTGAGCCCAAAAACATAAATTTCAAGGGGTCATAATAAGGGTCAAAGTTAAAAAAATAATTGACCTCTGCGGTCATATGATTGGTCTTTTGCTAAAAACATTAATATCTTCCCCTTCAACTAGGCACTTTTCTAGAGGGGGGGGGTCACTTTTTCGTCGATATTTTTTAAAGTTATCCTCTCCTTTAATTTAAAAAAATGTCGCTTCCGGTTTGGCGGTGGTCGTAACAGCATAAACGTTAGGTTTTACCCCCTTCTTTTCCTCCTTTCGAGACTGCCTTCCTACTACCACATTTTTTTTTCTCAACATACACATCCAAACACCCAGGCAACGCCGGGCACCCATGCTAGTATCGTGTCTGTGTGTGTGTGTGTGTGTGTGTCTGTGTACATTTCCCTACGCAATAACTCTGTCAACTTTTAGTCTACAGACTCGAAATTTGATATACAGGGTACTGAGATTTGGGAAAATCGATGTGATCGGTTTTTGGCCAGAAATTTGGCGATTAAGGGGTCAAAGTTCAACGATTTGACCTTTGAGAACTCTACCAAACTCCGCCGACAATTTGGGTCTACGCACTTGAAATTTTAGGTATAGGTTCCTTGGACATGGATCTAACTTAATAACTTGATTTGAGCCCAAAACAATAAATGTTAAGGGGTCATAATAGGGTCATAGTTAAAAAAATTGACCTTTGCGGTCTCTACCCAATTATTCAGACAATTTCTTGTCTAAACATTTGAAATTTTGCATAAACTGTATTCAGAGATAGGGCAAGCCTTTTAATCGGTTTGGGTCGAAAATTTTTAGTTACCAATATATAAATATATATATGTATGTTTGCATGTCTGCGTAAAGCTTTCGACAGAGGCGACGGATTTTTACAAGATTAGTATAGTTTTTAAGTTCGACCTTTCAGACGACAAATATCGAAAAATTGGTGAAAACATTAATGTCTTCACCTTCAACTGGGCAGTTTTCTACAGGGGGGGGGCGCTTTTTTCGCCGATATTTTCGAAAGATATCCTCTCCTTTCGATTGTCTCGCCTTAATTAAAACCTACGGCATTTCTGGTTTGGCGGTGACGTAACAGCAAGGATGCCATGTTTTTCCCCCGTTCTTTTCCTCCTTTGCTGTACGGGTTCGATCCTGCCTTCCCACTTTCACGTTTTTTTTGTTTTTGTTTTTGGCTCAACATACACCCTCAAACACCCGGGAAACGCCGGGCTGAAATGCTAGTGCATATATATGAAATGCTAGTATATATATATATATATATATATATATATATATATATATATATATATATATATATATATATATATATATATATAGAGAGAGAGAGAGAGAGAGAGAGAGAGAGAGAGAGAGAGCGAGCTGTTTGTTGTTCTTTGTACACTAATTGTGAGCAAATATAAAAAGGAATGTTTTCCGAAACAGATTTTTACACGATTCGCCCGCCAACCCACCACCATTGGTTATGCTTGGCTGATCACGAGAACCATAGAAGTGCAGGAAGAAAAAAAAGACATGAAGTCTATGAAACGATTCTTCTCCCATCTTCCGACGCCTTTGAACTTGGGCGATTTCTTTGCTGCGAGTTGGCCCAAAGGTGTTCCTTCGCTACGGATTGAACGATCTAACAGAACCAAAACTGTCCATTTGGTAGGAAGCCAGTTAACGCGGACGCAGGAACGCCATTTATTCGGTTTCAGGCAAGCGGAAGTGTTGTTAAGAATCACGCATGCGCGTGGCAAGCCTCACATGAACAAACAGAAAATGGATGGTTTTTTTTTTGTATTTTGTCTTCAGCTGAGTGTCATATTACCCTATGTTCTCTGCCGCTCTCTATATTTATAAATGTGTCCCTCACTCCGTGACCAATCCCCAGTTCCTCTTAATCGTCCTTTCCGATTCGTAATTCTTGTTTCTTTTTCCTTTTTCTTTCCATTTCTTCTTTTTTCTTTCGAATCAGTTATCTTTTTCATCCATTTCTAATGACATCAATGTTAGAAACACATCTCTGCTTTTTATTACATAATCAGCACGCGGCCCGGCGTTGCCCCGCCGTAAAATGCGTTTAAATATATTTTAATGTATGCCGACTTTGTATTTATTGTTATACAGTCAATTCTCTATTGATTATTATATTGTACGCAATATGAAGCAGTGATTTCAGAAGTTAAAAAAATATGACTTGGTGGCATTAGATAGAAACGTTTAGCTATCAAATAAGTACTGTATTTATATACTAGTTACGATATTGCATTTAACGATTCTTTACGGTAAAATCGTGCATATATATGTGTGTGTGTGTGTGTGTGTGTGTGTGTGTTTGTATGTATATATGTATGTATGTATATATATGTATGTATATATATGTATGTATATACATGCATATATATGCGTAGATGTATACATACGCATATATTTATATATATAGATGTATATATAAATATATGTATAAATGTATATATAAATGTATATGTATGTGTATGTATATAAATATGTACATATATATATATATAATTTGATTAGTTTTTTTTTTTTTTGGAAAAAGAATTCCAGCAGAGTGCTCAATTAAAAGGAAAATCCAAATTTTAAGAGCGTACTTATATTTTTATATTTTGTGTACAGAAAGTTGTTAGTTGAGACAGGTCATTGGTACCGTCGGTTTCAAGCCCGATAATAAGGCCCGTTTAAGGTATCCTTATCAAGCTCTCTTCAGCCAATATTCGTCTATCTTATAACCGGAAGTGTGAAGTATATATACCTCGCGAATCCACGTTCAAATCTCGTTTTGTATAATCCCCCTTTTTTTTTTTTTTTTTTTTTATCTATCTATCTATCTATCTATATATATATATATATATATATATATATATATATATATATATATATATCGGATAATGTAATACCTAATTTTCAACTTTGAATTATTTTAATTTAAGATCTAATTTCGAAAAAATGTTTTTTTATATGAATCGATTTTAATTTGAACCCCATTTAATTTTAAAATCTCTTTCTTTATGTATAAAACCTTTAAAATCTGTATTGGTATCGGTTACAAACTTAAAAATTCGTTTAATTATATCGAATTACATTTAAAATTTCCAAAAATACGTTTAAAGTTTTAAAAATATATTTTTAATTATATCGAATCACGTTTAAAAAATGTGAGGAGTGAGGCTTTGAAAAGTTGCATACATAGAAGGAAGGGGCTCCTAATAAATTGGATCAATGAAAAGAACAACACTTAGATGTTGTTTATATATATATAAGGAAAAAAAATTGTAAATACATAAATAATTAGTCGGTAAACTTGGATTTTAATCGCAATTATATTATAGATTTTTAATCAATGTAATATAAAATATAATTACATTTTTTTTTTTTTTTTTTTTTTTTATAAATGTAATTTATAATCTATTTCGAATTTAAAACTATAGAAAAATATAATAATGTTAATAAACTAGGGAAATCACTTAGGATAGATAAATACTCACTTCCCCAAACCTTGAAAGATTTTGGTTTTTTAAAAATAATTTTTAAACGTATTTCGAAATTTTTAAACGTGATTCGATATAATTAAAAATATATTTTTAAAACTTTAAACGTATTTTTGGAAATTTTAAATGTAATTCGATATAATTAAACGAATTTTTAAGTTTTTAACCGATACCAATACAGATTTTAAAGGTTTTATACATAAGGAAAGAGATTTTAAAATTAAATGGGGTTCAAATTAAAATCGATTCATATAAAAAAACATTTTTTCGAAATTAGATCTTAAATTAAAATAATTCAAAGTTGAAAATTAGGTATTACATTATCCGATATATATATATATATATATATATATATATATATATATATATATATATATATATATATAGATAGATAGATAGATAGATAGATAAAAAAAAAAGGGGGGATTATACAAAACGAGATTTGAACGTGGATTCGCGAGGTATATATACTTCACACTTCCGGTTATAAGATAGACGAATATTGGCTGAAGAGAGCTTTATAAGGATACCTTAAACGGGCCTTATTATCGGGCTTGAAACCGACGGTACCAATGACCTGTCTCAACTAACAACTTTCTGTACACAAAATATAAATATATATATATATATATATATATATATATATATATATATATATATATTTATATACATGCCGCTCCCCATATGGGGTTACCACCTTGGTTAAAGGAAAAATTATTCCCAACTCGCATTTAGGTAAAAAAAAAGGCATTTTCGTAAATAATAGAATTCATTCAAAGCGTATCGCAAAAACAAAAACAAATAACATCTAAGTAAATCGCGATATCCAAACAGTCGTACGGCTTGGACGAGCGGTAAGACTTACTGTGGGGTCCCGATTTCGAATCTCGCTGGATTCGTCCACTCTGATGAGTCGTAGACGACGAAACACGTGTCAGTTAGTAATTATATCTAAAAAAAACAAAAACAATATTATATATATATATATATATATTTATATATATATATATATATATATATATATATATATATATATATATATATATATATATATATATATAGTGTGGGGATAGTGTGGGGACGATTGATCGGAATAAGCAATTGAAAAAATCTGAATATTTGAGGCTTTGGAATCGGAAAAATTCGTACCGATTTTCCGATGACCAAACGATTCTTTCTTTCTTTTTTATTTGATTTTGTTCAAAGCTGAATTTTCCATTGTTGGTAATAATGATAAAATAATAAATATTTATTGATTTAAAACAATCGGTAAAGGTAAAATCGATAGATCGTATCACACAAGTATATTTTTACGTTTAGGAAAATATTTGTGTATTTTTTTAAATGGTAATCAGAGAAAATATACAACTGCATAGTCAAATATTTAGAGATTTATAAAGAATCGGAATCGGTAATTTAGTACGGAATCGGGGAAAATATTGAAACCGTTTCATCACTAGTATCTCCCCCCTCTCTCTCTCTCTCTCTCTCTATATATATATATATATATATATATATATATATATATATATAATTATATAAATTTATATGTATATATATGTAAATACATATATATATGTGTGTGTATATATATATATATGGATATGGATATATATATGTATATATATGCATATATATATATATATATATATATATATATATATATATATATATATATATATACAAAATATATACTTCAGAATAAAATTATCTAACAATCAACTGGTATGGAAACCTATGATTATAAGTTTTACAAGATATTACTGGCAGTAATATTCTATAAGTACTATCCCACTTAAATAAAAATTGCTCGATATTCAAGATAGAGCAAATAAATCAAATTTTAGTCATTCAATGAATTTAAAATTCATGACGTGAAATGTTTAAATTCAAAATCCAAAAGGTTTTATTATTCTAATCAAAGATTACATTTGAAATAACTCCTTATCCTATAGTATTTATTTTGCGTGGTCTGTCTACTGAAAGCGGTTTTATTTTTATTTTATTAATAATTCGAAGTTATTTTGGAGTGGAATTTGAGGATTATGTTCTATAATTATAAAAAATATTAAATATATCAATTTATATGTTTATTAATAAACAGATCCACCGGACCTATATCGAAAAATTTTTTTGCCGGACCCACTATATAGCAAAGAAAATTGCTCCAGGAAAATGCCTACTTCTGACCATTACGTTGTGATGTGGATTACTCAAAATACAGTTTGGATCATTTTACCACACTGCTATCACAGACATTCACTTCGGATTTTGATGTGAATTTTTATATCCTTTTCATTAACTTCCCTTACCCTATGATATTTAAATACTTAAAAAACTTTTAATTATGATTTTCCATGTCTCACTGACTTTGGCAAATAAGGTGTAAACAATTATAGCTATTTGCTAATATTTTCTCCTCTGAAGAGATGGTAGACATCGAAATCCTATAGGATAAGGAGTTATAATATTTCAAATGTATTCTTTGTCTTACATGGAATAATAAAAAATCTTTTGATTTGAAATTTAAACATTTCACGTCATAAATTTTTAAATTCATTGAATGACTAAAATTTGATATAATATATATATATATGTGTGTATATTTATGTATATATACGGATATGTATATATATATATAGATATGTATGTATATATATATGTATATTTGTATATATGTGTATGTATATATATGTACATCTATATGCATATGTATATATATGTATATACATGTATGTGAATATATATGTATATGTAAATATATGTACATATATATATATATGTATCATCAGCGCATAAAAGCTAAATAGACCAACTTTCTAATTCAACTGCAAGTGCTCAACGATAAGAAACTGGTTTCTTAAAGTGGCTGACATAATTATTTACTATAATTAGTATTAAATGCCTACAGACACTAGTGTTTCATCCTTTCGGGAATCTTCAGTGCAGGGTGTCACAACTAATACTAATCGATAGATTCGAATCCAGCAACAGAAGCCATTCTGCTACCGTTAAGCGCGAGAAATGTCGTTGAATTTTAAACCTTTATTTTATTAAATGTTTTTAATGTCAGTCAGAGTGATCTAATCATTATATGATGATCTGTGCGTAAGAGCTAAATTGACCACCTTTTTAATTCAACTAAAAGTGACCAACGATAAAAAACGAGTCTCTTAAAGGGGCTGACATAAAGAGAGAGAGAGAGAGAGAGAGAGAGAGATTTACGGTCAGTTGATACTGAATGTCGATGATTCGAGCCTCGAGGTTGATGAGTTGATTTGCTGACACCACACCGATTAATCCACAATAGACGAAACAAGCGTAGAGTGTATCACAAAAGTGGGTACACCCCTCACATTTCTTCAAATATTTAAGTACATCTCTTCATGGGACAACGCTGAAAAAATGATTTTTTTTTGCGCAAGAAAAGTAGTTTATCTGCAGCATATATAACAGAGTTTTTAATTTATTTTCCCCTCAAAATAGCTCAAAACATAGCCATTAAAAGCTAAATCCCTGGCAACAAAAGGAAAAGTTGTCAATATCAACATACTACATGTCAACTCTCAAAATTTTGTGTGGTCATCATCATTATCCAAAACTGCCTTTACTCCACCGGGAACGAAGTTTACCAGAGCTTAATATGTAGCCACTGGATTGCTCTTTCACTCTTCGATTACAATGTCGCGGAGCTGTCGGATATTTGAGACTTTGCGCACCTTCATCTTCTGCTTCAGGATGCCTAAAAAATGTTCTATTGGATTCAAGTCTGGAGACATGCTTGGCCAGTCCATCACCTTTACCCTCAGCATCTTCAGTAAAACAGTGGTTGTCTTGGATGTGTGTTTTTGGGTCATTGTCATGCTGGAACACTGCTCTGCGACCCAGTTCTGGAGGGAGGGGATCATACTCTGCTGCAATATTTGACAGTATATGTTGGGGTTCATGTTTCCCTCAATGAAATGTAAATCTCCAATACCTGGAGTACTCATGCAACCCCAGACCATGATATTCCCACCACCATGCTTGGCATTAGGCATGACACACTTATCTTTGTACTCCTCAATTGGTCACCATTACAAATGCTTAAGGCCATCAGAACCAAACAAATTAAATTTCGTTTCATCAAACCATAGGACATGGTTCCAGTAATCTATGGGCTTTGTGACATGTCTTCAGCAAACTGTTTGCAAGATTTCTTGTGTATTGCCTTCAGAATAGGCTTCCTCCTGGGGTAACAGCCATGCACACCAATTTTTAATATAGTTTATTCACCCCCAGCCATGACGTCGAGCAGAGGAGCGATGAATGATCTTTGCTTGGCTGATTAACTCTTATACGTTCCACTTCTAAGACGTCCCCGAGAGGAGCCGAGGAGCCCCCTTTCAGATCATCTTCTGTTAACGTCCTAAATCCAACTCAATCTATTTTCTCCTACCCAGAACACGTGATAGGCACGTCACTGGTCAGCTGGTCAGATACTCTCTTCCGGTGCAACTTGTCCAATTTACACCTAAACATGTTTTGAAAACTTTTATCAAAACATAGCTTCATATCTCATCTCTTGTTTCCTTTCAATCAGATAGATCTATAGATAAATAGATACAAAGAAAGATGATATATCGGAAACCAAATACAAAGATAAATACATAACTAGATCGATAAATATCTATCTATCTATATATCTATAAAAGTGAACGTGTCTGTCTGTCTGTCTGTCTGTGTGTCTGTGTACATTTTCCTTTGCAATAACTCTGTCAACTTTTAGTCTACAGACTCGAAATTTGATATACAGGGTACTGAGATTTGGGAAAACCTTTGTAATCAGTTTTCAGACAGAAATTTGGCTGTTAAGGGGTCAAAATTCAACGATTTGACCTTAGAGATCTCTACCAAACTCCTTCGCCAATTTTGGGTCTAAACACTTGAAATTTTAGATATAGGTTCCTTGGACATGGGTCTAACTTAATAACTTGATGTGAGCACAAACCCATAAATTTTAAGCGGTCATAATAGGGGTCACAGTTAAAAAAATTGATTGCTTTTTTTTGCTCAACATACACCTCCAAACACCTGGGCAACGCCGGGCTTAAATGCTAGTATATAATAGCTAACTTCTCTTCTGTTCCAAAACTATTTCACAGCTATCGGAGTATGATCTCTATCATGGCCTAACAAGTGGTGTCGCGACTTTGATATCTTTGTAGCGATTCATTATTTTCCAGGAATTACTATTTGATGACTGATGACATTATTGCAATGGAGGGTGCTGACGCATCTAATCTATGATTCCCTTTGTTAAAAAGATCACAACATCTATTTGGCATAAAGCGCTGATTCCAAGTAAAGGATTTATAACTTCTTCCTGTTTCTAACAAGCGTAA
>NC_136523.1:47717637-47757637 GCF_053919585.1 Euprymna scolopes | reverse complement strand
TAAATGGCAAAAGGAAAACCATTATCAGAGTTTGAGAGAGAAAGGATCTTTGAGCTTAATAGCCTCTTAATGGACTCTCCCATAGATCCATTGCAAACGAAGTGAATCGTAGGAAAACGGTCATCACAAATTTTTTAAGAAATCCAGATCAATATGGACACAAAAAGAGTCCAAGTCGACAAAAAAAAAATAAATAAATAAAATAAATAAAAAAAATAACCTCATCACTGGATCGCCGTACCAGAAGAAGTTTAAAAAAAAAAACTCCAGTATGAGCTCAAGTCGATTAAAAAGCCAAACAGCTGAAGAATGTAGTCCTAAAACCATCAGAAGGCATCTGAAAATTAAGGGTTAAATCATTTAAAGCGACTGCAGAAACCACGTCTTCTTGAACAGCACAAAACTAACCGACTTAAATTTGGGATTAAGAGAAGTGGGAAAATGTAATTTTCTCCGATGAGAAAAAGTTTAATCTAGATGGTCCAGATGGATTTCAACACTATTGGCATGATAAAAATTTGCCCAAAGAGACTTTTTCAACTCGGCATAGTGGAGGAGGGTCCTTAATGATCTGGGGTGCTTTCTCGTCAGCTGGGACCCTAAAGTTGCAAGTAGTGAAAGGCCGGCAAACATCATAGAAGTACATTTCAATGCTTGAAAATGCTTCTATCAGGACTGAAGGTCCACGTCTGTGTGGAAGAAATTGGATTTTCCAGCAAGACAACGCTGCGATACACACTTCTCGACAAGCACGAAAATACTTTTCTTCAAATAATATAGAATTGTTAGATCATCCAACATGTTCTCCGGACATCAATCACATTGAAAATCTTTGGTGATGGATGGCAAAAGAAGTGTTCAAGGATGGAACCCAGTATGATTCGATAAAGGAACTTTCTGATTCAGTTTTCAGTACATGGGATAAAATTCCTTCGCAACTGATAAAAAACTAAGTCGCAAGCTTGCTGAAGAGAATTTTTGAAGTAATTCGTAATAATGAAGGCTATACTAAATACTGAGACCCTTTTTAGTAATTGATAATCGCCTTGTGTTAGATAAATTACCAGTGGTCTTATCATTTTGACCAGGTGAAAATGTTTATTTTTTTAAAAAATAATTATTAGATCAGGGTTAAGGTTTCGAATGAAGCAGATTTCATTTTTTTTCCATCATATTTTCCCTTTTGACAATGGTTTCGACCATTTGTTTGATTAAAAATTCGATAATATGCGTAAACGCTTACTTTCATAAGTGGTCTTATGATTTTGACCAGGACTGTAATATATATATATATATATATATATATATATATATATATATATATATATATATATATATATATATATATATATATATATATATATATACTTCCGGTTCGTTGACTGACTTGGCTATTGTGGGCTGCGACGTTGTTTGGCTGTGGAATTTATTATATATATGTGTGTGTATATATATGTATATACGTATACATAATATATATATATATATATATATATATATATATATAATTATTAATATAATAACTTTTAATACCGACAGACACTAGTGTTTCATCCTTTCGGGAATCATCAGTGCAGAGAGGTACGATTACAGCTGGTTGGAAGATCCGAACCTCTCTCTGACTTCATTAGCAAGGAACAAACCACACGGCCAACGTTAACCGCGAGAAGTACAGTCGAATTAAGATTTTTTTTATACAGCGTAAAAGTCTAGACTGCGAGAGTGATCTTATGATTATAACATTATTATCTGCGCATATGAGCTTAAGTAACTAAATTTAATTTCAACTTGGAGTTCTCAACAATAATATATATATATATATATATATATATATATATATATATATATATATATATATTTAAGTGATTTTGTATGTGTGTGCTGAACGGTCTCTATAAAACTACTTTGTTACCTTTTAATCTACAGAAACTTGATATATGGATATTTTGTGCTGGTGGAACAAATTTGATTTGATTTTTCGCCGAAAAATAGCTGCTAAGTAGTCAAAATTTAAAAATTGAAAATTGGCAATTGACTTAATTTGTATCACCTACACACACGAAAATATATATTTATACCTTTAACCGCGTAGTTTTTTTGTGTGTGTGTTTTAAGTTTTGATATCTATGGGTCCTTCGATCATATGGTAGCGAATATCGCTTGAGAGCTAAATGTTTTTGTTTCGATTCAAGCTGAAGGCACCTAAGTCAATTTTTTAAAACTTTCGAAATCACTATCATATATTGCGTGCAATATAATAATCAATAAAGAATTGGTTTTCACTACCCGCACAGCATTACTCGAATAGCGCAATGGATAGAAGCTCCAACTGTAGTTTGGGCGGTCAGGTTTCGATCCCGACTTGAGTTAGTTGCTCGTTTAGCCGCACTGATGAGCCGTGAAACAGCGAAACAGTCCTGTATGTGAATGGCTATATATATATATATATATATATATATATATATATATATATATATATATATATGTGTGTGTGTGTGTGTGTGTGTGTGTGTGCACAATTGAAACTTTAACAGTTTTAAGACCAAGACTAGTGCAGACATGAAAATTGTTTTGGCAGCCTACAATCTTTCACTCGAACCAAGTGGCCCACCCAACGCATGTGAGATCTGATTAAAAGGGTCTCAACACTAGAGCAACATGCTCACACAAGGACTTCATTATCGGGTACTTTAAGATACGTCTCAAGCATTTTTTGTGAAATTGTTCAAGCCATTTAATGTGCCTTTGATGCAATGTCCATGTCTCCGGTGAATACACCAGTGTAGTTAGCACACAGGTCTTGTAAACGTATATGTATATATATGTAACATGTAAACATACATATATTTATATATATGTATGTATATACGTAATATATATGTATGTATATATATAAAATATATATATTATATATGCATATATATGTATATATATACATATATATATATATATATATATATATATAGAGAGAGAGAGAGAGAGAGACTTATATGTAATTATACTGAGTTCGTGAAATTCAGTAAATTTTCATATACAAATGTGTTTTAAGTCAAAGATGGTTGACTTAAAGAGTAAGCTACAAAATTATAAAATTTTATAATTGAGCATTAATATACTGTGTAAGCAAAATCAAGACTTTCAAACAAGGTGTTGGTGACAACAAAAAGTGTATTTCAATTTACGTTACAATTGTTTCCATGTCCAGTTCGACGGCATTACGTCGTTTGAAAATGTTCAAAACCAGCATTTCTTCAAACTTTATGAATAAGCACACTTTTGGCAATGGAGCATTTTTTTAAGAGAAGGAAGGAAGGGGAAATCCCTAGCTGGAAAGGCATGCGAGAAACATCTACCTTTGTTGTCGCTACGGAAAATCCCATTTAATATATATATATATATATATATATATATATATATATATATATATATATATATATATATATATATATATATATACAATAGGCGCCATTTATTTTAGCCGTTCTTCTCTGTCTACACGTTTTACTTTTGCCCGTAAGAGTAAATGGATTCGCGAGTTTTCCATAAGGAACCCTTTAGAAAGAGGTTCTATCGGCCGAAATGTTTAGAAAATACCACTGAGTTTTTTTTTAAAATATTTTTTTTTTTACTCATGTTCACCCCTCACAAAGCATATCGCCACTTAGACGTAAGAAGCTACTATTTGGGGCCATGTCTAGGAAATATTAACAAAATATTTGTTTATGTTACATTTAAACTTCTGCATATCAGTACAGCCAGGGAAGCAGACAGCAGGAAGGGAATTCCAATGTCTAGCTGTCCGAAGGAGAAACTATTAGAATAGAAAGCTTTCTGGCATTTAGGGGCAGCAACAGTGAAGAGGTGAGATCTTATTGCTAAACGGTTTTGTCGGGGATATGTACGTCAAGGGGGTACAAGTGAAACAAGTTCATCAGAACACATTCCATTATAATATTTGTAAGACAGGCACAGTGATGCAACATTGCGGTGATGAGACAGGGGATGGAGCTTAGTTGATAAAGTGTGACCGATTAGATTGACAACTCTTTTTTGGACTAAGTTAATATAAATTCATACGTTTAGTCAAGTGTATTTAAGAGATGTTAGCTCTTTTCGTCGTTTAAGTCACGATTCTTTGTACGCCTCCTAACTTTAAGATCGTATTCCAATTCTTAACGCAGATAATTAACTTAAATAATTAACCTTTTAACCGCACCCTTTAATTATTAATGGATTAAAATTAATGACTAACGAAACGGCGTTATTTCAAACCGAAACACGAGAGACGTACCTAATGACCGAACGGTTACTATAAAAACTAATTTTTAATTACATAAATAAGTATTGCATCCGAAATTTTATATTAAGACTACTACTACTACTACTACTACTACTACTACTACTACTACTTATGCATAGCCTCCGTTCAGTCGAGAGACAATGTATAACCCCTGTAAGAGTGGTTGCGCATGTATTTGTGAAGCAAAAGTTGGTCAAACCTCAACAACACCGCTTTGGAATGGACATTGCCTAATTCAAGTGACAAGTGTGACTGGAAATATTTTTTTTCATAATAGAGGCACCACTTATCAAGGCGCGAATGCCATTCGAGGATAAGGGTTATGAATGTAAGATGGTAGTGTAGTACTCGTTAATGGTGTAGATTTGGTAAAATGTGGATTACACTGGCTAACACATTTTTTAGTCCCCAATGTTTCTAAGCTGTCTAATAAGACTAATTTGTTGGTGCTGATTCCGAAAATATATTTTTTTTCATCAGGTAAAGTTGTTGGGATATTTGCTATTTTATACATATCTTATTTAAAAATAGGTATTCTGTCTCCTTTTTTTGAACTCATTATCCTCTTTTAAGTTACTCTTAACTCAAAAGTTACTTTCTTCCTAATTTCCTCTTCCGATTGGTTTTTTACTTCCTTTTTGCAACCACTGGCGATACAGCGAGCCTATTTCTTCTTTATCCGCTCCTATACCCGGCATCAACGGTATGTTTTACTCATTTCTTCTTCTAGACAATGTGCTTGTTTACTTTGTCATGCAACGTGACATTTCTTGTTCCATTTTTTTACGAATTTATTCACTCTTTCGATTTCTTTAACTCTTTCTATTTTCCTACCCTCGTTTGTTGTTATTGTTTTTACTTTATCATACCCGTCATTTTTTCTCTTTCAGTTTTTACCTTTTTTCTTTAATTAAATATACCCGTGGATTATGTACTAGTCTTCAGGGTCGTTATTTTTTTAGAATAGTTTATTTGATTGTGAAGCAAAGGCGTGTTTCTAGATACATTCTAGCATTACAATCGTAGGTGGTTATTGTGATGTGTGTTAATTATGATATCACAAACCTTAAAGTAACATTCAAATACAATAAAGTACGTAGTTGGTAAGAAGTGGACACTGAGTAGTAAATGGGCACACCGATTGTGCCATGTTTTTGTTGATTTCTGAGTCAAAGTAACATTTATTCTCTTAATGTTAGGAATTCATTTATAAGCTGCATTATTTTACTTTCGTTGCAGATTTTTGGTGCAAAAATTAAGCATGGCTATATCATCTTCTAGGTGACGTTGTTTAAACAATCCAAATGTGTTTTCCTATATTTGCGGGGAATATACGTTGAACTCCAACAGGAAAAGGATCAGTGAATTTGTGAAGTGTGCCTATCTTGCTTACTTCAAAGTAATGCTGGGTGATAAAGATAAGGCATGGATACCCCATATTGTATGCAAGCAATGTTTTGAGAATCTTCGACAATAAACAAAATAGATAGAAATTACTTCGCTTTGGTATTCCAATGGTCTGCGGTGAACCGAAAAACTATTTCGATAATTGTTATTTCTGTGCAGTCAAAATGAAGAGAACGCAAAGGAAGAACAGAAAATTTTTGGTTTACTTGACAAATTCCACGCTGCAATGAAATTCCTATTCCAATGTGTAAAGCTTGCCTGAATTGGAATTGCTTGGTTCTAAAGAAGACCAAGCCTCTTTTTTGTCCTTCTTCACTACCACAGCTTTTTTTCACAAGAAGAACCTAATGATCTGACTAGAGAGCTCAATTTTTCTAAAGAATCTTGTGAACTTTTTAGCTTTAAAACTCAAAGAAAAAGTTTACTTCAGCCTGGAACTCTCACAAGCTTCTACAGAAAACGCCATATTGAATTCTTACCATATTTTACTCATCAAAACAACATAGTATATTGCAACGACGTTGCCAGCCTGCTGCGACAGCTTAGTGTCGAACAGTATCATTCTCAAGATTGGCGCCTTTATATAGACAATTTATATAGACAATTTATATAGACAATTCCAAAAGAAGTTAAAAATGTGTTCTTCTTCACAATGGAAATTAATATTCCTCCAAGCCATTCAACGGTCATTCAAAGAAAAATATGATTAAATCAAATTTGTTCTGGAACAGATTTCATACAGACCTCACCAATGGATCATATGTGTCGATTTGAACATGGTTGGGTTTCTTCAAGGGGTATACCATAGCAAAAAAAAAACTAAACCTGATAGAAAAAAAAGTGACAGCATTTTTGGGGATCAGCGCTCTTAAATTAGGTAAAAACAGCTGAAAAATCTTAGGAACCATGCCATTTTTTATTTTGTTGGCAAATACTATTTAAGGCGGCTCAACAAGAACTTGTTTACATTGGACTTGAAGGCTACCATATTGTAATCAGCCGGAAAGCAGGGTCAGTTCTATGAAATCTGCGTTTAGAATTAGATAGAAAGTGAGGAAAATTATTGATAGTGGTTGTAACTAGACGAGTGTTTTGTGAAAGTTTGGCAAAAGGGAAGCATAGATTTGAGCTCAGACGAGCACTTGTCATGAAAATGACGATGTAGCAAAGATAGGCTCGTAATGTCTGAGCTCTAATCTATGGTCAGCAAAAAGTCAGGGGAAGTAACTCGGGTCGTTTTGTAAAAATAATGGTGAGTGTCATACAATCATCTATTTGTAAAGAGTACATGGTTTCTGTTACAATGAAGTAATATTTAACTAACTGTGAAATGACAATTGGGTAGATAACATTGCTTATCGTTGAAATTGATAAAAGCAGTAAGTAGTTATCATTTAAAAAAATAATAAAAGCTCATTTTTTCAGCTGTCGGATTTCGCTACGATATCAGAGAAAGCACCAATAAATATTGAGCATATTTTAACTTTTTTCAGTTTGACTGTTGTTTTTTTCCTATACACTCATTTGATACAGTTTGTTAATTGATGGTGGAAAACAGGTCGAATATTAAACTGCTAAGCTAAAGGTGATTGGTAATAATACTGGGTATAAATGCTTTGACCGGAAGCGTCTATTATTCCCTACACTTATGCGCATGTCTGAAACACTAGTATATGAAGATGGAAACAATAAATCTAATTTATAAAACTCACTATGTTTGTCTGTCTCCATATTTTCAAATTCTATGTCTACTAAAACTAAAAGTCCCAGAGCGGCGCTAGGCGCCTCAAATGATTGTATTTTTATGGGCCTTTTAAGGAGTCGTGTTACATGATAAGGGCTGTCCCCTTTTCATGTAAGTATAAAAATAGAGAGATTACTTAAAATGAAAATAAGATGAGAGAAAGCAGAAATCGAACCTTGGATATAAGTTTTAAAGAACAATAGGTTTAAATGGAATGTCCAGTAAATTGTTAATTCTGATGAAATAAATAATAAACTATTCAATTGTTAGAAACAATGTGGATAATAAGATATGGGTTAAATAAATTAGATATATAGGTTAAAATTCCTTTTGTAAAAAAAGGAAAGGTTTTGGACACGCATGTCCAGAACACGTGAAAGAAGGCACATGTTTTAACATGTGTATGACGTCATGGAAAATAGAAAGTTCTAAAAATAGACAGAAAAACTTTAGAGTTGGAGAGACAGAAGCGGAGAAACTCAGAGAGATTCTGGAGTTTGAAATTCGAACGTCTAGGAAGCGAGACGATCACTTTTAAATTTAATATGTGAAGCTTTGAATTCTTGATGAGAAAACCACGGCTGGTCGTGAAGAAATAAAACCATCATGTGTTTTTGTAAAACGTCGTCTTGTGTTGTGATTCTACAAAAAGGTAAATTGAATTGTTATTATATGTCTATATGTCTGTGTTATAAAATGTCGTGACATACACATCTCATATCCACAATGTGAATCTACATCTCATATCTACACTTAGACTGTATGAACACTATCTCCTCACTCTAAGAGCTTTCTTCTTCTACACGTCTAAGTACGAACATTTTAATATATATGAAACTTTATAAAACGAACAATATCTCTTTTCAACATCTCTCTTTAAAACTCTCTCTATGACTAATAAGACTCAAAGACTCTCTCTCTCTCTCTCTCTCTCTCTCTCTCTCTCTCTCTCTCTCTCTCTGAATAAGACCCCTATATATAACAGTCGAAAAGAGGTCAAAATTGAAAAAAATCATTATACATTTTGTACGTTCATCTTGGTTTATTTTAAATCAGTTCATAAGCGTGTCACGTTGGTGCAGTGGTAACGTCACCAGCTTTGAATGCTACAATTTTGCTTTCGGTTCTAGCTGATGGTACCCAAATATGTTTTTTTTATACTTTTGTAAATCACGACCATATAATAATATATATGAAATCTGGGCAAATTAAAATGTCATATTTAAATGTACTCTACGACTGGGCATAGCCGGGAAACCACCCCTGCTCGTATTTAAAATAAATCCAGTTAATTTTCACTATTTTATTGAATTGAGAAAACGCTTTCCTGCTGTCTATACCGATTTATACGTTTTTCTTACTTTTTCTCTTTTTAAAAACTTTACAGTTTCCCTCATCACCTTTTTTTTAATTTGTTGTCTATACATCCTATCTAATTCTTTTTCTTCACTTTTCTCTCTGTCTCTCTCATCTTATTTTCCTTTCGAGTTCCCCTTCTCTCTCCCTTCAGCCCACCTGTTTTTATCAGCCTCTCCCTTTCTCAACTTCTCTCCTTACCACAATCTTTCTTTCTTTCGTTCTCTCTCTCTCTCTCTACCGTTCCCACTTTCTGATATTCTCCCACTCTCCAACCCTTTCCCTACTCTCTCTCTCTCTCTCTCTCTCTACATCGCTATTCCTCTACTTCCCCCCCCTCGTTCTCATCATGTATATCTTTCTTCTAATCCTTTTCTCTCTGTTCTCCTCTCTTCCTTTCTCTGCCACCTACCAGGACAGAACGATGAGAACTTATCGGTGACTCACAATTGCAGCTCATGCTAGCTATAAATCACCAATCCCTTTTTTCCGCAGTCGACCATTGCCCCTATCGTTGATGGTCGTTCGTCCGCCCATAAAAACTTTTACGTGTTTGCAGACATGGCATTTCATTACGCTGGCTATTCACACAAATCAGAAAACAGATCAATATTCCGCAAACGTTTCAAATATATATATATACATACAAATTATCACTTGGTTGTGTAGGCGTGCATGTACGGTAGATAAAGGTAATAATAATAATAATAATAATAATAATAATAATAATAATAATAATAATAATAATAATAATAATAATAATAATAATAACAACAACAATAACAATAACAATAATAACAATAATAATAATGATGATGATGATAATAATAATTATAATAACAATAACAATAATAGCAATAGTAAAATAACAATAATAACAATAATAACAATAATAACAATAACAATAATGACAACAACAACAACAATAATGATAATAATAATAATAATAATAATCAGATCGTTTGCTGACTTGTGTGAAAGCTCCATGTGAGCCGATAATAATAATAATAATAATAATAATAATAATAATAATAATAATAATAATAATAACAACGATAACAATAATAACGATAACAATAATAACAACAACAACGATAACAATAATAACAATAATAATAACAATAATAACAATAATAATAATAGTAATAACGATAATAATACATAATAATACATACATACATACATACATACATACATACATTCATTTATGGTAGCAAGAGGTCTTAGTCTTGGCCGACTTTCTTGATCTTATGTCTCGATGAAAATACTGGTTCATTGCAAGCATAAATACAATCCTCCAGCTATGTTGTAAGGAAGTATCGATTTGATGTGCGGTGAGACTTATCAGGTTCTACGGGCAGGTGAAGCGCTCTTTAGCCTTGATTGGCAGTCATCGAGAGACAGCGTCTCAATAAAAATACCGAGGAAGGAGCCTACACAAATACAACTCATTCTTATGATGTATACAAATACAAATTAATTTATTCTGGTGAGGACTGCACGTTTCGTGCAGGATTTTGAGCCCCCCCCCCCCGGGTCAGAAGTTCAAACAGGCAGCACTTCTGTCACTGGAGTATCGAGTTTGCCCAAATCAAAGAAAGTCAATTATTGCACTGGTAGGAAATCGGCGGAGAGATCTGATGTCGTGAAAAGAAAGTGGGACAAAGAAAAGCACAAGTTGCCAGTGGAATATAAACTGAGAGCGGAATTGGATGGCCATACAAGAGGAATTGGAAAGGTGACACTGAGGTACTGGGAAGAAGGAGGTATGCTTGAAATGGCGGAAAATAAGTTGATGAATCAGATACAATACTTAAAAAAGGGTGGCTTACACCAGTTGAAATACAATCGATCAAGAGGAGGACAGTAAACAGCCAACCGCACAGTGCATCAGTGGATAACATTGACTATGCTGAAATGTTGCTCGAATCTGATTCTGTTAAAACACTTCCAGAAATGTATCAAGCGTGCCAAGAGACAGAAGAAATAAGTAATGACACTTTGGGAATGATAGATAATGATACAGTTTAAAAGAAGGGGGATAGCTTATTTAATAATAGTGAGATTTCTAGTGAGGAAATAACAGATGAATTAAATTTGCTGAATAGACTGAAAAAAAAAATTAATGAACAATAGTGAAAAAAGGAAATGTTTTTAATTGCAAGAATATCGACCCGACAAAGTTAAGGAATGCGACAAAGAAAGTGAACAGGGTAATGAATAAGGTATCACTGGAGATCATAATAGATTGTCGGAGACATTATTTTAGGTAGGAGTTGTATTGGTTGGTGAGATTTTAGGGGCGAAAGAACAAAAAATGAAACAGAAAAAAAGAACCATATTGGAGAAGAAATGAAGGTGGCCTGAGGAGATTAAGGAAAGATCAAGGTCGAATTCGGGAATGGTTCAAAGGACAGTGGAATAAATGCAAACAAAAATAAAAAGAAGAACTAATAATACCACAATGAAAGAGATAAAGCTGCAGATTATGGCACATGCTTACAAGATTATGAGAATTTAATGACAAGTTATTCGAAACAAACCAGTGTTTTTTTTTTTTTTTTTTTTTTTTTTGTAAATCTGGAAGGAAGTGAAACCAAAAACCTTCAAGAAACTACAAATTTTTGGTCAAGATGAACTTCACACAAGGTTGATGCTGACTGGGTCACTAGAGTAATTGAAAGACTTGAAGAGCATAAACAAGAACATATCCACATTTCTGTTGAAGATTTGAGAAAACAAATGTACATCTCATCTGCCAAAATGCCTGTCAGCAGTTTCCGCATCAATGGAAGGCAGGTGATGTGTTTATAGTGATCAAGTGCAGTTCCTTTTGAAATATCCTTCTGGCAGAGCACTGTTCTTCCACACATGCTTCATTATCATTGCCTCAGTACAACCTATAATGAATGGGAAATGAAAGCGGGGCTACAAATATTTGGGGATACTGGAAGCCGAGACATTCAGAAGAACTGAAATGAAAAACTAAGTCACAACCAAGTACAAAAGAAGATTAAGGGTTATTCTTGAATCGTACCACCACAGTCGGAATACAATATATGCCATCAATGCCAAAGCAGTAGCTTTCATTCGATATATAACTGATATACTAGACTCGAATGAAGATGAATTAAAATGTTTGGACGTAAAAACATGTAAAATACAATTCATGGGCTTTTGCTCCAAAAAGATATGTATGATGTGCTTTCAATAAGTTTCCAGACTATTTTTCATATGGCCACTTTTATTGATAGTACACACAGGAAACTCTAGTCTCCTTCGAAGTGATCTCCTATGGCTGCAATGCACTTGCTGTACTGTTCCAACAACTTCTGGAAAACTACATGGAAGTCCTCTTATCTGACCCTCAATTGTCTCATGTAGGAGTACAAAGACGTGCACTTGCAGAGCAAAAAACTTAAAATGTGTGGTGTTTTGTGGTTGTTGTTGGTTGGTTGGTTGTTTTTGTTTTACGGCATATCAACCTTTTTCGGGTTATTTAATGCCGAATCCAAAGATTTTGAAAACAAAATTTTTAATAGAATATATTTGTTGTTTTCAAGTCGGTTTCTATTTACCCGATAGTTGGAACCCTAACAGGTACTACCACTCCAGGTCAGAGTGGACCTGGGAGCAATGGCAATTAAAGGGTGGCTCCACACTCCCCAAAGCCCACAAGCTGGAGCATCACCACTGGATATAGTTTAAGGTCATATCCAGGACCTTTGTGGTTGTTATAAAAACACAAAGTGTCGAAATCCACAAAATTAAACTAAAAAATTATGGATAATGCACATAAGTAATATATTAAAGATCAGGATGCAGTACACTGTGCGATAAACAATGTTGAAATTAGGTTATTGCAAATATTTCGAAAGCCATTATTTTTAGAACATCATAATGTATTATTGACCCCCCTCCCACCATAATGTGGCAATTCCGGACATTTGGAGTTGTCACATGACCATCCACGCTTAACGGTTTCAGAGATACAGTGCTGGTAGGTGTTCGTACTTCGCTAAAAATGGGCGTAGCCATTTCGTCAATTTCGCCGTCCAGATTGCCTTTTTGAAATTCATCTACTGTAGCTGTTTATTTACACTTGAAATTATAAAAATTGGTCAGGCATCTCATAAGATGTATAGTAATAACATACTAAATTTTCAAGAGTTTACGGCAATTTTAAATGCCTGTATAAAAAAGTTTGGAAACATTGAAGGCGCCTCGTAGATCAATAGTATCTAGAAAAGCTTACTCAGTATTGAAGATGTGTTAAACATAGAGAAAGGAAGTGTAATTTCTGAAATTAGCGAAACTCTTCTTCGTGAAGTGAAAAAGGGAAAAGATAAGGCCTGGGATGAAAAAAATGTTACAGTTGCAAGAGAAAAAAGGGACAAATCCTTTGTAAAAAAAAAAACTACAGTGTATCTTTAAGAATACATTTAGAAATAATAACAGCTAGAATTGGTTGATCAGAGGTGATCGTAAAAACTCTACTGAGAGCACTTTAATGGCAGCCCAGGAACAAGCCACTTGCACTAGGTCTAAAACACTACAATGACCAATGTGCAAATTGTGTAATGAAAGGGACGAAACAGCGTATATTATATCAGAATGCTCTATACCAGCTCAACATCAATGTAAAAATAGAGACATAGCAAAAGCGCTCAAGTCATACACTGGAATATGTGCAAACTTAGCCCACAATGAGAAGTGGTACAGGGAAACGTCAATGTCAAACCTCTTTGGAAATGTGCATACAAACTGGTAACGTTCCTCAAGATTCTAAACCTGATATAATTTTCTAAACACAAGCAAAAGAACTTACTCAATCACTGATATAGCCAGAACCATAGAGGAAGAGCGCGCTGGTCTGTAAGAAACGCCTGCGTAGCGAATTTCTCGATAGGAGCGCCTTATGAATAAACTAACCTCCTCTCAAGAGGTGAGAAGACAAAACCTGGAAGAGTGGACTTCTTATAATCGCGTAGGGCAAATATCAACGCTTTGAGAAAAAAGCGACTTTAGAATGGCCTGGATGGAACGTAGTCCGTCAAAGCAGGAAAGTTGCTCTTATTACATTTCATTATTATTAATTTTGGATATTTTTGTGACATCATTTTTTGTGATTTTTTTAAAGACGTGTATTTTTTAAAAATTTATTGTGGTCTTTTTTACGCTACAATATTTAAGTTTTCTTTTGTATCCCTTTTAATTATTTTGTAATTTTATGAATTTTTTTGAAGAATGTATTTATTTTTAAATTTCCTGTGACTTTAATTTTTGTGACTTTAATTTCTTGTGACTTTCATTTTTGTGAATTTATTCCATCGTGCCTGTTTCGTTTTTCTTGATTTAGATTTTTGAGAAATTTATTTAAGCCTTTTATTTATCTTTTTGGAATTTTTGTGACTTTTTGTAATTCTCCAATTTTCTTGGCATCTTAGATTTTTGTGATGTTTATATTTTTTAAATTTGTCTGATTTTTACATTTTGATTTTATGTTTGTGATAATATTTTTTTAATTCGTTTTTTACTTCTGATGCGTTTCTTGTCGTGTTTTAAAAAATGGTGAAATTATTATGACTTTTTGTGAATTTTAATCTTGGAACTATTATTATTATTATTATTATTATTATTATTATTATTATTATTATTATTATTATTATTATTATTATTATTCAAATTCATTTTGTTGAATTTTATTATTGAATTTTTTTGCGAAATTATTATTGTGTGAAATTTACTATTGAAATTATTATTATTATTATTATTATTATTATCATCATTATTATTATTATTATTATTATTCAAATTTATTTTGTGAATTTTATTATTAGAACTTTTAGTGAAATTATTATTATTTGTGTGAAATTTATTATTGAAATCATTACTGTTGTTGTTATTATTATTATTATTATTATTATTATTATTATTATTATTATTATTATTGAAATTTATTTTTTGTGAATTTTATTATTGAAATTTATTTTTGTGAAATTATTATTATTGTGTGAAATTTATTATGGATATCATTATTATTATTATTATTATTATTATTATTATTATTATTATTATTATTATTATTATTAAATGTTTTTGTGAATTTTTTTGTTATTATTATTATTATTTTAATTATTAATTTTTTTGTGAATTTTATTGTTATTATTATTATTATTATTATTGAAATTTATTTTTGTGAAATTATTATTTGTGTAAAATTTATTATTATTATTATTATTATTATTTTTATTATTATTATTATTATTTTTATTATTATTATTATTATTATTATTATTATTATTATTATTGAAATTTATTTTTTGTGAATTTTATTATTGAAATTTATTTTTGTGAAATTATTATTATTGTGTAAAATTTATTATGGATATCATTATTATTATTATTATTATTATTATTATTATTATTATTATTATTATTATTAAATGTTTTTGTGAATTTTTTTGTTATTATTATTATTATTTTAATTATTAATTTTTTTGTGAATTTTATTGTTATTATTATTATTATTATTGAAATTTATTTTTGTGAAATTATTATTTGTGTAAAATTTATTATTATTATTATTATTATTATTATTTTTATTATTATTATTATTATTTTTATTATTATTATTATTATTATTATTATTATTATTATTGAAATTTATTTGCCTGAATTGTTTTATGATACTATATAACAATTTATTTTGTAATTATTTATTTTTGTAATTTTGTCAAAATTTTGTATCGATTCTTTCAAATTTTTTATATTATGAATTTAATTTTAATAATGATTTGCTTTTTGTGAGTTTTTAAATTTTTCGACTCCTCAATATCAATTTAAACTTGAAAATAATTAGTACTTATTGAAATTTTTATCGTTTATTTTATTTGATTAGTTTAAAAGTTTTGTGATTTTTTTTCCTCTTTAATTTTATTAATGCAAATTTCTTGAAGATTGGAAAATAATGGCATTTTAATTTTTTAATGTTTGTGACTTTAATATTTGTGACATTTATGTGATTTCGTGTTTTTAAATATTGTGTGACCTTTTGCAACTATTCAACTTTTTGTACCTTTTAAAAATTTGTGGCTTGTTAAATTTGTCGTGACGTTTTCATATCAAGTTGACAAGAAAGTTCTTGTAGTTTTTAACTTTTAAATTCAGATGAACATATCTCGACTTAAACAAATATTATTGATCGAAATAAAAACCATAAGAATCAATATATTTTTACAACGCAAAATAAGTGTATTTATGCCAGTAACGTAAAAATCTTGCGTTCTGGTGGTGATGAAGTCGCTGAAGATGGTTTTGATATTGCTTAGGTTTTTGAAGCATTTCTCACACAGAAAGTTGTCAGGATACTTGAAAAAGTGGAAGTCGGTAAGTGAGAGGCCTGGAGAGTATGGCGGATGAGGCCGAGTTTCGTATCCTAATTCGTTCAACTTCTGCAGGGTCGATTTAGCAACGTGCGGTCGAGCATTGTCGGGGAGGAGGATTGAGCCTTTCAGGGTGACTAATTTCTGGTGTTGTTGTCGAAGTTTCTGATGCATTTCATCCCTGTTGAGCGTATTTTCCCGCCGTAATGATTTCGCCTGCGTTAAAACAATATATATAATTGATGAGACCGATTGCATTAAAAAATATATAATTGATGAGACCAGATGAATTAAACAATATATAATTGATGAGACCGGTTGCATTAAAAAAATATATTATTAATGAGACCGGTTGCATTAAAAATATATAACTGATGAGACCGGATGCATTGAAAAATATATAATTGATGAGACCGGATGCATTTAAAAATATATAATTAATGAGACCGGTAGCATTAAAAACATATATAATTGATGAGACCGGATGCATTAAAATATATATAATTGATGAGATCTGATGCATTAAAATATATATATATATATATGTTGAGACCGGATGCATTAAAAAATATATAATTGATGACACAGGATGCATTAAAAATATATAATTGATGAGACCGGATGCATTAAAAAAATATATATATATGTTTAGACCGGATGCATTAAAAATATATATAATTGATTAGACCGGATGCATCAAAAATATATAATTGATGAGACCGGATGCATAAATAAAATATATAATTGATGAGACCGGATGCATTTAAAAATATATAATTGATGAGACCGAATGCATTAAAAAATATATAATTGATGAGACCGAATGCATTAAAAATATATAATTGATGAGACCGGATGCATTAAAAAATATATAATTGATAAGACCAGATGTATTAAAAAATATATAATTGATGAGACCGGTTGCATTAAAAAATATATAATTGATGAGACCGGTTGCATTAAAAAATATATAATTGATGAGACCGGATGCATTAAAAAATATATAATTGATGAGACCGGTTGCATTAAAAAATATATAATTGATGAGACCGGTTGCATTAAAAAATATATAATTGATGAGACCGGATGTATTAAAAAATATATAATTGATAAGACCGGTTGCATTAAAAAATATATAATTGATGAGACCGGTTGCATTAAAAAATATATAATTGATGAGACCGGTTGCATTAAAAAATATATAATTGATGAGACCGGATGCATTAAAAAATATATAATTGATAAGACCGGATGTATTAAAAAATATATAATTGATGAGACCGGTTGCATTAAAAAATATATAATTGATGAGACCGGATGCATGAAAAAATATATAATTGATAGGACCGGTTGCATTAAAAAATATATGATTGATGAGACCGGATGCATTAAAAATATATAATTGATGAGACCGGTTGCATTAAAAAATATATAATTGATGACACCGATTACATGAAAAAATATATAATTAATGAGACCGGGTGCATCAAAAATATATAACTCATGAGACCGGATGCATAAGTAAAATATATAATTGATTAGACCGGATGCATTAAAAATATATATAATTGATGAGACCGGATACATTAAAAAATATATAATCGATGAGACCGGATTTATTAAAAAATATATATTTGATGAGACCGGATTCATTAAAAAATATATAATTGATGAGACCGTATGCATTAAAAAATATATAATTGATGAGACCGGTTTCATTAAAAAATATATAATTGATAAGACCGGATGCATAAAAAAATATATAATTGATGACACCGGTTACATTAAAAATATATAATTAATGAGACCGGATGCATTAAAAAATTATATTTTTTTGATAAGACCGGATGCATTAAAAATATATATAATTGATGAGACCGGTTGCATTAAAAATATATAATTGATGAGACACGGATGCATAAAAAAATATATAATTGATGAGACCGGTTGCATTCAAAAATATACAACTGATGAGACCGGATGCATTAAAAATATATAATTGAGGAGACCGGATCAATTAAAAATATATAATTTATGAGACCGGTTGCATGAAAAATATATAATTAATGAGACCGGATGCATAAAAAATATATAATTAATGAGACCGGATCCATTAAAATATATAATTGATGAGACCGGTTGCATTAAAAAATATATAATTGATGAGACCGGATGCATCAAAAATATATCATTGATGAGACCGGATGCATTAAAAAATATATAATTGATGAGACCGGTTACATTAAAAATTATATAATTGATGAGACCGGATGCATTAAAACATATATAATTTATGAGACCGGTTGCACAAATTAAATATATAATTGATGAGACCTGATGCATTAAAAAATATATAATTGATGAGACCGGACGCATTAAAAAATATATAATTGATGAGACCGGTTGCATTAAAAAATATATAATTGATGTGACTGGATGCATCAAAAATATATAATTCATTAAACCGGATGCATAAATACAATATATAATTGATGAGACCGGTTGCATTAAAAAATATATACTTGATGAGACCGGATGCATAAAAAATATATAATTGATGAGACCGGATTATTAAAAAATATAATTGATGAGACCGGATTAATTAAAAAATAAATAAGTGATGAGACCGGATGCATTAAAAAATATATAATTGCTGAGACCGGTTACATTAAAAAATATATAATTGATGAGACCGGATGCATTAAAAAATATATATATGATGAGACCGGATGCATAACAAATATATAATTGATGAGATCGGATACATTAAAAAATATATAATTGATTAGACCGGAGTCATTAAAAAATATATAATTGATGAGACCGGTTACATTAAAAAATATATAATTGATGAGACAGGATGCATTAAAAAATATGTAATTGATGAGACCGGATGCAGTAAAAATATATAATTTATGATACCGGTTGCATTAAAAAATATATAATTGATGAGACCGGATGAATTAAAAAATATATAATTGATGAGACCGGATGGATTAAAAAATATATAATTGATGAGATCGGATGCATTAAAAAGTATATAATTGATGAGATCGGATGCATTAAAAAATATATAATTGATGAGACCGGATGCATTAAAAATATATAATTGATGAGACCGGATGCATAAAAAATATATAATTGATGAGACCGGATGCATTAAAAAATATATAATTGATGAGACCGGTTTCTATTAAAAATATATGATTGATGAGACCGGATGTATTAAAAAATATATAATTGATGAGACCGGATGTATTAAAAAATATATAATTGTTGAGATCGGTTACATTAAAAAATATATAATTGATGAGACCGGAGGCATTAAAAATATATAATTGATGAGACCGGATGCATTAAAAATATATAATTGATGAGACCGGTTGCATTAAAAAATATATAATTAATGAGACCGGTTGCATTAAAAAATATATAATTGATGAGACCGGTTGCATTAAAAAATATAGTTGATGAGACCGGTTGTATTAAAAAATATATAATTGATGCGACCGGTTGCATAAAAAATATATAATTGATGAGACCGGATGCATTAAAAAATATATAATTGATGAGACCAGATGCATTAAAAATATATAATTGATGAGACCAGATGCATCAAAAATATATAATTGATGCGACCGGTTGCATAAAAAATATATAATTGATGAGACCGGTTGTATTAAAAAATATATAATTGATGCGACCGGTTGCATAAAAAATATATAATTGATGAGACCGGTTACATTAAAAAATATATAATTGATGAGACCGGATGCATTAAAAAATATATAATTGATGAGACCAGATGCATTAAAAATATATAATTGATGCGACCGGTTGCATAAAAAATATATAATTGATGAGACCGGTTGCATTAAAAAATATAGTTGATGAGACCGGTTGTATTAAAAAATATATAATTGATGCGACCGGTTGCATAAAAAATATATAATTGATGAGACCGGATGCATTAAAAAATATATAATTGATGAGACCGGTTGCATTAAAAAATATATAATTAATGAGACCGGTTGCATTAAAAAATATATAATTGATGAGACCGGTTTCTATTAAAAAATATATGATTGATGAGACCGGATGTATTAAAAAATATATAATTGATGAGATCGGTTACATTAAAAAATATATAATTGATGAGACCGGAGGCATTAAAAATATATAATTGATGAGACCGGATGCATTAACAATATATAATTGATGAGACCGGTTTCTATTAAAAAATATATAATTAATGAGACCGGTTGCATTAAAAAGATATAATTGATGAGACCGGTTGCATTAAAAAATATATAATTGATGAGACCGGTTGCATTAAAAAATATATAATTGATGAGACCGGTTGCATTAAAAAATATATAATTGATGAGACCGGTTGCATTAAAAAATATATAATTGATGAGACCGGTTGCATTAAAAAATATATAATTGATGAGACCGGTTGCATTAAAAAATATATAATTGATGAGACCGGTTGCATTAAAAAATATAGTTGATGAGACCGGTTGTATTAAAAAATATATAATTGATGAGATCGGTTACATTAAAAAATATATAATTGATGAGACCGGAGGCATTAAAAATATATAATTGATGAGACCGGATGCATTAAAAATATATAATTGATGAGACCGGTTGCATTAAAAAATATATAATTAATGAGACCGGTTGCATTAAAAAATATATAATTGATGAGACCGGTTGCATTAAAAAATATATAATTGATGAGACCGGTTGCATTAAAAAATATATAATTGATGAGACCGGTTGCATTAAAAAATATATAATTGATGAGACCGGTTGCATTAAAAAATATATAATTGATGAGACCGGTTGCATTAAAAAATATATAATTGATGAGACCGGTTGCATTAAAAAATATATAATTAATGAGACCGGTTGCATTAAAAAATATATAATTAATGAGACCGGTTGCATTAAAAATATATAATTAATGAGACCGGTTGCATTAAAAAATATATAATTGATGAGACCGGTTTCTATTAAAACATATATGATTGATGAGACCGGATGTATTAAAAAATATATAATTGATGAGATCGGTTACATTAAAAAATATATAATTGATGAGACCGGAGGCATTAAAAATATATAATTGATGAGACCGGATGCATTAAAAATATATAATTGATGAGACCGGTTGCATTAAAAAATATATAATTGATGAGACCGGTTGCATTAAAAAATATATAATTAATGAGACCGGTTGCATTAAAAAATATATAATTGATGAGACCGGTTGCATTAAAAAATATATAATTGATGAGACCGGTTGCATTAAAAAATATATAATTGATGAGACCGGTTGCATTAAAAAATATATAATTGATGAGACCGGTTGCATTAAAAAATATATAATTGATGAGACCGGTTGCATTAAAAAATATATAATTGATGAGACCGGTTGCATTAAAAAATATAGTTGATGAGACCGGTTGTATTAAAAAATATATAATTGATGAGATCGGTTACATTAAAAAATATATAATTGATGAGACCGGAGGCATTAAAAATATATATTTGATGAGACCGGATGCATTAAAAATATATAATTGATGAGACCGGTTGCATTAAAAAATATATAATTAATGAGACCGGTTGCATTAAAAAATATATAATTGATGAGACCGGTTGCATTAAAAAATATATAATTGATGAGACCGGTTGCATTAAAAAATATATAATTGATGAGACCGGTTGCATTAAAAAATATATAATTGATGAGACCGGTTGCATTAAAAAATATATAATTGATGAGACCGGTTGCATTAAAAAATATATAATTGATGAGACCGGTTGCATTAAAAAATATATAATTGATGAGACCGGATGCATTAAAAATATATAATTGATGAGACCGGTTGCATTAAAAAATATATAATTAATGAGACCGGTTGCTTTAAAAAATATATAATTGATGAGACCGGTTGCATTAAAAAATATATAGTTGATGAGACCGGTTGCATTAAAAAATATATAATTGATGAGACCGGTTGCATTAAAAAATATAGTTGATGAGACCGGTTGTATTAAAAAATATAGTTGATGAGACCGGTTGTATTAAAAAATATATAATTGATGAGACCGGTTGCATTAAAAAATATAGTTGATGAGACCGGTTGCATTAAAAAATATAGTTGATGAGACCGGTTGCATTAAAAAATATAGTTGATGAGACCGGTTGTATTAAAAAATATATAATTAATGAGACCGGTTGTATTAAAAAATATATAATTGATGCGACCGGTTGCATAAAAAATATATAATTGATGAGACCGGATGCATTAAAAAATATATAATTGATGATACCGGATTAATAAAAAAACATATAATTGATGAGACCGGATGCATTAAAAAATATATATTTGATGAGACCAGATGCATTAAAAATATATAATCTATGAGACCGGATGCATTAATAAATACATAATTTATGAGACCGGTTGCATGAAAAAATATATAATTTATGAGACCGGATTTATCAAAAATATATTATAGATGAGGCCGGATGCATACATAAAATTTATAATTGATGAGACCGGTTGCATTAAAAAATATATAATTGATGAGACCGGATGCATAAAAAAATATATATTTGATGAGACTGAATGCATTAAAAAATATATAATTGATGAGACCGGATGCATTAAAAAATATATATTTTTATGAGACTGGATGCATTAAAAAATATATAATTGATGAGACCGGATGCATTAAAAAATATATAATTGATGTGACCGGAATCATTGAAAAATATATAATTGATGAGACCGGATGCATTAAAAAATATATAATTGATGAGACCGGTTGCATTAAAAAATATATAATTGATGAGGCCGTATGCATAAAAAATATATAATTGATGAGACTGGATGCATTAAAGAATATATAATTGCTGAGACCAGATGCAGTAAAAATATATAATTGATGGTACCGGTTGCATTAAAAAATATATAATTGATGAGACCGGACGAATTAAAAAATATATAATTGATGAGATCGGATGCATTAAAAAATATATAATTGATGAGACCGGTTGCATTAAAAAATATATAATTGATGAGACCGGTTGCATTAAAAATATATAATTGATGAGACCGGATGCAGTAAAAATATATAATTGATGAGACCGGTTGCATTAAAAAATATATAATTAATGAGACCGGTTGCATTAAAAAATATATAATTGATGAGACCGGTTGCATTAAAAAATATATAATTGATGAGACCGGTTGCATTAAAAAATATATAATTGATGAGACCGGTTGCATTAAAAAATATATAATTGATGAGACCGGTTGCATTAAAAAATATATAATTGATGAGACCGGTTGCATTAAAAAATATATAATTGATGAGACCGGTTGCATTAAAAAATATATAATTGATGAGACCGGTTGCATTAAAAAATATAGTTGATGAGACCGGTTGTATTAAAAAATATATAATTGATGAGATCGGTTACATTAAAAAATATATAATTGATGAGACCGGAGGCATTAAAAATATATAATTGATGAGACCGGATGCATTAAAAATATATAATTGATGAGACCGGTTGCATTAAAAAATATATAATTAATGAGACCGGTTGCATTAAAAAATATATAATTGATGAGACCGGTTGCATTAAAAAATATATAATTGATGAGACCGGTTGCATTAAAAAATATATAATTGATGAGACCGGTTGCATTAAAAAATATATAATTGATGAGACCGGTTGCATTAAAAAATATATAATTGATGAGACCGGTTGCATTAAAAAATATATAATTGATGAGACCGGTTGCATTAAAAAATATATAATTAATGAGACCGGTTGCATTAAAAAATATATAATTGATGAGACCGGTTGCATTAAAAAATATATAATTAATGAGACCGGTTGCATTAAAAAATATATAATTGATGAGACCGGTTTCTATTAAAAAATATATGATTGATGAGACCGGATGTATTAAAAAATATATAATTGATGAGATCGGTTACATTAAAAAATATATAATTGATGAGACCGGAGGCATTAAAAATATATAATTGATGAGACCGGATGCATTAAAAATATATAATTGATGAGACCGGTTGCATTAAAAAATATATAATTGATGAGACCGGTTGCATTAAAAAATATATAATTAATGAGACCGGTTGCATTAAAAAATATATAATTGATGAGACCGGTTGCATTAAAAAATATATAATTGATGAGACCGGTTGCATTAAAAAATATATAATTGATGAGACCGGTTGCATTAAAAAATATATAATTGATGAGACCGGTTGCATTAAAAAATATATAATTGATGAGACCGGTTGCATTAAAAAATATATAATTGATGAGACCGGTTGCATTAAAAAATATAGTTGATGAGACCGGTTGTATTAAAAAATATATAATTGATGAGATCGGTTACATTAAAAAATATATAATTGATGAGACCGGAGGCATTAAAAATATATAATTGATGAGACCGGATGCATTAAAAATATATAATTGATGAGACCGGTTGCATTAAAAAATATATAATTAATGAGACCGGTTGCATTAAAAAATATATAATTGATGAGACCGGTTGCATTAAAAAATATATAATTGATGAGACCGGTTGCATTAAAAAATATATAATTGATGAGACCGGTTGCATTAAAAAATATATAATTGATGAGACCGGTTGCATTAAAAAATATATAATTGATGAGACCGGTTGCATTAAAAAATATATAATTGATGAGACCGGTTGCATTAAAAAATATATAATTGATGAGACCGGATGCATTAAAAATATATAATTGATGAGACCGGTTGCATTAAAAAATATATAATTAATGAGACCGGTTGCATTAAAAAATATATAATTGATGAGACCGGTTGCATTAAAAAATATATAGTTGATGAGACCGGTTGCATTAAAAAATATATAATTGATGAGACCGGTTGCATTAAAAAATATAGTTGATGAGACCGGTTGTATTAAAAAATATAGTTGATGAGACCGGTTGTATTAAAAAATATATAATTGATGAGACCGGTTGCATTAAAAAATATAGTTGATGAGACCGGTTGCATTAAAAAATGTAGTTGATTAGACCGGTTGCATTAAAAAATATAGTTGATGAGACCGGTTGTATTAAAAAATATATAATTAATGAGACCGGTTGTATTAAAAAATATATAATTGATGCGACCGGTTGCATAAAAAATATATAATTGATGAGACCGGATGCATTAAAAAATATATAATTGATGATACCGGATTAATAAAAAAACATATAATTGATGAGACCGGATGCATTAAAAAATATATATTTGATGAGACCAGATGCATTAAAAATATATAATCTATGAGACCGGATGCATTAATAAATACATAATTTATGAGACCGGTTGCATGAAAAAATATATAATTTATGAGACCGGATTTATCAAAAATATATTATAGATGAGGCCGGATGCATACATAAAATTTATAATTGATGAGACCGGTTGCATTAAAAAATATATAATTGATGAGACCGGATGCATAAAAAAATATATATTTGATGAGACTGAATGCATTAAAAAATATATAATTGATGAGACCGGATGCATTAAAAAATATATATTTTTATGAGACTGGATGCATTAAAAAATATATAATTGATGAGACCGGATGCATTAAAAAATATATAATTGATGTGACCGGAATCATTGAAAAATATATAATTGATGAGACCGGATGCATTAAAAAATATATAATTGATGAGACCGGTTGCATTAAAAAATATATAATTGATGAGGCCGGATGCATAAAAAATATATAATTGATGAGACTGGATGCATTAAAGAATATATAATTGCTGAGACCAGATGCAGTAAAAATATATAATTGATGGTACCGGTTGCATTAAAAAATATATAATTGATGAGACCGGACGAATTAAAAAATATATAATTGATGAGACCGGATGGATTAAAAAATATATAATTGATGAGATCGGATGCATTAAAAAATATATAATTAATGAGACAGGTTGCATTAAAAAATATATAATTGATGAGCCCGGATTCATTAGAAATATATAATTGATGAGACCGGATACATTAAAAAATATATAATTGAAGAGACCGGTGCATTAAAAATATATAATTGAGTAGACCGGATGCATTAAAAATATATAATTGATGAGACCGGTTGCATTAAAAATATATAATTGATGAGACCGGTTGCATTATAAAATATAGTTGATGAGACCGGTTTCATTAAAAAATATATAATTGATGAGACCGGTTGCATTAAAAAATATATAATTGATGAGACCGCTTGCATTAAAAAATATATAATTGATGAGACCGGATGCATTAAAAAGTATATAATTGATGAGACCGGTTGCAGACCACCAAACAGTCAGTATGATATTCTTTGGTGCAACTTTGGCTTCGAGAATTTTCGTGGAGTTTCGTTGGCGTCTAATAACTGATTTGGGCGTCGCCGGTTGTCGTAAAGACCCCATTTTTAATCGCAAATCACAATCCGATCAAGGAACGGGTCGTTTTTGTTGTGAAAAAAGGAGGGAAGATGACACTACATAACGACGTTTCTTTTGGTTGTCGTTTCATTCGTGAGACACCCATTTATCAATGTTGTTTGTCTTTCCAATCTCTCTCAAGTGGTTGGAAATCGTCTTATACGTTACGTATAGATTACGTCTAACTCAGAAGCAAGTTTTCGCACAGTTGTGCGTGGATTGGCTCTTAATCGATCGTTGTCAACATCCGATTGCTAACTATAATGTTTATCATCTTCAAGACTCCCATTGCCGCAACGATATTTCTTAAACCACCATTGTGATGTGCGTTCCAGGCCAAAACGTTTTGTTGATATCGCGAGCTGTTACAACAGCTTTTTTCTAACTAGCTGGAATTGAAATGACAAAATTATGCGAATTTGCTTTTTTCGCATTTTGTATTCAACGTTCGGCAAATAAGTTATAATTATTTTAAAATGATTGTAATTGTAAGGATTAGATGGAGCGAAAAATTGTCTTTAAAGTGATGTATGAAGTAAAGATATTATAACGAGAATTTATTGAAAATACATCATTTGAAATCAATTCCGCAAGAACTTTTTCTCAAACTTTAAAAATTTTTGTGACATTAAATTTTTTGTGATTTATAAATAAAAAATCGGGTGCTTATTCATTTTACTTCATTCGAAAATTCATAAACTATGATGTCATTTATTTTACTACGTTCGAAAATTCATAAAATATGATGCCATTTATTTTACTTCGATCGAAAATTCATAAACTATGATATCATTTATTTTACTTCGTTCGAAAATTCATACACGTCATAATCCGTTAACATATTTTTTTAAAGTAGAAAATGCATTATTTTATTATATTTTATTAATTCGAAAAACTGTTATATCTTGGATATTATTGCCTGTACGTTTCAGTCGATGTAACGTCCGACCTTTTTCAGGTGTCATTTCTCGAATGAAGGAATCTTTCTGACAAAGTCGAGTATCTGTACGGAATCTGGAATGGAATCCTTTATTTTATCCAGAGTTTTACATGCGGGAGGTCGGATGGTTACATCGGTCGAAATGTTATAAGAATAACATTCTAGTAGTTCGAATAATTAAAATAATACAATTTATGAATACCTATATAAAAATTTTTGAAAGGTAAAAATTAAAATTTCGAAGTTTTTTTTAGATAAACATTGAATTTTAATAACTTATTTAAATTTGTTAGGGTTTCGTGACATTTTAATTTAGTTTTGTTTCTTTTAATTTGTGTGTTTTTATGATTTGTGATTTGAATTTCTGACTTAATTATTTGTTTTTTTTTTACAATTTTTTTTGTTTTCTTGGTGAATTTATTGTCTTATGACATTTTATTTTTATGAATTTATAATTTTGTGGGATTAATTTTAATTAATTTTCGTGGTTTTGTCTATTTTAGATTTTATCTTTCAATCTTAACTTTTTTCAAAAAATTTGCGATTTGAAAATTTTTTTTTCGGTGATTAACGACTCTTTTGCTACTTTTTATTTTTATTTTTATAATTTATGGGACTTTTTATGTTCTTGAAAACTTAAATTTTATTCATGGTTTTATGTTTTTGAAGACTTTGATGACTTTTTGTGACTTTCCAATTTTATTTTGTGCCATTTTCAATTTTTGTCATTTACCACATTTGTGAACATTTTCATGACATTATTATTCATTTTTGTGTGTTTGTTTATTTTTGCGGCTTTTTATATTACATTTATGATATTTTCCATTTATTTTGGTGACATTTTTTAATTTTTGCGACATTTTATTTATTTTTGTGACGTTTTACTTTTATTTGTGTGACTTTTTAAAATTTATTGTTGCGACTTTTTATTTATTTTGTGACATATTACATTTACTTTTGTAACTGTTAAAATTTATTTGGATGACTTTGTATTTATTTTTGTGACTTTTTATATTTACTTTTGTGACATTTTCCATTTTAATTTGGTGATTTTCTAATTTATGTTTGCGATTTTATTTACTTGTGTGAATTTATTTTCGTGACGTTTTATTTTCTTTTTGTGTGACTTCTGCATTTACTTTGTTACCCTTTAAATTTATTTTAGTGACTTTTTATTTATTTTTGTGACGTTTTATTTATTTTTAATTGTTTTGTCATTATAAGATTTATCTATTGAATGTAGTTATTTTCTTGTGAAAAGAATCGCTTCCCATTGGCGGGAAATTCACTCGTTATTTGTTACCACCAAAGATAACGTTGGTATTTTTAGACTGATTGCATTTCTGCACTGATATAGCTTTTCCGATTTACTGTATTCGTAGGTGTTTTCTTGAGATTGCGAGTCACAAAAATTCCAAAGATAAGTTAAACGATTACGGAGTCAAGATAGGTCAAGTCAGGTCAGGGCAGGTCAGGAAAAATGTATTTTTAAGTTTGATTAAATAAGGCGGACTATGTTTAAAAATTCCTTCCTCAATCCCAAATGGTATTGGTTTGCGTTTATATATATATACATATATATATATATATATATATATATATATATATATATATATATATATATATATATATATATATATTCACCCTTTCATTCCACCATAAACGAACATTTCTGTAAAAGTCTTAGGAAGCTACATGATGGCCAAAAAACGGCCGTGTAGCCGAAACAATAATGTAACTTAACAGAAAAATACGATAATAAAAAATAAAACGCATATTTGCTCTACAACAGTATTGAGCACTCTCTTCAGGTTTTTATTAATTACCATTTCTACTATATATATATATATATATATTCAGTGGCGACTCTAGCCTATTATTTCTACTCGTGCCCCCACTGCCTTCTGTCATCTTCAGTCCCCAACCCATGATCCATGGAATCAAAGTAAGTCATCATAGTTGCTATTGCGTGACTCTCCATTGTATAGCACAGATTGACTAAAGTACCTTGCCAATATCAGTCCATGATTGTCCTGATTTAGACGTGAAAAGCAAGCCAGGCCAGCAATAGAGTTTTTCTTCAGATTTACTCGAACATAACCAGTCAATGTCATTAAATCATTTGGATTGGAACGAACGATTTCTAACCTTATTCACAAATCAAGGAGTTGGGCGCCCATCTTTGATAATTTCTCGCTTCTCGACTACATTTCTCTGGCCGACCGATCTATTATTTAATCCATTTTGAATAACATTGGTCGCGTTATTGGTCGTGCCGGGCACGAGTGGCACTAGTCCCATCTCCACCCCTGATATATATATATATATATATATATATATATATATATATATATATATATATATATATATATATATATATATGTCTGTCTGTCTCCATATTTTCAAACTCTATCTCCTCCGAAACTAAAAGTCGCACAGCAGCGCTAGGGGCCTCAAATGATAGAATTTTTGACGGCCTGTTTTTTATGGGTCCTTAGCTGGTTGAAATAGTTTTCAAAAATGGGTCAAAATTGCAAACAAAAACCGTAATATATTTTGTACCTTCATCTTAGTTTATTATTTTTTATTTTATTTTTTTTTTTACAAAGGCATCACCACATTATCAAAATTTGTAATCAGTTCATGTGCGTGTCAGGTATGAACAGTGATAATACATTTTTTATTTTCTTCAATCATCCTTATCTTTTTCCTAGGGAAGTCCCCCGAAAATTGGAACGAAATGTTGAGAATTTTCTAAAAATCGGGGCTAAAGGTTTTCTTTCCCGTCTCTCTCTCTATCTCTCTCTCTCTCTCTCTCTCTCTCTCTCTCTCTCTATATATATATATATATATATATATATATATATATATATATATATATATATACTAGAAAAAGTACCCGTCGTTGACTGGGTTCAGAAACAGCCTACAGAAAATGGACTCTGGTTTATGAAAGTATGATACGTTATGAAACGGAAGGGTCGTAAAGTTGGGTTGAATTTGGGAGTATCAAAACCAAAGTAAAATATAATGCACGTAAAAATAAAATAGATAAACCCAATAATTTATTATACCATACCTGTTCACACTGAAACACTTATCACAATATTCTGTGGATCTATATAAAAAAAAACTTATTATACTTTGTGACATATTTCCATTCTATGAAGGTCAGGTGCGAACGAACACCCCAATTTTTATTATACCATATTTCTTCAAACTGAAACATAATTATCAAAGTATACTTACGCAGATATGAAAAGTCTTTATAAAATTTTGTGCCTATTTCCATTCTATGGGGGCCAGGCGCGAACGCAGACCCCACAATTTTATCATACCATCCCTATTTAAGTTAAAACATACTTATCAAAGTATTATTATTTACATCTATATCAAAAACACTTGTAAACGTTTTTTAAATTTTTTATTTCCATACTTTGTGGACCAGGCGCTAACGTAGACCCTACAATTTTAATTAACCACCGTTCTGCAAGATCAAACATACCCATTCCTGTGTCTCGATACATCTTCTATCATTATATGTAATCAGTTTTATAAAAATAGTCAACCATATAGGAGCCTATTCATGACCAGGCACGCACGCACGCACACACACACACACACACACACACACACACACACACACACACACACACACACATTCAACTTTGTATTATAGATATAGATATATATATGTATATATACACATATCGCTTTTAATTCTCTATTTACTCATAAGTTGTCTTTCCTTAGATCCCCCCTTTCTGCTCGCTTATCTATAACCCATTTGTTTTTTTACACTCTCCCGTTTCCTCTTCATTAAGAATCTAATGATTTCCTAGTAACCTCCCCCTTAAACTAAGAACCTTAAAGACACCTTATATTCTTGTTTATATTTTTTTTTCATTTTCTTCCTCTTCTTTTTATTTTTTTTTTTTTTGCATTCACGTTTAATGGTTTCTTTTGTGGAAGATAAACTGACGAGGAGTTTTGGTTCTTACCAACCATGTCCAGTGTCGCGACCTTGTAAACTTGTTTATATTAATAAAAATATATCTTGCACTTTTTTATTGAGCATTCTTAATAACCTCGTTTAATCCATGACTTATCTATCTTAAATAACTATAATTGGTACATATATATATATATATATATATATATATATATATATATATATATATATATAGAGAGAGAGAGAGAGAGAGAGAGAGAGAGAGAGAGAGAAAGAAAGAGAGAGCAAGTTTTGTAAATCTTAAAATGCCATATATATATTTTCAGAACTAACTACGTAGCGCTAATTATGTATTGCGCACTATTGAATTAAACGCTGAAAATAAATGCATAAAATATTATGTAAATGCATGCGTATATATATATATATATATATATATATATATATATATATATATATGTAATTTTCTTGTTGATTTTTTAAACGATATTAATGTTATAGCCTCCACCTTGGAGATCCGGTGTTTTCTTAGAAAGTCTCCCTCTTTTTATTTGGACGCATTTATTTATTTATTTATTATTTTTAAAAACAGTAATCTACGTACACGCATGTTTCGGGGCCCAGCCCTTCATCAGCATAGCTTGACTGTTGTTAGGACTCGAACCCCGGACCTTATGTAATTCAGTTCAGCGTCTTCATCCATCACGCTATGATAATATTTTACTGCTTCGTTTTTATCGTTTATCTATTTACGTAGTTTTGTTGTTGACTTTTTAAAAGATATTAATGCTACTACCTCCACCTTGAAGATCCGGTGTTTTCTCAGAAATTCACCCTCTTTTTATTTGGACGTATTTCTTTATTTATTATTTTTAAAAACAGTAATTTACTTACACGCGTGTACGTAGATTACTGCTTTTAAAAATAATAAATAAATAAATACGTCCAAATAAAAAAGGGCGACTTTCTAAGAAAATACCGGATCTTCAAGGTGGAGGCAGTAACATTAATATCGTTTAATAAGTCAACAACAAAACTACGTAAATAGATAAACGCTGAAAACGAAGTAGCAAATTTTCTATGTCATCATAGCGTGATGGATTAAGACGCTGGACTAAATACATAAGGTCCGAGGTTCGAATCCTAATAACAATCAAGCTACGCTAATGAGAGGTAGGGCCCCGAAATACACGTGTACGTAGATTACTGTTAAAAAAAAAATGATATATATATATATATATATATACATATATATATATATATATATATATATAATCCTGGTCAAAATGATAAGACCACTTAAGAAAGTAAGCGTTTACGCATATTATCGAATTTTTAATCAAACAAATCGTTGAAACCATTGCCAAAAGGGAAAATATGATGGGAAAAAATTAGATCTGCTTCATTCGAAACCTTAACCCTGATCTAATAATTATTAAAAAAAAAAAAAATTTTCACCTGGACAAAATGATAAGACCACTGATAATTTATCTAACAAAAGGCAATTATAAATTACTAAAAAGGGTCTCAGTATTTAGTATAGCCTCCATTATTACGAATTACTTCAAAAATTCTCTTCGGCATGCTTGCGACTAAGTTTTTTATCAGTTGCGAAGGAATTTTATCCCATGTACTGAAAACTGAATCAGAAAGTTCCTTTATCGAATCATACTGGGTTGCATCCTTGAACACTTCTTTTGCCATCCATCCCCAAAGATTTTCAATGGAATTGAGGTCCGGAGAACATGCTGGATGATCTAACAATTCTATATTATTTGAAGAAAAGTATTCTCGTGCTTGTCGAGAAGTGTGTATTGCAGCGTTGTCTTGCTGGAAAATCCAATTTCTTCCACACAGACGTGGACCTTCAGTCCTGATAGAAGCATTTTCAAGCATTGAAATGTACTCGAATGATGTTTGCCGGCCTTTCACTACTTGCAACTTTAGGGTCCCAGCTGACGAGAAAGCACCCCAGATCATTAAGGACCTTCCTCCACTATGCCGAGTTGAAAAAGTCTCTTTGGGCAAATTTTTATCATGCCAATAGTGTTGAAATCCATCTGGACCATCTAGATTAAACTTTTTCTCATCGGAGAAAATTAAATTTTCCCACTTCTCTTCATCCCAAGTCTGGTATTTGGCGGCATATTTAAGTCGGTTAGTTTTGTGCTGTTCAAGAAGACGTGGTTTCTGTAGTCGCTTGAAATGATTGAAACCCTTCATTTTCAGATGCCTTCTGATGGTTTTAGGACTAGATTCTGCTGCTGTTTGGCTTTTCAATTGACTTGAGCGCATACTGGAGTTTTTTTTTTTAACTTCGTCTGATACGGCGATCCAGTGATGGGTTATTTTTTTGGTCGACCTGGAGTCTTTTTGTGCCCATATTGATCTGGATTTCTTAAAAAATTTGTGATGACCGTTTTGCTATGATTCACTTCGTTTGCAATGGATCTATGGGAGAGTCCATCCCTATTAAGTTCAAAGATCCTTTCTCTCTCAAACTCTGACAATGGTTTCCCTTTTGCCATTCATAATTTAGTAAGATGTTTTTTTATCCACTAACAAGTTGCTTTTAGTAACATAGAAAGCTTTTACTATTAATTTTTTTCGAAACTAGTCGATTTTATTAAAGTGGTCTTATCATTTTGACCAGGTAAAAATGTTTGTTTTTTAAAAAAAATAATTATTAGATTAGGGTTAAGGTTTCGAATGAAGCAGATTTCATTTTTCTCCATCATATCTTCCCTTTTGGCAATGGTTTCAACCATTTGTTTGATTAAAAATTCGATAATATGCGTAAACGCTTACTTTCTTAAGTGGTCTTATGATTTTGACCAGGATTATATATATATATATTCTGCGTTTCATCCACTATAGGATTCGTCAGGCTTATGCGCGAATTCTGTGGTTGCTTCTTGTTTTTATATATGTTGAGGATTTCTAGTTAGCCAATCAGCTTTCTAGTATCCACCGCGCCCCTTCCTATCAGCCAATGGGCATGCATTTTATCGAACAAAGGATCTGTTTTAGAACTAGGTTAGCGGTTTAAGGTAGACGTTTTCCTTCCTTTTTTATATATATAAATATACCTATGTGTACACACACACATGTACATATATATACATATATATATACATATATGTGTGATCGTTTATGTATATTCATGTTTATTTAATTTATCTATTTGTTTGTTTTCTATTGTTATTGTTAGTTTTAAAGCTATTTTGTATCGCTATCCTAGAGTAAGTAAGAAACAGCCCTAAAAAATAGTGGATACAAAAATATCGGTATCAAATATAAGCAACAAAACACCAACAACTATAATAAAATTAAAAATAGAAGAAAAAGAACTATAATTTGGTATACGGCCCCATACAATCAAATGTTAAAAACAAAACTTGGCAAGAAATTTCTAGATCTTATTGAAAAACACTTTCCCGCAACCAACCCCTTACACAAAATCTTCAATAAAAATACCTTGAAGTTATCTTACAGTTGTTGCGAAAATTTAGAGATGATAATTAAAGCACATAATAACAAAATACTAAATGAAAACAATGTAAACAACAACAAAATAAACAATAAAAAAGTAGACACTATGACAGAAATAAAACCAATACTAGCAGAAATAGTAATAATAATAATAATAATAATAATAATAATAATAATAATAATAACAATAATAATAATAATAATAACAAACCAACCCCGGACAAGAACAACCATACCATAAATAAAAATACTAATAACGAACAAGATAAATGCAATTGTAGACACCGCACACTTTGCCCAGTCCAAAATAAATGCCTAACAAAAAGCGTAGTTTATCAAGCAACAATATTTGCGAAAGAAAACCCGAATAACAAGAAATATTACATAGGCATGACTTCCTTAGATTTCAAAACCCGATACTATGACCACAAAAGCACATTCAAAAATAAAAAAAACACCGTATAAAAACAACACTAGCGAATAAATACTGGGAACTCAAAGAAAGCGGACATTCGCCGGTAGTCGAATGGAAAATAATGAGACAAGCTACCACGTGCAGACATTTAGACGACCCATGTAAATTATGCCTCCATGAAAAATTTGCTATCCTGTACTTTAAAGAACCTCAAAATCTATTAAACTGTAGACGAGAAATAGCAAACAACTGTGTTCACAAAATAAAACTTACTCTAGGATAGCGATACAAAATAGCTTTAAAACTAACAATAACAATAGGAAACAAACAAATAGATAAATTAAATAAACATGAATATACATAAACGATCACACATATATGTATATATATATATATGTATATATATGTGCATGCGTGTGTGTACACATAGGTATATTTATATATATATATATAAAAAGGAAGGAAAACGTCTACCTTAAACCACTAACCTAGTTCTAAAACAGATCCTTTGTTCGATAAAATGCATGCCCATTGGCTGATAGGAAGGGGCGCGGTGGATACTAGAAAGCTGATTGGCTAACTAGAAATCCTCAACATATATAAAAACAAGAAGCAACCACAGAATTCGCGCATAAGCCTGACGAATCCTATAGTAGATGAAACGCAGAATATTCAGTGTAGCTTAATCGCCATATATATTTTATAAATTACTAACTAGCTCTACCTACGTATTGAGCACTTTTGAAGTAAATACTTAAAGTTTACGCATAAATCTATACTTTCGTATATTAGGTTTATGTGAGTAAATGAAGTAGTTATATATATATATATATATATATATATATATATATATAATTTTTTTTAAAACAGTAATCTACATACACGTGTGTTTCGGGGCCCTACCTCTCATTAGCGTAGCTTGATTGTTATTAGGACTGTATATATATATATATATATAGTATTGCTTCTTCATTTAAAAAATGTTAAAGAATGTAGATTTCAGTTATGTATAATAAGGTTCTTAAAATCTAAATACATGCTTGGGCTACACCCGAAAAATTAAATATAATAGAATTTTATAAAATAAAAACAAAACTCGTTTGTAATTGAATCAGAGGTTTTTTTTCAATTCACCCTTCCTTAATAGTAACAATGCCATTTTAAAATTCCGATTCAGATTTATCTCTTTTGTTTCTTGTGATTATTCTTGAAATGACGTATTGAGATTGTCGGTGTTAGCTTAGTCTATTAGGAATAACTGTATTCCTTCAAAAGAATTTGCAAAGTAAGATAAAATTATAAAATATAAATAAATAAATAAAATAAAATAGCTAATTTGAAACCGTAAGCAGACCACCATTTTTTGTTTTGGAGAGGATATGGTTTTAATGATTTTTAACTGATAAAAAGCGACTATAAAGGGAGTTAATTTGTGTCTCATTAATTAATGTTTGCGATGATGATGGCTTTTCATGACAAGAAAATTAATATTTAGATAGTAATCTAATTAATAATAAATAAATATTCATATAATAAGCATGTGTTTATGAAAAATAAATATATTCCTTTTAATTTGCAAACTAAAATAAATTATAAATAGATAAATAAATAAAATAAATAAAATAGAATAGGTAATTTTTATGAATAATTAAAAGGACGTTTTTTATTGGTTAAAATTAAACCTGTCTCGAGGCGGTGATTGAGGCTGAAGGTGGCTACATTGAATAGATGTCATCTGTACTACATACTCATGTTACCTTGAATAGATTTTATTCAATAAAGTTTTAAAATAAAACTGTGATTTTGTTTTCCTTATGGCGACAAACTTATCGTTCTACACTGAATATCCAGGTTACTGATTAAAGATAACAGTGAATAAACTGATTTTTAATTTTAGAAGCATTCCTAAAGTTCACACTAGAATTCTCGGCGTAATTGATAAAGTATTTGATTATTAAGTTGTAAGCGTGGTGGAGTCAGTACAGCGGAGCCTCTATATACGAAATTAATTGTTTCCGGCTTGGCTTTCGTATCTTGAAATTTTCGTATCCTGAAAGGCGTTTTACACGTAAATCGTCTCATTCGTTCCAAGCACTATGAAAACACTTATAAAATTTTATAATAAGGGTAAAACCAGAATGAAATAAGAGCAAAATAGCACTTAATACATTTAATATTTAATTATTTCTTACTTTATTTGAGACCATATATAAAATTCTATTTAATAAAAAACGACAGAAAGATATGATAATTTTTTTAATCGTTATTTTAGTCATTACTCGTAAAGGCACGACCTCAATGAAATCTATGGACACACAGGCGCGCGAAAGAAAAACAATTCAAAGTAGGTACGGCGCAAAAAAAAAGAAGAAAAATGGAAAAATAAACAAGTACCTGTTTTTTTTAAACGAATTTAAATCTATTAAAATCCATTATTATTAAGCAACTTTTTTTCCAAAAAGATAAAAGCCTGAATTTTATTATACGAAAAGCAGAATAATATAACACTTTTTTAAAAAACTATTTTTTATATAATCTTAAATAAAAAATTTTCCAACACCGCACAATTCGCCGCCATTTTTGTCTCGATCAATAAAACATTTAAATATTTTACAAAGGTTTTTGAACCAATTATTTATTTTATTTTATTTTTTGTCCAAACAAGGTTTAGGATGATTTTCTATAAGAATATGCAAACATATATTATAACCTGAATTTAAATTAATTCTAACTTTTTATATCACTCTATAGATTTGCGTAGCGAAAAAAAAAAAAAAAAAAAAAAATTAATGATAGCTTAAAATAATCTGTGATGAAACTAAATAAACCCCATTAAGCAATGTGTTTGTAATGTTTGATTTGCCGATTAAGTGAAGGGTTTAATTTTTTTTTGATACGCAATATATATATTTATATATATAATATAAAGCTGAATGTGTGTGTGTGTGTGTGTGTGTGTGTGTGTGTGTGGTCATGAATAGGCTCCTATATGGTTGACTATTTTAAAAAACTGATTACATATAATGATAGAAGATGTATCGAGACACAGGAATGGGCATGTTTGATCTGGCAAAACGGTGGTTAATTAAAATTTTGGGGTCTGCGTTCGCGCCTGGTCCACAAGTACGGAAATAAAAAATTTAAAAATTAAAAAAAAAAAAAAACGTTTACAAGTGTTTTTGATATAGATGTACATAATAATACTTTGATAAGTATGTTTTAACTTAAATAGGGATGGTATAATAAAATTGTGGGGTTTGCGTTCGCGCCTGGCCTCCATAGAATGGAAATAGGCACCAACTTTAATAAAGACTTTTCATATCTATCTGCGTAAGTATACTTTGATAATTATGTTTCAGTTTGAAGAAATATGGTATAATAAAATTATGGGGTGTCCGTTCGCACCTGACCTTCATAGAATGGAAATATGTCACAAAGTTTAACAAGTTTTTTTTAATATAGATCCACAGAACATTGTGATAAGTGTTTCAGTGCGAACAGGTATGGTATAATACATTATGGGGTTTATCTATTTTATTTTTACTTTCATCATATTTTGCTTTGGTTTTGATACCTCCAAATTCGAAGCTATCACTTTACAACCCTTCCTTTTCATAACCTATCATACTTTCATAAATTAAAGTCCATTTTCTGTAGGCTGTTTCTGAACCCAGTCAACGACGGGTACTTTTCTGGTATATATATATATATATATATATATATATATATATATATATATATATATATATATATCTGTTGCCTACATAACCCCCGAAGTTAAGCAACGTTGACGCTGGCCAGTACCAGATGGGTGACCACTTTGAGAATGCTAGGCATCGTATGTGTTGAAAACAATTCCTGCATCTAGTATCACGCTTGGTCCACGATGGGCCAATTAACAAGAAATTGCCGAAAGAAATTATCGTATTTGTAGAAAAATTATCAGTTATCGATTTTTTTCTTATTTCGTGTCGGTTCTTCAAAGCATTTCCTATTTAATGGTATGTTAGCAATATTGGGCTCACTAAAGAAAATTAATAATTTATTTTTCAAAAATTTTAAAGTAGTGTTTTTCACAAACAAACAAAAAATGAAGATATATTATTTTATTATTTTATTTTTGCTAATCTGAAAGGTAATAATCATTATTAAGATACTTATCGAATTTAACACTTCAAAACACAAAAGATGAAAAATATAACACATTCCAAACTCGGATTTTAAACCTTAAAATCTGATACGTGCACAGTTGTTTTTTGTTGTTTATTTTATCTACAATCCTCACTCTCCCCAAAATACAATATACTTTGCTCAGTTTCGGCTGATTATTCTAAGCATATTTGTATCCACAAATAAAGAAGAGGGTTCGTAGGCAATATATATATATATATATATATATATATATATATATATATATATATATATATATCGATTATAAAAAGTATAGGATTATAAACTTCA
>NC_136523.1:47647637-47712637 GCF_053919585.1 Euprymna scolopes | reverse complement strand
GAGAGAACATATTCTGAAGCCTGTTCGAGCTCACGTCCAGGACTTTCGAGAGGTCAGAGAGAAGGAGAGAGAAGACGATCACATTAGAGACGTGGGTGACCGTAACGATCGTAATCAGAAGTCACGCGTAGCGGGGGAAAGAAGAAATAAGACGTAACTTACGCGCCGATTTCCAACCATCTGAGAAAGAGTGGAAAGACAAAAAAAAACTTGATAAATGGGTGCCTCATAAATTGAACGACAACCAAAAGAAACGCCGTTATAAAGTAATCTTCCCTTGTTTTACGCTACAAGAACGACTCATTTCTCGACCGGGTTGTGATTGGCGATGAAAAGTGGGTGCTTTATGACAATCGGCGGCGCTCAGCTCAGTGATTTGACGGCGACGAAACTCCACGACACTTCCTGAAGCTAGAATTTCACTAAAAGTAGGTCATGCATGCTGACTGTTTGATGGTTTTCGACTAGTCTCACCTATTGCAGTTTTTTGACTGCTGGCGAAACGATTATGGCGGAGAAGTACTGTCAACAAATGGATGAGACGCATCAAACTTCGACAACAACACCCAGTATTAGTCAACAGAAAAGACCCAATTCTCCTCCAATGCAATGCCCGATCGCACGTTGTTAAACCAACCCAGTAAAAGTTAAACGGATTGGGCTACTGAACTCTGCCTTATCCACTGCACTCTCCATACCTCTCACTTATCGACAACCGCTTTTTCAAGCATCTCGACAACTTTCTGCATGAGAAATGTTTCAAAACCCAAAGCGATATTAAAAACGCTTTTAGCGACTTCATCACCACCAGAACGCAAGATTTAACGTTACTGACATAATTTTTTTAATTACATTTTCACACGAAACGAGGCACAGTGCCACTTGGATATAGTGGGATACTATCAGGGACATAAGTTGAAGAGATACTATGTAGGGAGTTGAGCAGAAAGATGTTTTTTCACATTACACTATATGCAATATACTTGTTTTTTGTTTGAGCCGAAATATGTTCATCTGAATTAAAAAGTCAAAAACCGCAATAACTTTCTTGTCAACCTGATACTTCGCTGAGGCCTATGATAGACCGAGCCTTGGTTTTTATTACATAAAATGGTCATGCAAGGCCAAAGAGAATGGAAAGACCCAATAGGATTAATATCAACTATATCCAAGAGTTCCATAATTACTTGCAGATAGTAGTAACATCATATAGGCAAAATCGCTATACCGCTATTTTGTAGCCAGTCGGATAAATTGTTTTCAGGTAGATGGAGTATCGCATAGTAGGGTCAGGTGGTTTGTGTCTTAGTGGGGAGGGCTTCTTTGCACTTTGGGAAGATTTGGGAGTTTTTAGTCTTCATTTGTGTGTGTTTAGCTGTAAAAAAAACTACCATTCATCACTGATCAAGGCCAAAAGGTTTGGTGAGATTTTAATTGAAATGCTAAACGCTGAAGTGAAATACACATATCTAGAAATAAAAGAAAACAGCTCTGACCTTTGTGTTTTGATAAGCGGTAACCCCACTTAAAAAAGAAAAGAAATTGTAATGACGGCTGTAATTTTCGAATGTTAACTATTCTGTACTTTTACCGTAAACGCTTGTCGGGTAGGTTTTTTTTTTTTTTTTTTTTTTTACTCATTATAACTTAGCGTCGCGACAGAGCAAAATAAATAAATAAATAAAAATACTTTTAACGATGTAAATCCGTGCCGGAAGTCGAATTGGTCGTACGTGTTTTTAAAGAAAGTCCTCGCCGTTTTGCTCGCAGGAAGCTTCTCAAGAGGAAAACAAAGGAAGGAAGTTTCGCGATCCGTTTCCACTTCTTCCGCCAATTTTTAATATTTATTTGCGCTCTCTCTCTCTGTCTGTCTGTCTGTCTGTCTCTCTCTCTCTCTCTCTCTCTCTCTCTCTCTCTCTCTCTCTCTCTTCGAAATATTTTACTCGATGACGTCATTATATTCTCCATTTTTTTAAACGTAAACTATCACGTCATCCCAGGTTTTGTTTTGATTTTGATTCTCTGACTGGGCAAGTCTAATAAAACTAAATATTATTTGACGTTTTTTTAATTTTTAAGATGATGATGATGATGATGATGATGATGATCATCATCATCATCATTATCATCATCATCATTCGACGATTCTAATGTTGGCATTGGTTTCCCCTATATTTTTCTAGATGGACAGAATTTCTTTCTAGAAAAAAAATCATCGGGGATTACGAGAGGGACCACGTGAGGGTTGCTCACATCCTAAGTGAACGTGGTTTTTGCAGAACGAACTGGATTCGAACTTGGGACATTGTAACGTTGTCCGAAACCAGCGCACGTTGTAACCTCAGTCGCACACTAGACAAAGAATAGAAAGGAACTCCAACTCGCATTTTCTTTGTAACGACGACATTTTTCCCCTCATTTTTACGCTAACACTGTGAGTTTCCTCACGTGGTCTCGAACATTCTTTCATTCCGTGCCCAATGTCTCTCTCCTGATCTTGAACATTATCTTCGTCTCTTACGTTATCTCTTTTTTTTAAGTTTTTATTTTTCACTACCGGTGACGCCATTTTGCATGCAATTGTATATACGCGTCCGCGCTATGTTACAACACCCAGGTCGTCAGTGTCGTCAAGTACTAGATCCCTGTCACCTCCCTATTTTTGAGATGAGGATTGATTCTACATGTTATTTGGATTCTTCTGACTACAGTTCTCATCTTTAGTGTCATTTTCACAACATTTTGGTCGATCTAACCTCCAATCTTCGTTAATGTATCTTTCGAACTCGGGAATATTTCTGTCGAACACGGGAATCTGCACGGAGTTTGGCAAGAATCCGTGGCGTATTAGATAAAGTGTTTAATAAATATCAATTGTAAAAGTGTGCACTTTTCTCTGGAGATTTAAGTTTCAATCCTAAGTGCGAGCAACACTAAAAAAACAAAACAAAAAAACAAAACAAACAACAACAAAAAAAAACAAAACGATTCGAATATGGTAGTATCTGTTCTGTCATCAGTGTTGTAATATTTTTTTTATATTTAATGGGGTATGCCTCTCTGACAATTGTATTTATAGAAAGACTATGTTTTTACAGTTTATAGCATGACGTAGCTATGTCCGTAATTAAAGTTGTAGGTAGGGTGGGGAAAGGGTATCCGTATGTAAATATTGTTGCTTAGCAACACTCCTGCCAGCCAAACATCAATCCTCATCACGCCACGATCAACCATTATAAAATGTATTAAAATATTTAATCAGATTCGTCCTTGCATTGAAGTGAGGAGTTTTGTCTGTCGGTATTACCATCACGCTCAACTTTGAAATAACAGGTCCGTTGTTTTTTTTTTTTTTTTTTTTTTGTTTTTACAAAGAAGTCACCACTTATCAAGACCCTGAGGTCACTCGAGGATAAGTGTTAATGAGTGTACATTAGTCAATCAGACAATATAGAAATCGTTAGTAGTGGAAATTCGGTAAATTGGATTACTCAAAGGGAACGACTCATCAAGAACTTGTTTACATTGGACTTGAAGATGGCCATATTGTAGTCAGCTAGAAAGCAGGAAAACGAAAGACAGTTCCACAGGTCTGCAGTTCTATGAAAGAAGCTTTGTTCATGGAATCTACGTTTAGGTTTAGGCACAGATAAAGAGTGGGGGGGAATTATTGATAGTGTTTTCAGCTAGACGAGTGTTTCTCGTGAAAGTTTGGTCTATCATGCTTAAGTTTTATATAGTATTGTTCTCGATCTTTCAAGATTAAGTTTAAATTTTAAGTTAGTTGTCGGTCCGACAAATATTTGAGATATTATGTTTTGGGTCAGCTAAAATTTGAAATAGCAGTTTCATTAGTCTGCCATATTTATCTTTGAAATAGCATATTTTCCAGCCTGTCAAATTAAAAATAGTATATTCTTTGATATGCTCGGCTTAGACTGAAATTTCATTTTCGTTGGTCTGTCAAACGGAAGTAGCATTTGAAATATTTTTACTGAAGTGGACTTTGAAATAGCAATTTCATTAGTCTGTCATTCTTAATTTTATTTCTTTGGTTTGCCATGCTGAAGTTTAGAATATCATTTTCATTGTTCTGTCAAATTGAATTTTGAAACAGCATTTTCATTGGTCTGTTATAATGAAATTTGGAATATTATTTTGTTGTTTTTTTTTTGTTGGCCCCCCCCCCAAAGTTAAGTTTAAAATAGCATTTCCATTTGCGCGCCATGCTTAAATTTGAAATAGCATTTTCATTTATCTGACATGTTAAAACTCGAAATAACATTTTTATTTGTCCGCTATGCTTAAGTTCGAAATATCAGTATCATTTGTCTGTCATGCTATTCTTAAGTTTGAAAAAAAAGAAGCATTTTCATTGGTCTGTCACACTAAAATTAAAAAAAAATATGCTACTAGATACACACATGGCAGTTCGTCAGGCTGGAGTTTTAATAAATAGCAGTTTACATTTTTTTTGTTTTTTTTTTGGGGGGGGGGAGGTCTTTTTTTTTGGGGGGGGGGGAGGTCTTGTTTTTTTTTTTAGCTTTTTTTTTAACAATAGTTTTGACGTTTGTTTTCGTGTCAGCATCCAAAGTTTTTGCATCTAAAATACATTAACGAATAAAAAGCAGGAAACTTTCTATCTGCAAACAATCCGAAAGTACATTTGTGAAATCGGTCCCATCTGTCGAGATTGACCATTTTGCCAGGAACTGGCGCCGCAAATGGCTGAGTCTCGCGATAGAAACAAATCGTAAAACTTCATCCAACAAACAAACGACAATCGGGCAGTGGGTTGGTCAAGGCTATGTTATCAAACCAGAGGAGAAAGGAGAAGAAAAGAAACAACCGGCCTCTATTTAGCTGTGTAACGCAATTAACCCTCAAAATCAAAAGAAAGTAATAATACCAAATAGCAGGACCTGTGGAAATTCCACAGCGGACTCATTCATATGTAATATATTGATGTTGGATTCTGTAGATATTCAGTGTAAATGGAGACACCCTGATATTATTGTGGCTCTTTGTTAAAACTGCAAAAGTATTTATCTAAGCTAGCAGGAACGCCCAACGTAGCCCAGTCGTAAAATACGCTTAAATATGATATTTTAATTCATGCAGATTTCGTATATGTTAGTATGCAGTCACTTTTCTTATATAAAGTTGGGATTTCAAAAGTAAAAATACATCCATATGACTTGGGTGCATCAGCTTGAATCAAAACCGAAACCAAAACTTACAATATATATATATATATATATATATATATATATATATATATATATATATATATAAAACTTGAGTTCCTTCAGTTATAATCAAAACCGAACTCAAAACTTATGAAGAATTTTTGATAAGATTATTTATTAAAAGTACTGGAAGGTCATAACAATTAAACGACAGTCACTCGGAAGAAAAAATGTCAGCATGACACACAAAATAACATACACGCTATTAATAAATAGATTATAATAATTACTAGACGTTTTTAGCCGATTAAGAACGAGGGAAATTTATAGAATTTTGACTTAGAATGGACACGTTATGCCAGATTGATGGTTGAATACAGTTAAATTTACCCTTATTTTTGCATTAAATACTAATCCTTAACCGTGCATAGAACGGATATTATTATACTTAGTCCGTTGAACCTCGTCATAACATAGACCCATACAAAATTTCCGCCAAATCATTTCAGTAGTTTTTGAGAAAAAGTGGAATGGGCAGACAGATAGACAAACAAACAAACTAATAGAAATATAATACAGATTATAATAGTGATAATTCGTAATAACTATTACAATGAGAAGAAAGCTGGGATTACAAAAGTTGCCGAATAAAATATAGGTCAAGATTGGAATGCAATTCGGAAGGCGCTTTTTTTAATTCAAGGATGAATATGTTTTGACATATTGTAAGTTAGTAGATGAATTTGTCATTAATAAGTATATATATATATATATATATATATATATATATATATATATATATATATATATGAAACACTAGTGTTTGTAGATATTAACAATAATCTCTACTATCATATAAAAATAATTTTGTATGATTGTGTGCGTTCCCTATGGACTCGAAAATTGGTTAAGCTGATTTTTATGAAATTTCACCCGAAGATACTTTATGTGGCTGGCAATGTTCTTAGATATGTTTTGTGTCGGAATGTCTTCGATAGGTATTGATAAATGATTATCGAAATAATCCGATGAAAGAAGGAACAGGCGATTTTGAATATAGTTAACACCTTACACAGCCTAACATCACAAGTGCATATGAAAGGTGTTATAACCACACAAGCCGAAAAGCCCGGTATATAAAAGAACAGTGGGTTCTTTGATATGACAGGGGTGCGTTCGAAATGAATGTTTCTGTTTAAAGCACAATTGCATCATGATACTTGACTTTTTCATATTAAACTTAAATTCAACCATGATCACCGCACAAGCAGTTTAATAGATGTTGGGGTTCTTTAAATATAGGATCAAAAATTTCTCATAAATGCATAATCTACCTGGATCGTCTAGGTCTCTACACGTGTTTGCTTGTCTGACTATTTTCCATTCAACTACCGGCGAAGGTCCGCTTTCTTTTAGTTCCCAGTATTCGTTTGCAAGGGTTGTTTTCAATCGGTGTTTTTTATTTTTTACTGTACTTTTGTGGTCATAATATCGGGTTTTGAAATCTAAGCATTTACGTAATATTTCTTGTTATTCGGGGTTTCTTTCGCAAATATTGTGGCCTGGTAAACTATGCTTTTGGTTAGACATTTATTTTGAAGTGGGCAAAGTGGGCGGGTTCTGCAGTTGCATTTATCTTGTTCGTTATTAGTATTTTTATTTTCATTTCTAGTATGGTTGTCGTTGTCCGGACTTGGTTTATTATTATTATTATTATTATTATTATTATTATTATTATTATTATTATTATTATTATTATTATTATTATTATTTCTACTAGTTACATATGTGTCCTCTGTGTTGATTTTTATTTTTATCATAGTGTCCACTTTTTTATTATTTATTTTGTTGTTGTTTTCATTGCTTTTATTTAATATTTTGTTATTATCTCTAAATTTTCGCAGCAGCTGTAGGATAACTTTAAGTTTTTTTATTGAAAACTTTGTGTAAAGGATTGGTTGCGGGGAAGTATTTTTCGATAAGATCTAGAAATTTCTTGACAAGTTTTGTTTTTAACATTTGATTGTATGGCGCTGTATACCAGATTATATTTCTTTTTCTTCTATTTTTAATTTTATTATAGTGAATGGTGTTTTGTATCCCCTATTTTTAGGGCTGTTGCGTAGATATTTATTGATTTGTTAAATACATTTTCATCGCTTGAGTTATCGCTGAGTCTACTTACGATCGAGTTAGGAATCTGTTTTATAATTGAAGGTGGGTGATTGAACTTAGGGTTTACGTATATTGGATTAGCGTTGTCTTTTAAGTAGGGTTCATATGTGTTTTTATCTAAATTTAACGTGACGTCCAGAAAGTTTGTTATTTTTATGTTAGCTAGTACGTCTACTTTTAGGCCTAATTTTTTCATTTACTTGTGTATGAGTTTCTTAAAGTTATCTCCCTTGACATTGTTGGAGTCTTTTATTATAGCTAGTTCATCATCTCTATATAAGCCAATATCCGTAGTATCAAATATGCTTGTGAGGGTATATAGAATGAATAATCCCACAAGGTCTGATGCCTCTGCAAAATCCAGGGCACCCATCGCCAAATCAAACGAATTTGTCATTTTAGTTTTTATCCATTGGTTGTTATTTATTAGAATTGATTTTCTACATTTTTTAGTGATGTTGATTTCTTCCGAGGATATATCAGTGTATGCCTCGGCAAATTCTAGGGCAATGTTAAAAAGTTCCTCGGATATCGAGGGATAGAAGTCTATGATGTCGAACTGTATAAACGTACACTCACTTTTGTTTTCTATATTTTTAAATCAAGTGATTGCTTTGGCAGTATTTGCCAACTGGTTTAATTCTAGGTCTTGTTTGATTTGTTTGTTTACTCTAGAAAGTATAGTTTTACTCTAGAGAGTATTGCTTTGCTAATACTACCTATTTCTGGTTAAGTTGGGTTTATCAAGCGAGTGCTGGGGTTATTATTTAAGTCACATTTGTGGTCTTTGAGCAGAATGTATGCCTCTCTAGGTTTCAATTTGCCAACTTTATCGATAATTTTTAATTTATCGGTGATTCATTTACTGTAGTTGCAGTTTTTTGTAGTTTTTTTGTAATGTTTTTTTAAAATTAGTTTGTTATATTATTGTTTATTTATTTTATAAAAATTTCTAGTTTTATCTGCTTTTGCATAGATTTTATTAGAGTTGTTTATGTTTCTAACGATTTTGTGTAGTTTCCGTTGGAAATTGTTATGTTGATTGAGGAATTCTAAATTTTAATTACGTTTAAAAGGTCATTTTCAAAGTTTATCAAAAGGTCTACTGCTTTCGCATTTTTTAGGGTTTTAAAACCATAGGGTTCTTTTTTGTTTTCATTTTTAAGGAAGAAATTTGCTCGCCATCGCATTCGGCGTATTAGTTCATCTGTTTTTTTTCAATTAATTTAATAATATAATTTAATAATATAACTATGCTTGTTAGATGTGGAGATGTTTTTTAGCGGTGCTTATATATTAACCCTTTCCATATTAATTTTTTGGCGTGGTGAAATAAATTCTTTTGAGAGTGCTCAACTGTTTCAAGAGCTAAGTATGATTACTTCATTTACTCACACAAATTAATATACGAAAGTATAAATTTATGCGTAAATTTCAAGTACTTCAACAGTGCTCAATACGTTGGTAGAGCTAGGTAGTAAGTTATAAAATATATATGGCAATTAAGCTACACAGAATATTCCGCGTTTCATCCACGCTAGTATTCATCAGGCTTATGCGAGGATTTTGTGGTTGTCTCGCGTTTTATATACGCACCTTCTATTGTGTTTTTAGTTAGCCAATCAGCTTTCTAGTTTCCACCGCATCTTCCCTGATCAGCCAATGAGCATGCACTTACAGGACAAAGGCCATGTTGACCTCCGGTTCATCCGTTCCATTGTGTGTGCTGCTTTGGTGGGGAGCGTAGGTATCCAGTGTCCTGGCCTATTTTAAATCTAGGTTAAATGTGTTTTTTTAATATATATACATATATATATATATATATATATGATTTGTTTATTTTCCATTGTCATTGTTAGTTTTAAAATTGTTTTGTATATATATATATATATATATATATATATATATATATATATATATATATATATAGGTTTATTAGCATTTCAGTCCGGCGTTGCCCGGTTTGGATGTGTATGTTGAACAAAAAAAAGTGGTACGTGGAACGCAGGCTCGAACCCTTACCGTAAAGGAAGAAAAAACGGGGGAAAACCTGACGTCTATGCTCTTACAACCACCGCCAAACCGGAAGTGACATTTTAAAAAATTAAGTCTAGACAATCGAAAAGAGAGTATGACTTTCAAAAATATCGGCGAAGAAAGCGACCCCCCCTGTAGTAAAGTGCCAAGTTTAAGGTAAAGATATTAATGTTTTTAGCCAATTTTTCGATATTTGTCGTCTGAAAGGTCGAACTTTAAAACGATACATATCTTAAGAAAATCCGTCGCCTCTGTCGAAAGTGCTGGGCAGACATGCAAACATACATACATTTATAAATTGGTAACTAAAAATTTTCGACCCAAACCGATGAAAAAACTTGCCCAATCTCTGAATACCCTTTATGTAAAATTTCAAATGTTTAGACCAGAAATTGTCTGAGTAATTTGGTAGGGACCGCAAAGGTCAATTTTTTTAAACTTTGGCTCCTATTATGACCACTTAAAAATTATTGTTTTGTGCTCAAATCAAGTTATTAAGTTAGATCCATGCCCAAGGAGCCTATATCTAAATTAAAAGTGTTTAGACACAAAATTGTCGGAGGAGTTTGGTAGAATTCTCATAGGTCAAATCGTTGACCTTTGACCCCTTAATCGCCAAATATCTGGCCGAAAACCGATCACATCGATTTTCCCAAATCTCAGTACCGTGTATATCAAATTTCGAATCTGTAGACATAAAATTGACAGAGTTATTGCGTAGGGAAATGTACACACACACAGACACACAGATACACAGACAGATACACAGACACGTTCATTTTTATATATATATATATATATATATATATAATTCAAAATATGCACACAAATTTATCTGTAAGGATGAAAGGTGAAGAAAAAATTGTTGTTTTTCTTATCAGCAATTAAGCATTAAAATGTCATGGACTATCAAGAGTGCTCTGTTTCCACGACTCGTTTAAAATGATCGTTATTAGAGTGTTTATAATAATAATTCAAAGCGATAATGAATTAGTCTAGCGAGTATAGGCTGGAATATTTATATGCTAACAAATATAAATTAATTTTTATGAACAAATTGTTTATTTATGTTGTGGTCCCGTTAAGGTTTCGCAGAAAAACTCAACTCGGTAATTAATGGTAAGAAATGTTTTGAACAGAAAAGCATATACAACAAATAAAAAGTGTCGGTATACGTCAGTTCGACTGCTAAATGTGTTTGACTTTGTATAATTTGTGAACAACGCTGAGAGCTATATACTGTAAGAGTTCATAATTATCTGTAAGGTGGGCATACCACAACAGTTAACCTGATTCACGTCGATATGTGATCAACCTGTGGCCATCATAATGAACCCGACCTAACAGTTTCTTTTTTTCTTTTTTCGATCTGTATAGTTATGTTTCTGAATTAGGGCCTCTACCTAGTCATGGCTGACAGAACGAGAGCCTACTACTACTAAGTAAATAAAGGGTTCCATTTGAAATTCCGTCTAAATTACCAGTTTGACAGAAACATTCCCGAGTTTGATAAGATACACCTGAAGAAGGTCCGAGGTTACATCGACCGAGACGTCGTGATAGTGGCATATAAAATAAGAACAGTAGTCCGAAGAATTCAAATTAACCGAATATTTGTTCCGAGGAACTAACTGCTCCTCCTCCTCCTCATCCTCCTCCTCCTCCTTCTCTCCCTCCTCCTCCTCATCATCATCATTGTCATCATTATTATCATCATTGTCATCGATGTCATCGCCATCATCATCATGATCATGGTCGTCATTGTCATCGTCATCATCGTTACCCTCAACATCATAATCATTGTCATCATCATCATCATCATCATCATCATTATCATTGTCATCGCTGTCATCGTCATCATCATCATCATCATCATAATCATTGTCGTCATCATCGTTATCATCATCATCATCATCATCATCATCATCGTCACCATCGTCATCATCGTCATCATCATCATCATCGTCGTCGTCGTCGTCGTCATCATCATGATTATTTCAGTTCTTTTTTATTAACTAGCAGTTTGAGAGACATCATTCACACAAGTGAACATCTGTCCAAGTAGCTGGGTAGCTGCACCAATAGCAAATCTCATGCCATTCTTCCAAGACTCCATATCATGAGGGATGAGTGCAGAGCGATTCCTGTAGCAGTTCCTTCCAAAGCAACAGGTCCGTCTCTCCCCCAACTACCCGAACTTTCAAATTATCGAGCCATCTTAAATGGTACCACTTTACGTTTCCCGTATCTACCAACGAAACTCCTCTTTTAATGATGCCAGTCTAAACTAGCTATGGACGCAAAAGATATATGTGACATTATACACCGAGCAATAATCCAAGACATGAGCTAATCAGCATCATATCTTATGAATCCGAAAATTCTTTTGCTAGCATTGGTATCCCCGATATATTCTAGTCATAATTATTTCTAGAAAAACATCAGGAATTATGGGAGGGGCCACTTGAAGGTTGCCAACATCGTAAGTGAAAGTGATGTTTGTGGTGCTAACGGTTATATCTCGCAGGATTAGTGAATCTCTTGACAAAGGCTTCCTTTCTAGGGCAATTGCTCTTGACATATCAAAGGCCTTCGGCAAGGTATGGCATAAGGGCCTACTTCACAAGATTTCCAGCTACGGTATAACTGGAAATGTTTTCTCAATCATTAAATCATTTCTCTCCGATAGGCTCACAAGAGTAGTGGTCGATGGAAAAAAATCAGAGGCTTGCAGTATTAATGCTGGAGTCCCTCAAGGGTCAATTCTGTGCCCAACTCTCTTCCTGATCTACATCAATGATCTCCCTAAACACATACTTAAATCATTCGTTGACATCTATGCTGATGACACGACCATCTACGGCAACACATCAAAGGTTGTAAATGACAAAGTTCTCTCTGATTCTCTCCCCTCTGATCTCGAACGCGTGGTTCAGTGGGGGGGAGACGTGGCTGGTTACCTTTAACGCATCTAAAACCAAACTCCTATCTTTACATCATCAACGCTCTGAACCCCATCTGTCATCAATTGAAATGGATGGCTCTCGTCTAGGAGAAGCCCCATGTTTTGACAAGCTTCTGGGTTTGCCCTTTACTCCTGATCTGAAATTGAACACGTACATCAAGTCTGTTGCCAAGGTCGCTGGAAAGATGGTGGGATCCTTCTACTGCTCCAGAAGATATCTCACCACTGATGCAATTCTCTATCTATATAAAAGCCAAGTACGTCCAAGGATGGAATACTGCTGCCATATCTGGGCAGGAGCTGCTAAAAACAGCCTATCCTGCCTTGACAGAGTACAAAATAGACTTCGTGGCTTAATGGGAGATGCCCTTTTCTCTACCCTGCAACCTCTCTCTCACAGAAGAGACGCTGTGAGCCTATCCTTGCTTTATCGTTATTTTCATGGCAGGTGCTTGTCTGAACTCCAATCTCTGGCCCCCCCCCTCTCCAATCTTTCACAAAAAACACCCGTCTAGCTGAATCTACTGTCAAAAATTTTCCCCACTCTTTATCTGTGCCTAAATCAAAACGTAGATTCCATGAACAAAGCTTCTTTCTTAGAACTGCACGCCTGTGGAACTCTGTTCCGTCTGCCTGCTTCCCACCTGACTACAACTTCGATGTCTTCAAGTCCAACGTAAACAAATTCCTAATGAACCGCCCCTTTAAGTAAACACTTCATTAAATCTCCACACTAACGTACTGTACTTGCAATAACCCTTATCCCTGAGTGGCTTCCTGGCCTTGATAAGTGGTGACCACCGTGTAAAAAAAAAAATTGATTCAAACTTGGGGGATCCGGCTCGCCAGTCCGTGTCGTTAACCGTTAGACCACCGTCACTTCCCACATTGTCTATTAAGTGAAATGAATAGAAACGATTAACAGACACATATTTAATACTCGACTTGTACAAAAGTCAGACGCGTCCTAAGAATGTTTTAATTAATACTTCGTTTGAATGGCTACCTCAATCAATCAATCAATCAATCAATCAATCACTAAATAAATGAATAAATCAATCAATAAATCAATCAATCAACAAATCAATGAATGAGATCAAAAATATCTATATGAATATAACAATAGACGTACGTATATTTGTATGTCTGTGTGAACATATTTTACTCATAATCGCTTTAACTATTGATCACATAACGCTTAAATCTCACTCCTGGACAGGGTTTAAAAGAGAGTCGCCAACCTAATTGGTCCTGAACTATTATCTAAACTTCAGCCCCTGTCCCACCGACGAAATGTTGCATCCCTTTGCCTGTTTTACACGTATTTTAATGGTGAATGTTCTGACGAACTACAAGCACTTGTACCCCCTCGACGAAAATATCCCAGACAAACCCGAGAAGCAGCAAAGTCCCACCCCTATACAGTCGAGATCCCTAGATGTAAGAAAGCCTTTTACTCTAATAGCTTCTTACCCAGAACTGCAGGACTTTGGAATTCTCTTCCGGTTTTCTGCTTCCCCAACTGTACTGACATCCAGAAGTTCAAGTGTAATGTGAACAAACAGCTTGCTGCTAAACTCCCTACATAATACCCTTGGAACTTAGGTCCCTGATAGTAGCCCCCTACATCAAAGTGGCAATATGCCTTGTTCGGGGTGAAAATGTAATAAAAAATTAACAGGAAATAGTAATCATACACCAAGAATGGTTTATAACGAATATAAAATCTTTGTTTGGATGAATAACGCGTACAGAAATATGTCAGCATGTTCATTTCAGTTTGCCGACATATTTTTATTACTTTTGCGCATGCGTAAATTCGTTCAAAGCTTGAAGTGGTTTAATTTTAAATCTTTTTTTTTATTTATTTATTTTTTTTTTATCTATCTATCTATCTGCCGATAGCTGAAATAGTAGAGAACCGGGCTGGAATTAAGTGTTTTGTGTTTCGATTCTAGCTGATGGCACCCAGGTTATTTTATTTATTTTTTTAAATCAACACTATATATTAGTGTACAACATAATTGTTATACCGGCCTTCCTTGAACAGAGGAATTTACACCGATTAGCACTATAAATAGCGCATCGGTGAGAGAGATGCGACTGAACTTTAATTGCTAGCCGAGTGCCCAGCAGATATACACGCTTTCCTATCTTTGTACCTTATTGTTAATACAATTGTTCCTTAACCGAACCTCGGCTTGATTGTTTTTATTTTCACTGTTGTTCCACAAGACAACAATAATATTCAACAGAATATTAGCTCTGTAATAACAAATAAGATATCTGCTTTAATCAACATATATTAAAGCGCATTTTATGACTGAGTAAGACCGGATGTCTCCCCTACCCCATTAGTTATTAATAAAAATTATAACCTGTCTGCAATTCAATCATATTTAGAACAATTAAACTTCCGTCTCTGCCTGACTTGTCTACGAAGTTAGTAATTTCACATAGTTTTTGCTTCATCACAAGATGCTCCAAATCTGCATCTCTGTCTTGATCAATACTGGACATTATATTTTAGTCGTTAATAAATTGATAATTTCACACTCATCAGACCGTAACACTCTACCGAACTTTTCACCAGTGAATATGAAATAAATATCTTGCTGAATTAGTTCCTAGTGATTCGGGCTGCAGTGCTAATACTTTTGACTGTAAGGGTAAGAACATCTCCTATCTTCCAGCACTGATCAATACTAAGCATTATCTCGTGGTTGTCAAGAGGTTGTGGGCAGACAAAGAGGTGTTGTGAGGGCTGAACAGTGATTTCAACAGGATAGAGAAACTCGTCACATTTCAAATGACTCGTTGGGATGACCACGGGGGCATTTTGGTAATCCTCTTATAAGTAAGGACGGGTTTCATTTACTGGATGAAAACTCAGTATTGATAAAGACAGAGCTAGTTCACATTTGGAACATCGCAGTAAATGATGACAGGTAAACACTGTTGGACATTGCTAACTGAAACTTGGTGGACAGACTGTTCTCAGACAAAAGGAAATGGCTGTTACAGTAGAAATCAGGAGTCAGAATTATTGGCAAGTTTGCTCATCCTATCCAGTTGTGTTTAGCATTGAACGGCGAGAAAACAAAGACGTTTTGACATTCAGTAAATATTCATTATTTTGCGAACTGTTATCCCCATCTTCATAGTTGTTGTTGCTGTTTCACCACGTTTCGGCCAACTCATCCTCTGGCCTTCTTCAGGTCGTTAACTGCGACGAGACAGGAATGCTGAGCCTTGCAACCATATATCCAGTAATTACTGCGGATCGTTGACTCACCGGTTTCCGTCAGCTCACCGAAGTTAAGCAACATTGAACCTGGTCATTACTAAATTGGGTGACCAATTTGTGAATTCAAGGCGCTGTATGTAGGGGGACGTCGACACCTCCCTGCAAGAGTTGCAAAAACCTAACGTCGTCATCTCCCCTAACGGGAATATACATGCGACTGGGGACCGCTTGTGAATTTCATACTCCCATGGAACCTACTCCTTTGGAGGAAGCCGGTTGAACCCAAATAGGATTAGTTCCGTTTCGCACACACACACACACACACACACAATTACTGCCTTTTGTCTCACTATGTCTTTACCCAACTAATCCTCTGGCCTGCTTTGGGTAGGATTGAACCCGCTACCTTCAGCTCATACTCACCTAGAGACCCAACGTGTCTATCCATTGTGCAACAGTACCCGAAGGCGATCAAGATTGAATTTTAGTCTAGTAAATCCAAATTGTGTGTTCTTATCTAGTCTTTCAATGTCGAGATCGAATGTTATTATTTATTATTTTAATATTAATTCATTTAATCCTTTCACACAAAGTTTTCTAATATGTTTAGCAAACGTATTATTGCCATTATTTTCGACACCACTTAAAAAGTCTCTCGATTCCATATGTTTATTTTACCTGATGGTGGATCTCGTTCCTCCGACCACGCGCCAGCGGTAGCCAGCCATTTCTCGCGTTTGCTTTACACGTCCATTTTCTTCGACGCCGACTTTGTTTCTGCCCGAGCACGTGTTGCATTTTTTTTCCTTTTTTTTTCATTTTCGTCTCACGCCAACTCGCACGGTAAATTGCATAGTTTTTATCGGCTTCTATTTTTTATCCGTTTCTGTATGTCTAGTTGGTGTGTAGTTTATGTGTGCTGCTCTTTGCATTCAAGGGTTTTCCTAATTATTTCTGCAGTTTTCATTATTGTTATTCGTTGTATCTTTTCAGCCATCCCTTTGATTCCTATCTCTCCCATTCTTTTTTCAAAGGTTTTTAGGATTGTTTCTAATTATTATTATTATTATTATTATTATTATTATTATTATTAGTAGTAGTAGTAGTAGTAGTAGTAGTAGTAGTAGTCGTAGGGCGTACTCACGTTGACACACTAGTTCTCGTTAGATCACCGAAGTTAAGCAACGTTGAGCCTGGTCATTACTAATATGGGTGACCAATTTGGAAATGTTAGGTGCTGAATGTAGGATGACGCCGACACCTCCTTTCAAGAGTTGCAAAAACCTAACAACGTCATCTTTCTTAACAGAGATATACATGCGACTGGAGGCTGCTTGCGAATTTCATACTCACATGGAACTTTCTCCTTTGGAAGAAGTCGATTAAATCCGCATGAAGTTAGTGCTGTTTCCGTTGTTGTTGTTGTTGTTGTTGTTGTTGTTGTTGTTGTTAGCGATGACCGCTTCTTCATCATAGTTTCGGAAAGACCTTGTTCGTACGTGCGGGCGGATGTCGGGCGTTTTCTTCTGGGGACACAAACTTAATTATCCCATCAAAAGATGCTTGGAAGCGATAAGAGCGTCTCGTTGACGTCATCAGCGATTTCTATTTTCTCGTCTGCATTTTCGCGCCTTTGTTTTACGTGTACTTCCCACTCCTCCGCTCTCTTCGCCTCTTCTCTCTCTCTCTCTCTCTCTCTCTCTCTCTCGTTCGCTCTCTCTGGCGTGGGTGTCCGTCTTCATTCTCCAGTTTTGTACAAAGCAAATACATTGCAAAATTAACAACAGCCTTTCGTTTTCGGAAGGTGAAGCGTTTCTAGATTCTGGTGGTGTATCGGTTCTAAATCTCACGGATTATTTTCCCTTGATTGTACCCGAAAGGAACCAGGGAGTATTAAGATTTCATCGCCGTTGAACCTCTGCCCTTGAACTCATCGAAAATGAAGAATCTAAGTCCACCCGATTGTCAATGTACCTATTTTCAAGGCAGAGCAAGAACTAAATACAAGGTAGAATTATGAAATTGTCGCCCTAGAGAAAGCGACATGGTTCTATTTGCGTTTGATAGAAAACCGGTGTGTTTGTTTTTTTGTTGTAGACCATCTATTTGCTGGTCAGTTGTGTACAGATCCCAAGAGCGATAGGAACCTTCTATCATGTCTGAAAGTAACACAATGTTCAACGAGCGAGATTGGAGATGCGCCGCTGTACAATTCATGCTCTCTACCAATCCAAGTACCAATACAACAGTACCATTTCCAGCATCCTCAAAATGCATCACTAGATTGCCACAAATAACAACGACGTGTCCAGGGTAATGAAAACAAAGTTTCCAGCCACGATTATGGTATTTGGTGCGGTTTTAAAAGAGGGCCACATCATGCCACCTCACATATTCAAAGCCAATACCAAAGTGTAACTGGATGTGATGAAGAGTGTGGTGGACCCTGGATGTGACAGCAAGATCCATCGCCGGCTCACAAGTCTAAAGAGACCCAGGCATGGCTTCAGAAGAAGTTCTACAACATGGTACCCTTCTCTCACTGTCCCGCCCTCTTCCTCCGACATGAACCCTTTGTTTAGTCATACACCGAGAATGTCACCAACATGACGTCCCACAACACCAAAGCCAGCCATATCGCCGCCATACGCCCATTATTTGCCGAGCTCCTGCTGGCGCTTGTGAAAAAGGCATGCTCCCAGTTCCGGAGCCGTATCGAGGCGGTGATTGAGGCTGAAGGCGGTTACATTGAATAGATGCCAACTCTACTACATAATCTAGTTACCTAATTTGATATTTTCAATAAAAGTTTTTAAAATAAATCGGTAGCGTTGTTTTCTTTAGTGTGACAAATTTATTGTCCCACTCTGTATCGTTTATGATTTTGTATGATATCTCTCTGCTGGTCTTTCATGATTGTCAATTATTAATAAATGTGTTAACCTTGCTTTAGTCTTAGCCTTTCGTTTCGATCATAGATACTTTTTTAACAAGGGAATCACCACTAATCAAGGCCTAAACATCACTCGAGTATAAGGGTTAACGAGTGTGAAGTGGCTACTGAGACAATAGTGTAGTGATGGAAATTGGGTAGAAAAATATTATTCATGGAAGCGACTCAACAAGAACTTATTTACATTGGACTTTAAAATGACCATGTTGTAGTCAGTCGAAAGGCAGTCTCGCGGTACAGAGATCCACACGCGGGCAGTTCTCGAAAACAAGCTTTATTCATGAAATTTGCGTTTAGATATAGGCACAGCTAGAGCCATGGGAGAATTGTTTATAGTAGCTGTAGGAAGAATAGTGCTGGTTATGAAGGTTTTATGGGGTGCATGCAGGGTGGTCAAAAAGTCAGGTAACATTTTAAAGAAAAACGATATTAGCAACACACGTATATTTAAGTACCATACATTGAAATATAAAATGAAACAAACATGAAATATGTTTATTTTGTTAATTGTCGTCCATTTCTCTCTATCAATCGCTGGAAGCGATTAACCACTGATTGTGTAACACGTGTAATCATGTCAGCTGATATCCGCGCAATCTCCTCTTCAATAAATAACTTTAAAGACGCTATTGTATCAGGCTTCTTGCCATAAACGCTATCCTTTACATAGCCCCAAAGCCAGAAATCAGGAGGGGTAGTTTATATATTACACTCAAATATTTAAACAAATAATATTAAACGAATAGAGATTATAATGGATCATATTGTTTTTTCTACCTTTAACATGTTACCTGACTTTTTGACCACCCTGTAGATTGAAGGTTAGACAAGTACTCACTAGGAAAATAACGATAGAGTAGTGATGGATTTGTAACTATCTTCTCTAGGAAAAAGGAGAAAGGGAAAATACGCAGTCTGGAGCAATATTCTTGGCAAAAAGTTTGACTTTCTCAGATGCTGACGAAATCACCTACGACACATTGATGATGATTGGGATCGAGGACGCACATCTGTTCAGGACTTTGTTATTTACCGAAACTCATAAGAACTAAGCTTGTTCTTCTGCTTTGGATTTAACGGACCGCGTTTTCTGTAATCTCTGTTCTCTGATTACTGACAGTCCTAAAGGCGACTTTTTTTTTTTTTTTATTATTATTATTATTATTATTATTATTATTATTACTACTACTACTACTACTACTACTACTACTACTACTACTACTACTACTACTACTACTACTACGACGTTTAAAACATGTGAAGAACAGTAGTACCCTGGGATACGGTGGCTCTAGGATACGGTTTTTTCAGGTTACGATGTGGAATACAGTGTTTTTCCCCGTCAATGGTTACGGTATTTGACCCACCTTGAGGTTTTACTTATAATATTATTTAATTATATACATGTGTCTTATATACTGCACTGTATTTTGTTACTAATTTTTAATACCGTATTGTTGGGTTCTACTGTAGCAGTTTTTATGTGCATGGATTGAAGCTTAGACGAGCACTTGCCATGAAAATAACGATAGAGTAGTGATGCATTTGTAACTGTCTTCTCTAGGAAAAAGGAGAAAAGGAAAATACGCTCTAGATTTTGAACTCTGTCAAGGCAGGATAAGATGCTCTTAGCAACTCCTCCCCAGATGTGGCAACATTACATGATTGGGATAGAGGACGCACATCTGTCCAGGACTTTGTTATTTACCGAAACTCATAAGAACTAAGCTTGTTCTGCTTTGGATTTAACGGACCGCGTTTTCTGTAATCTCTTTTCTCTGATTACTGACAGTCCTAAAGGCGACTTTATTATTATTATTATTATTATTATTATTATTATTATTATTATTATTACGTTTAAAACATGTGAAGAACAGTAGTACCCTGGGATACGGTGGCTCTAGGATGCGGTTTTTTCAGGTTACGATGTGGAATACAGTGTTTTTCCCCGTCAATGGTTACGGTATTTGACCTACCTTGAGGTTTTACTTATAATGTTATTTGATTATATACATTTTTCTTATATACTGTACTGTATTTTGTTACTAATTTTTAATACCGTATTGCGGGGTTCTACTGTAGCAGTTTTTATGTACATGGATTGAAGCTTAGACGAGCCATGAAAATAACGATAGAGTAGTGATGCATTTGTAACTGTCTTTTCTAGGAAAAAGGAGAAAAGGAAAATACGCACTAGATTTTGAACTCTGTCAAGGCAGGATAAGGTTCTCCGATCAACTCCTCCCCAGACGTGGCAACAGTACTCCATATGAGGACGTATTTGGCTTTTATATATGTAAACGATTGTGTCGTGGATGAGATACCTTCTGGGGCGGTTAAATGATGCAACCATTTTTCCAGCGACATTGGCAACAGATTTGATGCAATTCTATTATTTCAAGTCAAAAGTAAAGGTTAGTCAAAGAAACTTGTCCAAGCAGGGTACTTCGAGAGAAGAGCTATTCATATCGATTCGGTTTAAATGTGGATCATAACATTAGTGGTGAAAAGACAGCAGCTTGATTTTTGATGCGTTAAATTAACCCATAAGGTATCTCACTCATGATACAATCATCTACTTATAAAAGCGGCAGCACATTCAGGTATTTACCACGGTTGGCGGTTCGGTTTCGGTTGAAATTTCTTGGAGGGTATGTAGCTGTCTATGCTGATGGTTAACCAATCAGTTAAGTCGTATGCTATCAGTGGTGCATTTTTTAGACATGAAGCGTAGGTGTAGTTCCAATATGAACGCTCGGAAACTGTCCTAGTCAGTCATTGAGCATCGATACACTACTTGAGGAAAATGAAGACTTGTTACACTTTTAAAAATTCTTTATTGAGACAACATAGTCATCAGAAAGTCCTAGCAGAGACAGGACTGAGGACGAGCACAGTTCAGGGCATGGTATTAGAAAATATGTTTAGAATATATGTTTAGAACATATGTTTAGAACATATGTTTAGAACATATGTTTAGAATATATGTTTAGAAAATATGTTAAGAAAATATGTTTAGAACATATGTTTAGAAAATACGTTTAGAAAATATGTTTAGAAGATATGTTTAGAACATATGTTTAGAATATATGCTTAGAAAATACGTTTAGAAAATATGTTTAGAACATATGTTTAGAATATATGTTTAGAAAATATGTTTAGAAAATATGTTTAGAAATACGTTTAGAATATATGTTTAGAACATACGTTTAATACGTGAGCTGTGAATTAAGATAATTTATTATTCTAGTGTTGAATAGTGGGGGATTCATATAACAGCATACAACGGGACAACAGCATATTCTTTTCATTGTTTTAACCCTCGAGTGTGTATCCGTTGATATTTTATGTTTTATATAGACTGATGTGATTCTCGGTTGATTAACTGTGTCGGATGTAGACTCGAGAGTCAAAACAATGGAAGAATATTCTTTTGTCATAGTCGAATATATTTGATCCATGTGTAAAGATTAATCGAAAGAAAATATTACATCAAAATAAATTTACGTGTATTTTGTTTGATAAAGAGGTGTGTTTGATTCCCCTCTAACATTAATGAATCAGTATGAGCCATAACGACTGAGAAGATAATACGTGGTAGGACTCTGATAAATAACATTCTCAGTTGACCATAAATATGTGTTGTTGTTGTTGTTGTTGTTGTTGTTGTTGCTTTTGCTGCTGCTGAAACAGGAGTTCCACAGAGTCGCCATTCAGCAAGTGCTAAATTCACCAAACAGGTGTTGTTAGTGAAAAAGATAAAAAACATCGTTACGAATAAAATATATTTATATATTTACAAATTTATAGTGAAAGTGTGAAAGATATTTTGAGTAAATACATTGTTAGAAAAGAAAGTTCTTATGTTTGTAAAATATTCGCGGCGTGGAAGACAATTCTTGGAAATTTCATCTTATTCTTAGGAGACATATGAATATGAAGTGATGCTTGGAATTCCAATGTGAGAGAAATTGAAAGTAAAATGGTACTTGCATTCGTCGAGTGGAAATGGGGTCTCTAAGATGTAATGTTCGTCATGGTTTTTGGCAAGTGGGAAGGGTAGAGGCTTCCTAACCATTGTAGTTCCATACAGAGAAGCTAAAGTTTTGTCCTCAGTCTGGAAAGGTAAGCACTATCTATCCGCAGGAAAGCCATTCTCTGGAGAACGAATAAATCACAAAGGCGACCAGCAGTGATTATAATGCTACTGCAGCATATTGTGTGCCTAGACTTTGTCCATCCGTTCAACTATCAAAGAAATCCCAATTGTTTAACGCATTGGTCCGATCCATTTCTCTGCTTTATGTCAGCTTGAAGTGACACTCCACAATATGGTTACCAGTTTCAAGCTACGATGGTAGCAATTGTGGTTGGGTGGCTGGTTCATCTGCTCTGAATATAAGACGCGGAGAAGGAGATTCATTATTTATGAGGAGATACCGTTAACACTTTGGAAGGGTGCTTCATACAAATTCATTTTACAAAAAACGACTTACAAAAACACATTACCTTTCAGGTTGAATGACGACAAACGAAGACTTATAAATAACATGAGGATCTTTATTCCTTCAGCTGGTGGTGGTGATGATGATGATGATGGTGATGATGATGATGATGATGATGATGATGATGATGATGATGATGATGATGATGATGATGATGATGATGTATTCGAATGCCTTTCATAATTACATTGTCTTCCTCCCCTTTCTCGTTCGCTTCCAAAAGGGTTCGGCTAACTAAACTCCCCTCGGAATTCTCTCTCTCCCTCTCTCTCTCTCTCTCTCTCTCTCTCTCTCTCTCTCTGACTACTCTGCTGACTGACTCGACTTAACAGAATATTTATAATCTATCTTTCTTTTCGACGTCAAAATGTGCTCAGACGCGTGAATAGTTTTTCACGTGGGTTTTACGTATTACATGTCTCCAACGCGTTTTTGACAAAACAAAGACCATTTCTAAATTCACAATGGCCGATTCTACTTGCTCTGACCTCTAGTTGTATCGCTATTCAAACACACTCGAAAATGCTCCACATTCCAAGGATTGCATCTAAAATTGCGCTATGTATTCTTTTCAACTCTTGAGTACTGCGTTCGATTCCATCGTTTTCCTTATCATCCTATTTACGTTGCTTTTAATAATTACTCGAATCTGTCCTCTTCCATAGCAACGATTTAAGTTATCGTCTCTCTATTCGACTCTCTGAAATCGGAGTGATGGTGTGACGCCCGAAACTGCTATGTCTTTCTCTTTTGTCTGCTATCTGTGTTATATTATGTGAAAGTCTGTTTGTTACCCAACTATCTATTTATTTATTTATGTATTTAACTGTTTGTTTAATTCTTTCTTATGTAACTCTCTATCAGCGGTCCGTGACAGTCTAGTCTCTGAGTTTGTGTCAGAACATAGACTATACGAACATGAAACATCACATACCTGTGTCTGCTGGCTTTTTTTCTGGGAGGATTCACCAACGTCTTCTATTAACAAAGACATTTTCAAGACAAACACAAGACGTTGCATGTTTTGTATATATATACTTTTTATTCACTCCCAGGCATTTCGTCAAAGCAGAACTGGAATGAATGACGATCTTTGGCCTGGGTTTCTTTGCATCCATTTGGCAACCGCAGACTTCCGGTCATGTTTGAATTCACGATGCCAGCATTTTACAAGGTCATATGATGGGACATTATCACCATAAGTTTCTTTCATTTCATCAAAAGTCTCCTGTGGTGTGCATCCTTTCAAATACAAAAACCGGATCACTGCTCGACATTCAACACCTGACTCAGTTCAAACACCTGTAAAACAGAAACCACAATTAGTTCAGAGTTGTAATTTGCCACATAACCCGTAGAGATAGAAATCATTGCACATGCAAAATTTCAGCCAACTTGAAGTGAGTCAGGGGCAATACTTATTGCACGCCCCTCGTATATTGAAGTTTAGTTTTTAAATAGGAATATCATTTCGATTATAAATTAAGGAAAAAAAATCTATATGTATATAAAGTCGAGTTATTATCGCACTCATATTGATATTAAAAACCCACTTTTCGATTTTAAAAGCGGATACAACTTCCTTATGTACTTAGTCGTGAATATACCAGAGACTTCAAAAAGGATAACAAATTCCCATTTTTCTTTTAAAAACTAACTTTCTGTTGTAAAATACTGTTGTTAAAACACTTTTGCTAATTGGCCTTCGAGTCAAGATCAAAGTGTAGTATCTGTTCCGGCAGATGCTGCAAGCTATGACTAGCTATGACTAGCAAAGACCAGATGTGGCGGCAACCCCACATGCCTGACCATTAACCAGCTCCCATTTCCCACCTCTCGGGAGCTGGTCCCCTTTTTCCCTTCCCCCTCCCTTCACTCCTCACATTAAAAATCGGCCTTGTGCCTAATTTGCTCGGTGGGGGAGCAAATAAACACCATCTGTTCCGGCAGATACTGCACTTAAGATATTTTGTACCAGTCAATGGAGGGGAAACCCTCTATACTGGGACAATTATTATTTTTGGTAACCAGAGTGACCCCTTTTAGGGGAGCTGGTTTTTACCTCACATTAAAAACGGCCTTGTGCCTAATTTGCTCGGTGGGGGAGCAAATAAATACCATCTGTTCCGGCAGATGCTGCACTTAAGATAATTTGTACCAGTCAATGGAGGGGAAACCCTCTATACTGGGACAATTATTATTTTTGGTAACCAGAGTGCCCCCTTTTTGCCTACTTTAAGGGGAGCTGGTTTTTACCTCACATTAAAAACGGCCTTGTGCCTAATTTGCTCTGTGGGGGAGCAAATAAATACCATCTGTTCCGGCAGATACTGCAAGCTGTGACTAGCAAAGACCAGCTATGACTAGCAAAGACCAGATGTGGGGGCAACCCCACATACCTGACCTTTAACCAGCTCCCATTTCCCACCTCTCGGGAGCTGGTCCCCTTTTTCCCTTCCCCCTCCCTTCACTCCTCACATTAAAAATCGGCCTTGTGCCTAATTTGCTCGTTGGGGGAGCAAATAAATACCATCTGTTCTTCATATGCTACACTTCAATTTCTTGTTCTCTGTCGGTGGAGAAGAAATCCTTCACAACTGAGACAATTTTTATTTTTGTTCCTTTTCTCCGCGTTAAAAAAACGACCCTGGTGTCTAACTTTGTCCTGTGGAGAGGCATTGTAATTAGAAACAGTGTTGTGGACTTTAACCCGACGGAGTATTGTTGCCATATCTGGCCTGGTGCATCTACTACCAATGTTTCACTATTATACAGGGTTCATAAATAAATATAAAATCAATTAGATCTCGCACTATCTGCCAACCTCCAATATCTGTCCGATCGCTGCAATGCTGCATACCTGTGTCCGTTTAAAAGCACTTTAATGAAATGTGCTTGGATGAAGTGTAGTATTAAAAATTTAGTATCGATATTTTTTATAGACTATAAACCTCAATTTGTTTCAGATCTTTATAATACTATACCACATTATTCCATTTCATTTCGTTCCACAAGGCTCTTTCAGGCTGAGATCATAGTGTAGTATCTGTTCTGATGCTACACTTAAGTTAATTTTCCGTGGTAAATGTGAGGGAAGCCCTTCTACACTAAGACATTCTTTTTATTTTTGCCACTTTCGAGAGTGCCCCTTTTTTTTGGGGGGGGGGGAGATCTGGTTGTTCTCCACATCAAAAACGACCTTGTGTTACATTTTGCTTTCGCATTGAAGCAAATAAAATCATATATATATATATATATATATATATATATATATATATATATATATATATATATATATATAGTAATTTATAAAATATATATGGCGATTAAGCTACACTGAATATTTGGCGTTTCATATATATATATATATATATATATACATATATATATATAATTTTCACTTGTGCTTCTTCGATGTACATGCTCCCGACTAACTCGGTAAGCGGCAAAATCACACCCCTTTACTGTTGAGATCACTAGATACTGGTAAGCCTTCTACTCTAATAATTTCTCCCCTCATCGTTTCCTGCTTCTCTGATTGTATTAACCTTCAAAAGTTTAAATTTCGCTGTTCAACTCCCCACTGTTAGGCACGATCCCAAATAGTTGGCCTTTATATTCCAGGTGGCAATAGGCCATGTTTAGAATGAAAAAGAGTAAAAATAAAAAAAAAATTCACTTCCATAAAAACAAATTAATTCAGCATGTTTTTTTTTTGTTGTTTTTACGGGTTAAAAGAATTGTTTCCTTATGATTCGAGATACGTTGTACCATAAAAGTGACTTTGCCACAATGTCGAGTGTAGGAGGCCTCAGTTTAGTACAGGTGGCGTGGGCTTACATCTTCTCCCTCAAGTCAGCACAGGAGAAAAGTACTATACAAACGCCTAGCAACATTAATAATTAATCTTTGGCTAAAACAACAATTTTTGTTTCCGCGAGAAGAAACATCTCGTCTACGCCCAGTGAGAAATTATAACAATTATCTTGAAATCAAGTTGTGTTGTTCCGAATATTAGTATGAGAACAGTTAAAATAGCACAATTTCAATAAACTAGAAATCTCATATATATATATATATATATATATATATATATATATATATATATATATATATATATATATATATATATATATATAAAGCTGAATGTGTGTGTGTGTCTGGTCACGAATAGGCTCCTATATGGTTGACTATTTTAAAAAACTGATTACATATAATGATAGAAGATGTATCGAGACACAGGAATGGATATACTTGATCTGGCAGAACGGTGGTTAATTAAAATTGTGGGGTCTGCGTTCGCGCCTGGTCCACAAAGTATGGAAAAAAAATTTAAAAAAAAATGTTTACAAGTGTTTTTGATATAGATGTACATAAGAATACTTTGATAAGTATGTTTTAACTTTAATAGGGATGGTATAATAAAATTGTGGGTCTGCGTTCACGCCTGGCCTCCATAGAATGGAAATAGGCAAAAACTTTAATAAAGACTTTTCATATCTATCTGCGTAAGTATACTTTGATAATTATGTTTCAGTTTGAAGAAATATGGTATAATAAAATTATGGGGTGTTCGTTCGCACCCGACCTCCATAGAATGGAAATATGTCACAAAGTTTAACAAGGTTTTTTAATATAGATCCACAAAATATTGTGATAAGTGTTTCAGTGTGAACAGTTATGGTATAATAAATTATGGGGGTTATCTATTTTATTTTTACTTTCATCATATTTTGCTTTGGTTTTGATACCTCCAAATTCAACCAAAATTTACAACCCTTCCTTTTCATTACCTATCATACTTTCATAAATCAGAATCCATTTTCTATAGGCTATTTTTGAACCCAGTCAACGACGGGTACTTTTGCTAATATATATATATATATATATATATATATATATATATATATGTATATATTCATACATACATATATATATATATGCATACATACATATATATATGCATACATACATATATATATACATATATATACATACATATATATACATATACACACACACACACATATATATATATATATATATATATATATATATATATATATATATATATACATAAGAAGTGGACTATATTAAGGTGTTTAATCGACTATAATACGAATAAAATAAAACGGGGAAATTATCTATGACATAAATCTCACCTGTTTGTTTAAATGTATGTACGTATTATGTATGTATGTATGTACACTTGTGCCCGATATTATTCATACCCCCCTTGAAAATTGAGTTTATTGGGTGTAACTTTGTAAGAATTTATTGTTTACGTCCATATTGATACATATTCTTAATAAACCTCTTCTGATCATTTTCGTCATTTTAAAATCTCGGGATACTTGTAATAAAAGAAATATACAGCTATTTATGAAATCTGCAATGTTCAAAAATAATCATACCCCCTTATTTTTTCAGTATTAATCGAGTTTCTGACTGTTTGTTTCCTGTTTGATTCTTATTTTGAATGCTTTTATACAACCTTTGATTAATTTCATTTCGTTTTTTGCCTTTTTCAGAAATTAAAATGATATCAACTGAAAAACAAATAAAAGAATAAAAATTATTAGAATGGGGAAGAAAAAAGAGCTTAGTAATGATTTTAGGACTAAAATTGTGAATTCACATAAGGATGGTTTAGGTTACAAGTCAATTTCCAAGAAATTTAAGGTCCTTACAGCAACAGTACAGAGCATCATCAAAAAATTCCAGAGCCACCACACAACAAACAACTTGATTGGTAGAGGAAGGAAAAGGAAACTGTCTGCTAGAGCCACCAGGAATATTGTAAGAAGTGTTAATGCAAATCCAACCACCACTACTAAGGACATTTTAGAAAATCTGGAGTCTTCTGGCATAAAAATATCAAGGCAAACATTGCAAAGGACTCTGCATGAAAATGGTCTGAAAGGAAGAAGACCAAGAAGGACTCCATTGCACACCGGAAAACACCTTGCAGCACCTCTAAAGTTTGCTAGGACCCATGTGAATTCTCAAGAGTCCGTTTTCTCAAGTATTTTGTGGACTGACGAAACAAAAATTGAATTGTTTGGCCATATGGATGCTTCTTACGTTTGGATGAAGAAAGGAGAAGCTTACAACCCAAAGAACACGGTGAAACATGGTGGTGGTAGCCTAACGTTTAGGGGCTCCTTTTCGGCTAGTGGTCCAGGTAGTTTGGTCAAGATAGATGGAACCATGAAGAAGGAGCAATATTTGGAGATACTTCAGAAAAACATTAGACAGGATGCGGAGAAGCTCCATTTAGGACCAAACTGGGTCCTTCAACAGGATAATGATCCAAAACATACTGCCAAAATAGTCAAGAAATGGTTTGAGGATAATCAAATTAATGTTTTGGAATGGCCTAGCCAGAGTCCCGACCTGAACCCTATCGAAAACCTCTGGCACATATTGAAAACTGAGGTTAAAAAGCGGAAACCTAGAAATTTGAGGGATTTGGAGAACTACTGCATTGAAGAATGGTCAAAAATCAGTGTTGATGCTTGTAAAAACCTTGTTGATAAATATCCAAAACGGTTACAGGCAGTTATTAAGAATAAAGGGCATGCTATTGACTATTAGTAAGAGAGGTATGAATAATTTTGAACTAGTGCCATTATTGTTTTTCTTTGTATAATCTTTCAAACTTGCATGATTTATTTATTTGTTGAGTTTAAATTAAATGCTTATGCTTGATTTATTGTTTGAAATCCCTTTAATATTGTCTACCTTCTGGTTTGAGCAATATTCTTATAGAAATCTCAAAGATCCGAGGGGTATGAATAATATCGGGCACAAGTGTATGTATATATGTATGTATTTATGTCTTCCTAAAACTTTCGACAGGGGCGACGGATTGTCACGAGATTGGTATCATTTTGAAGCTCGACCCTTCGGACCTCAAATATCGAAAAATTGGCTAAAACATTAATTTCTTCACCCTCAACTCGGCATTTTTCTACAAGGAAGGGTCACTTTTTTCGCCGATATTTTCGAAAGTCATCCCTCTTTTCGATTGACTAACCTTAATTTAAACCCTCGTCACTTCCGGTTTGGCGATGGACGCAACGGCAAAGACGTCACGTTTTGTTTCACGTTCTTTTCCTCCTTTGCGGAACGAGTTCGAGCCTACCTGCCTACTACCACTTTTTTTTTTTTTTTTTACTCAGCACACACCTCCAAACACCCGGGCAACGCAGGGCACCCAGGCTAGTCTATTATATAAATCTCACCTGTCTGTTTAGATGTATGTTTTTATGTCTGCCTAAAACTTTTCTCAGCAGCATCGAACCGGGTCGAAACTGGTACCGTCTGAAAGTACGAAATCTTGGTAGAAAAAAATGTAAAAATTTGAAAAAAACGGTCAATTATTTTCTATAGAAATATACATTTACAATGAGGCAGGGTAGAAAAAATCGTTCGTTCCTGACAATTTAGCCAAACACGCGTGTGCTTAAACGCCCTTTCTTGAATTAGTTTAAAATAGAAAAAAAAAACGTCGTTACTTCGCTGACTTGATCATAAAGTAGTGGTTATAGTGACAGCGTCGTTGTTTGAAGGTCCCACGTTCGCGTCGATATATCGGACATTTTTCTATTTTTAAAGTTTTAATATTTAAACAGGGTTGTTTATGCCATTTTTTTCGTTCGTTTATTCATTATTTTCCCTTTTTTCCATTACGTTCGCTGTTTTTTTTTGTTATTTTTTTTTCCGAATTTTTTTATAGATATTTTAACATTAAAACTAGATTCTTTATGCCATTTTTTCGTTCGTTTATTATTTATTGTCCATCAAGTTCGCTGTTTTATTGTGTTTTGTTTTCCAATTAAAAAAAGTTTTAACATTAAATTAATCAACAATGATAGAACAACGGGCCGTGAAAATTCTACTGTGGATAAGTTGATAGCGCATTTATTTATTTTTGTTTGTTTGTTTGTTTGTTTTTGCATGACGTGGTCTGCAGGTTCAAACCACGCACGTAAATTTCTTAATGTTTTTTTTATTCGTTAACTGCAAAGAAGTTTATATAAAATAATTTCATAAAAGAAACAGTAGGTTCTCTATAGTGCAATGTAGAATAACATATATTTTAGACTAAGTTACTGCATGGAGGCATGTGAAGCTTCCTCCCGGGCGATTTCACGGATTAGGCTACAAACCGGAAATGCGCAAATCGTCAATTTCGTCTATTTGGTTAGAATGTGAACTGTAACTGTATGATATAGGAGTGTGAAATATATATATATATATATATATATATATATATATATATATATATATATATATACACACATATATATATATAACTATTTAATTTACTCACATAAAATTAATATACGAAGGTATAGATCTATGTGTAAACTTCAAGTATTTACTTCAAAAGTGCTCAATACGTAGGTAGAGTTAGTTAGTAATTTATAAAATATATATGGCGATTAAGCTACACTGAATATTCCGCGTTTCATCCACTCTAGGACTCTTCAGCTTGTAGCTTAATCGCCATATATATTTTATAAATTACTATATATATATATATATATATATATATATATATATATATATATATATATATATATATATATATATATACACACACTATTTCACACTCCTATATCATTTGGGTATCATTTTGAAGCTCGACTCTTCGGACGAATAATATATATATATATACATATATATATATATATATATATATATATATATATATATATATATAAAGAGAGAGAGATACAGGGAGAGAGAGAGAGAGAGAGAGAGCTTATCTAATAAATCTTATGGCGCACTGACATACTGTTTTTAAGCAAGTTTTAATAAATAATATTAATGCATAAGACCTGAACTTGTTTCTATCGATTTTTTGCAACGATGTGTGTATTGTAAGCCTGATTGATTAATTTTTCATCATTGATTATCTTTTCTTGTTCTTTTTGTTTTCTGTTAAATTTCTCTCGCATCGATTAGAAATATCAATGCAAGTACATCGAACCAAGGCCACGAACCGGAAATGCGCAAATGGCCAATTCCGTCTATCTGGTTAGGTGCACTGTAACTGCACGATACTTCGAGAAACCCTGTTTATGTACTTCTCCCTAGTATAAGATGTGACCCAAGGCCGTTTTGTAAACTAGCATTGTAAACCAGCTTACCCGAGTGTACACTCTAATCTGGTACAATAGTAGCTGTGAAGAAACATTCCAAGTGTTCCTCGGTAGGAGCGCTTAAGGCGAGCGGCAATAAATCAACTCTCTCTAGAATTAGGAAATAATGCTTGACAGAATACACTTCTTAGGACCGAAACGTTTCCATAATTCATTCGAACAAAAAAAGGTGTTTAATGCATTGTGTATACCCCTAGGTTGCCTGAATGATGCCCCTCGGTTGATACGACTTTCTATAATTGAGTTGGACATAAAGTAACCCCCTTCGACATGGCATAAAAATGACACGGCACAATATATTTATTAAGTAAATAACAAACAATAATTAACTAGCAGGCCGCTCGGCATTACCTGGTCAGAAAATACGCTTAAATATGATATTTTAATTTATGCAGATTTTTTATTTATTATTAAAGAACCAATGCTTTATTGATAATTATATTGTACCCAATAGATACTAATGGTTTCAAAAGTTAAAAATAAACGCCTTCGGTGCCATCAGCTAAAATCGAACACCAAACATAGAGGTCAGAAGCCTTATATCGTAACCATCTGTACTATGTCAATACGTAGAGAACAGGCTTGTGAAATAATGTTGTAAAAAGTATAAATGTGCATTTGCGCATGCGTAGAAATAACATGTTTAGTCGACTTGCAAAGGTGAATGTTTTTGTTTTTCAATTTTAACCTCTTAGCAGCAATTTACTGGCTTAAAATCAAATTAGATTTTTTCATAAATCATAATCTTTTCTTGTTATGAATCCATGACATGAATAGTACGGTTAGTGCGGTATTGTGATGCGTGGGGGGTACAAAGGGGTTAACAAATGTTACCGATGACATACATTAAACTCGGGGACTTCTGTTGGCAGAGTGTGCATCTGTGTTGCGAGACAGGTCAGTGCGTGCAGTGTGTTGAGTGCAAGCAGTTAACGGGAATTTATTATCATTATCGTTGGCAATCACTCTTGACGAGTATGATTGTTCTCCCGTCGGTGAGATTGGGTCTGGTCATTTGTGGGTCCTCAGATGGCCGTGGAAGCCGATCCTTGAACCGCAGACTTTATTGCAGTGGGGGTCATGTGCGGGTGGTCAACTGGGTAGTGGAAGAGGTGGGAGGAGCTGTGTTGGAAGTAGATCTCTCCTTTCTCTGCTTCCTCCTGTTTTCTGCGGCTTTGTGGAGGTCCTTTTCTCAGTAAGCTGTGCCTTCATGGATCATCCCGCTCCACATGCTCCTGTGAAGAGCAGCATCCTCCCAACTGGTGAGGCTGAAGTGACATTGTCTCAGGTAGGTCTTTATGTTGTCCTTATATATCTTTTTCTATCCTCCTTGGGACCGCTTTCCCTCTTCTAGTTGACCGCAGAGCATTTGCTTTGGAAGGCGGTTGTCAGGCATGCGCATAACATGGCCCGACCATCGAAAAAAAAACGACTTGGGTGCCATCAGCTAAAATCGAATTCAAAACATGGAGGTCAGACGCCTTATTCGTAACCATCTGTACTATGTCAATATGATGTCGGATAACAGGAATTACAGCCACACACACATATGCCCATATAATTACCAACGTTAGTAGACAGTTCACTTGAGGTTCCTCAATTCTACAGTCTAAAGTTAACAGGATAATCTTGATCCAAGAAAATGCAAAAAGAAGAAGAAGAAAAAAATAACTGAATCGATGGAGCGATGCGAGGCTGCTCGTCAACAGGTAAATCCGAATAAAGATGTCTCCAACCAATAAAATCAAGTTGTCTTTTTAAAGAGCAGACATGAATCGTCGTGAGGTGACACCGACCAAGAACCAGAAAAGGTACGTGCCTTGAGATTTTCTTATATATCAATCTATCCATTCCGCGCGGCCGTAGCCGAGATTGAACTCACTCACGAGTTTGTTGTGTAATTCAAATCTTGTCGGTAGCTGGATACTTGATGCTTCGCCAGGGCTATCAAGTGCATTTTGTATCGTGACGCCATCACTAGATGGATTGCCTACCACGGTTTAAGAGAGTGCCATCTACCACCGAGAGAAGGATAGACCGGGCCAGTTTCTCAACCTTATCTTATATGGCACAATCACGTTGACACACCGGTTCTCGCTAGATCACCAAAGTTAAGCAACGTTGAGCCTGGGCAGTATCAGATGAGTGACCATTTGGGAAGGCGAGGCGCTGCATATACTGCGAGGTTCTTATATATGGCACGCATGAAAGAGTAGCACGCATAATTTATAAAGATATAATACACACTATATAATACTATATATCATGTTTCGAATTTGAAGATCTAAACTTGACAGAGGAGCTTGGTAGAGACGTTCCGTACACACATCGACAAGGCCACTTATATATATATATATACATTTATGTATGCTAGAGCGTTTGCATTCTAAATACTACCCAATTATGCACAATGTAGAAATATGCATAAAAATTAAGTGTAATGATTAAATGAAACAAACCAGCTAATAAGAAGCCATAAAAATGACTAATTAATTTATTAAAATTCGATGTTCAAAGAATACGAAAATTAGTTATCCTTTATATAGTTGCTCGCATATCCCTGACTGAGTATACTAAGAAATTTATTTTTATACTTTTTAAATAGTAAAAGTAATCTTTTCATATCAATGTGATTGCAACGAAAACTCAATTTTATATAGATTAATATAATGAAATATATTTTTCAAGCTAATATGCAAATATCCATTAGTTTCGTCGGATGTTCTGCTGGCTTGATAGGCCGAGAGCAGACTCAAGGGGTTTCTACCAGTAATCGCGATAGAGATGCGCTCGTAAAAAAAGGTATTCATCTCCTCCTTAGAATGTCAGACAAAAGGTCAGATGTGTTTTTGATAAAACTTTTTATTGAAAAATTTCACTGTTAATCGGGCTTTAATACTGTGAAAACTGCAACAGTTGTGTCTCTTGGACCATGTAAAAGTTGTATCCCGTTGGACGACTTCAGGTTTATGCTTATTTTTCAGTGACGTACGGAGTTTTTGAGTTAATTAAAGTTACCTTCCCTCTTTCTGTATATAAAACGAGTGATTATGTGTATTCTCTCTCTTCCTGACAACATGTAAATAAAGACAGACGGTCTGTGGTAAAATAAAAATAGCTACGTGTTAATTTCTCTTTTGTCAACGTTGATATGACTTCCAGTATGAATCTTATATCAAACAAACAAGGTATGTTTTTTTATTTAATTCCCAATTAACCATCAAAGGTTAATAATTAAATAATTAACCAGCAATTTCTGTAAAACTAATTGGATTTAAACTTGATACACCTAGGTATTGTTAACATTTAGCAATTGTCGCCATGGAAGAGGATGCTCGTAAAGCCGAGTCAACTCACAATGGTCGCTGGTGTGAGCGTGTCATTAACGAACCAGGGCTGTTCAGGAAATCAAACATGGTGGGGTTAACCACACAAACTATTATATGGAAATTTAATCAAATAGATTCGGGTTCGAATGATGGTTTCATTTCTATACCCTAAAGAGGCATTGTCTAGTTTTTTTAGTTATCTAGAAAAATGAAAATGTTGGTGTATCTTGGCGACCCCGGGAATCTTTGTGACAGACTTTGGAATCTGCACTGAATTTAGAACGGAAACCTTTATTTAATCATGTTCTTATTCCGTCAGCCATGACTGAGTAGAAGTCCTTAGTAATTCGAAATTGTATTTTTTTTAATGTCGCTTGCATTGAGGATCGAACCTTCAAGCATCGGATTAGTGTAAGTTTTACAGCTGAATTTTGCCAAGTGCTTTATCCACTACGCCAAGTGTCCTTGTAGAAAAAATATAAAAAAAGAAGGGTTCCTTTTAAACTTCCATGTAGATTGCCGAGTTCGACAGAAAGATCCCTTTGTTCGACAGAAAGATTCCCGAGTTCGGCAGAAAAATTCCCGAGTTTGACAGAAAGATTTCCGAGTTCGATAGAAAAATTCCCGAGTCTGACAGAAGAGTTCCTGAGGTCGACAGAAAGATCTACATGTTCGACAGAAAGATCTCCGAATTCAATAGAAAAATTCCCGAGTTCGACAGAAAGATTCCCGAGTTCAACAGAAAGATCCCCGAGTTCGATAGAAAGATTTCCGAGTCTGACGGAAGGATTCTCGATTTCGACAGAAGGATCTACAAGTTCGACAGAAAGATTCCCGAGTTCGACAGAAAGATTTCCGAGTTCAACAGAAAGATTTCTAAATTCGAGTAGATACAACGGAATAGGGTCAACGATTAAATTGCCTGAAACGTTGTGAAAATGACTCTTAAGATGAGAACAATAGTCCGAATAATCCAAATATTAGGTTGGGGCAAAAACACATATGTACTTTTATATATAGTTTCTGAATTAATTCATTGATATATATATATATATATATATATATATATATATATATATATATATATATATAGACATAGACATATTATATATCATTTTGAAGCGCGTTTGTCGCTCTATCGAATCATGCTATTCGTTACCGTTCTCACTCTCTTCATCCATTTTTTACAGGCTTTTCAACAGCATGGACAAAATTCAAATCCGCACGATTTTCTTGTTTCAGTTCAAACTAGGCTACTAACTAACGTGTAGCACAACGGTGGTTCAAGAAATTTCGCGATGGTGACGAGAGCCTTGAAAATGAAGACGGTCGCGGCTGGCCTATTGCGGTTGATAACGAACATTTGAAAGCCTTAATTGAAGCAGATTCTAGCAAAACCACACGAGAAGTTGCTGTTGAACTTGAGGTCCATCACTCAACAGTCTTTCGTCATTTAAAACAAATACGGAAATCAAAAAAGTTGAATAAATGGGTGCCACATGAATTGAACGATAATAAAAAAAAATCGTCGTTTTTATGTGTCTTCTACACTCCTTTTGCGCAACAAAAACGACTCATTTCTCGAGCGGATTGTTACGCGTCATGCAAAGTGGATCCTCTGCGACAACCAGCGACGTTAGGCGCAGTAGTTGGATGCCGGAGAAGCTCTACAACACTTCCCGAAGCTGAAATTGCACCAAAAAAGATTATGGTGACTGTTTGGTGGTCTGCGACCGATCTCATCCATCACAGCTTCTTGAATCCAAGCGAAAAGATTACGGCAGAGAAGTACTGCCGACAAATTGACGAAATGCACCAGAAGCTCCAATGTATGTGCCAGAGATTGGTCAAGATGAACGGACCAATTCTTTTCAATGACCACGTTCGCCCGCATGTTGCTCAACTGACCCTGCAGAAGCTGAACGAATTGTACTATGAGACTCTGCATCATCCAGCATATTCACCGGACCTCTTGCCAACCGATTACCACTTTTTCAAGAATCTCGATAACTTTCTGCGTGAAAAATGCTTCAAAAGATGATGCCGAATTGGCTTTCAATGACTTCCAGAACTCTGGATTTTTATGATAATGGGATAAATAAACTTGCTTCTAATTGGAAAAATGGCGTCGATTCTAATGGTTCTTATTTCGATTAATAAAGTTTATTATGAAAGGAATTATGTCTTTTGAAGTTGAACGCCAAAAAACGACATTATTTTTGTACCAACCTAATAATATAAATTTTTAATCGTTATCTCAAAAAATAATTTTTCTTACAAATTTTTTTGTTGTATCTACAATTGTTCATTCTTCGTTTGTTTAACAATAGAATCCATTCTATTTTCGTTGCCTTTGTTTTTCTATTTGTTTTTTTATTTGTTTCTTTTTTATTTGCTTTTTTGTTTCCTTTTTTATTTGTTTCTTTTTTATTTGTTTGTTTTATTTTTTCGTTTTTTATTTGTTTCCTTTTTATGTTTGTTTTTATTTGCTTCTTTTGATTTTTATTTGTTTCTTTTTTCTTTTTTGTTTCTTTTTATTTGCTTCCTTTTATTTGTTTCATTAAAAAAATACTAGTCACAGCTGCAAAACCACGCACATATAAAACGCAATTGTTGTTTTTATTTTGATTGCGGGCGGGCGGACAAAAGAAAAAATCAAAACAAAAACAATAAAAAGGAAAACAGAAAACAATTCGGTTCATTTCTTCCTTTTTGTACAAATCTCTTTAAAACAAATTTACTAGCGTATGTTCACATGCTTCTTGAATTCCTACTAGGAGAGAACATGAATGCTTTCTGGAGAGAATTTGAATGCCTAATAAAGAAGAAAACTTGAATGCCTACTGGAGAGAACTTGAATGCACACTTGAGAGAACTTGCATGCCTACTGGAGAGATGTTGAATGCACACTGGAGAGAACTTGAATTCCTACTGGAGAGATGTTGAATGCACACTGGAGAGATGTTGAATGCCTACTGGAGAGAACTTGAATGTACACTGGAGAGAACTTGAATGCAAACTGGAGAGAACTTTAATGCAAACTGGAGAGAACTTTAATGCAAACTGGAGAGAACTTTAATGCAAACTGGAGAGAACTTTAATGCAAACTGGAGAGAACTTGAATGCAAACTGGAGAGAACTTGAATGCAAACTGGAGAGAACTTGAATGCAAACTGGAGAGAATTTGAATGCAAACTGGAGAGAACTTGAATGCAAACTGAAGAGAATTTGAATGCAAACTGGAGAGAACTTGAATGCACACTGGAGAGAACTTGAATGCAAACTGGAGAGCACTGGAATGCCTACTAGAGAGATCTTGAATGCAAACTGGAGAGAACTTGAATGCCTACTGGAGAGAACTTGAATGCACACTGGAGAGATCTTGAATGCACACTGGAGATAACTTGAATGCACACTGGAGAGAACTTGAATGCAAACTGGAGAACTTGAATTCCTACTAGAGAGATCTTGAATGCAATTAAATATTCAAAATCACGTGGTATTCGTGGCTCAAAATTAGATCTCGATATGGCTAACACACACTGGCTTTTACGAAGAATGGTAGACCTTCTCCAGATAATTTTAGCTAAAGTAATAGCACGTAGTTGGGTACTACACCAGACTAGATAAATTCTTGTCCTAGAGTCCATCAAGACACAGAGACCTTAAGAAAGGTATACTAAATCATATTTAAATTGTCAATTGGGAAGAGGAAAGTTATATTTCTAACTTCTTTACTAAGTCAGTGTTTGAAAGGAAAGGACAACTTGAATGGAACATTCCAATATCTATGTGTTTCCTTAAGTTTATTTTCTAGATATTGTAGTAACACAACATATATACAAAAGCACACTTAGTTATGAGATTGAGTTGTGTTGACCAAATTATGATTTAATTTGATTGTTCTTATTGTTCGTATTTCATAATTGACTGAACAAGTCACGTTACTATCTTTATCTTTCTATGTATTTCTCTAGCTCCTTTCTCCTCTCTTTATATATATATATATAACTACTTAATTTACTCACATAAAATTAATATACGAAAGTATAGATTTATGCGTAAACTTTAAGTATTTACTTCAAAAGTGCTCAATACGTAGGTAGAGCTAGTTAGTAAGTTATAAAATGTATATGGCGATTAAGCTACACTGAATATTCCGCGTTTCATCCCACTCTAGGATTCTTCAGGCTTATGCGCGAATTTTGTGGTTGTTTGTCGTTTTTATATGCGCATCTTCCATTGAGATTTTAGTTAGCCAATCAGCTTTCTTGTATCCAGTATATATATATATATATATATATATATATATATATATATATATATATATATAAATTTGAGTTTGTGTGTGTATTGATATTCATATTTAAAAAAAAAACAACTTTTCTATTTATTTAAAAAGCAAATACAACTTTGTTATATATGGGTCGTTGAATTGCATCTATCTGCAATAACCTAGCTAATTTGTATAATTTTTTAAACATACATTTAAATTAATTCCTATCAGTTTTTTCGGTTTTCTCATGGGATGATCATCTTTAGTTAACTATTACGTCTAATTATATTAATGCAGATATTCTATATGATTTATATTTGCGTAATATTTGTGTAAAAAGTTTATAGTAAACACAAACCTCTTTCTCTATATATATTTATGTATGCGTTTATATATATATTTTTTTAAATTGCCTACCCAATTTCTCTGTCTGTTATTGGTCTACATACATGAAACTTTATATATAAGGTATTCGAATCCATGCGAAACTTTATATTTTAATTTTAGCCCCCCAAAACAACGATGTTAAAAAATAGAATTTGCCAGGTGAAGGTAAAACGACAGTATTAAGAATATGCATGCATAACGTAATAGCTATGGGTTCATGTTTTAATTTTTAGCCTTGCAGCAAACATGTCTTCCTAGTACAGCCATTACTGTCAAAGAAAAAAGTAAATCGTAAGCTAAACAGTTCTAAGTGTCATTTTTTAAAACTGTTTAAATCATTACTATATATATATATATATATATATATATATATATATATATATATATATATATATATATCAGTTCTGAGTGTCATTTTGTAAAACTATTTAAATCATTACTATATATATGTATATATATATATATATATATATATATATATATATATATATATAGTAATGATTTAAACAGCTTTAAAAAATGATATATATATATATTTCAGTTCTAAGTGTCATTTTGTAAAACTATTTAAATAATTAATATATATATATATATATATATATATATATATATATATATATATAGTAATGATTTAAAAAGTTTTAAAAAATGACACTTAGAACTGAAACCAAAACGTTTATATATATATACTAGCATGGGCGCCCGGCGTTGCCCGGGTGTTTGGATGTGTATGTTTAGCAAAAAAAAAAAAAAAAAAAAAGTGGTAGTAGGAAGGCAGGCTCGAACCCGTTACGCAAAGGAGGAAAAGAACGGGGTAAAACCTAACATCTATGCTGTTACGACCGCCGCCAAACCGGAAGCGACATTTTTTAAAATTAAGGCTAGACAATCTAAAGGAGAGGATAACTTAAAAAAAATATCGGCGAAAATTTAATCCCAACCAAATAAAAAAGCTCAATGCACAATAGAATATAGAGCTTATTATAAGAGAAAGAACATTAAAATTGTAAGTTTAAATTTACAATCAAAATTTATTGTTCAACGGAATACTCCAAAATACAATTTACAAAGTTCTTATTTCGCGGAGTTTCAAAAAGTGCTATTCTTGCTATTCTTGTTATTCTTCTCATAAGAGAACAGAAAGAAATCAGCAAATTATATTTGTAGCAATGCTAGAATTTTCTGGTTATGGCATTAAGTGAAACCGCAATTTATTATTAGTCATAAATTGCAAAGATGTACATGTTCTTTAAAAACAACGAGTGAAAAAATGTGGGAAATGTAAAAAATAATGAAAGCAAACCAGGTATAACATTTCAGCTTGCATGAAGATTCGTTCAAGGTAATCCGAAAGGCGAAAATAATTCTTTAGAAAGAATAAAATCCAAATTTAAATCCAGTTGAACATAATCAGTACGGTTGGAAAATTTTCAACGCAGCTGAAATTATAAAGATTGTTCTTTCGGATAGTGCAGTAGTCCAAAGATACGCTTGATCCCCAGTTGAGTGGATTCGACAAATAAAATGGACAGAAAAAGAACATGTCATCGCCCATCGCTGGCTTAATTAGAAAATATCATTGTAAATTTCCACTTGCAGTTTTAATTTTCTTTCTCTGCAAAGAATTTTATATGTATTTATTTATTTATTTATTCGGTTTTTGCATGACGTGGTCTGTAGGTTCAAACCCCGCACGTAAATGTCTTAATGTTTTTTTTCGTTAACTGTAAAGAAGTTTATATAAAATCTATATATCTATAAAAGTGAAAGTGTCTGTCTGTCTTTGTGTGTGTCTGTCTGTGTACATTTCCCTATACAATAACTCTGGCAATTTTCAGTCTACAGACTCGAAATTTGATATACATGGTACTGAGACTTGGGAAAATCTTTGTAATTCGTTTTAGGCCAGAAATTTGGCTGTTAAGGAATAAAAGTTCAATGATTTGACCTTTGAGAACTCTACCAAACTCCTCCGACAATTTTGGGTCTAAACACTTGAAATTTTAGATGTAGATTTTTTGGACATGAAGCTAACTTAATAACTTGATTTGATCCCCAAACAATAAATGTTAAGGGGTCATAATAGGGGTCAAAGTTTAAAAAAATTGACCTCTGCGGTCTCTACCAAATTACTCACACAATTTCTGGTCTAAACATTTGAAATTTGACATAAAGGGTAATCAGAGATAGGGCAAGCTTTTTAATCGGTTTGGGTCGAAAATTTGAGCTACCAATATATAAATGTATATATGTATTATGTATTATGTATGTATGTAGGTATGTAGGTATGTATGTATTTATGTCTGCCTAAAACTTTCGAAAGAGGCGACGGATTTTCACAAGATCAGAATCGTTTGGAAGCTCGACTCTTCAGACGACAAATACCGAAAAATTGGCTAAAAACATTAATTTCTTCACCCTCAACTGGCCACTTTTCTACAGGGAGGGGTAGCTTTTTTCACTGATATTTTCGATTGTCTAGCCTTAATTTAAACCTACATCACTTCCGGTTTGGCAGTGGTCGTAACAGCAAAGACGTCAGGTTTTATTCCCGTTCTTTTTCTCCTTCGCGGTACGGGTTTGAACCTGCCTTCCTACAACCACTTTTTTTTTTTTTTGCTCAACACACACCTCCATACACCCGAGCAACGCTGGGCGTCCATGTTTGTAATTTTATAAAGAAACAGTAGGTTTTCTAGAGTGCAATGTAGAATAACATATATTTTGGACTAAGTTACTGCATGGAGACATTTTAAGCTTCCTCCCGGGCGATTTCACGGATTTCGATGACAACAAAAATATAGGAGTGTGAAATATTCGTTGATCATCATTCAATTCAGGGTAACGTCAGGTCTCCCTGTTATTATAAATATAAAGATAATTTCATATTACATTAGATTACATTAGATCAAATATCTGAAACTTCATGGGCATTATCAACTCCGTATAACAATTATAAACTCGATAACTTGAAATGGAAATATAATCTGTTAAGAAAACAACGTAGCTGATAAAATTAACAATAAGATTTATTATATAAATAAAATCGTGTCATCACTTATTTCGTTTCTGAATATATGTTTATGTTTTTCGCTTCTGTGTGACATAAACTATCATTTTAATTATTTACTATTAAGCAATTTAATACTAAAATTACAAAATGAAATAGAACGAACCTTCGTTTTACCTATTATATAAAGGCCAAATGTCTTTTTGCATGTCTAGCCAAAACATGAAAAATACACAAGGCACATTAATAAAGTTAGGGTTTTCTTGAATTATCAATTAATCCCCGGATGTATATTATGTAAAAATAAAAAAAAATCATTATTTATTATGACCACTTATACTCAGGCACATATTTTAATTTTATCTTGCAGTCTGTTTTCCAGCCACTAGTTAAAAGGAAGTTATTTATTTTTTCAGTGAGTTAGTTTTTTTTTTTTTACTTAAAAAAGGTTTGTTTTCTTCATGTTTTTTTTTACTTTTAAAAGTGTTTTAGAAGATCTGTGTTATTATTGCTGAGATACCGTTTTAGGATTTGAAATGATTGCTTTTCACTCCTTATATATATATATATATATATATATATATATATATATATACACATATATATATATGTATATATATATGTATATATATACATATCTATGTATATATATGTATATATATATGTATGTATATATGTATATATACATACATATATATACATACATATATATACATATATATGTATATATACATATATATATGTATATATATATATATATATATATATATATATATATATATATATATATATATATATATATAGTCGTTAGTTTGGGATTCGGTTTCGATTCAAGCTGATGAACCCAAGTGATATAGATATATTTTTAATTTTTGAAGTCGCAACTTTATAATATATAAAGATCGATAGAACATTAACTCTATAATAATATATACGAAATCTGCAAGAATTAAAATATCATAGTTAAGCGTACTTTACGACCTGGCTACATCGGGCGTTCCTACTAGCTTAGATAAATACTTTTGCAGTTTTAACAAAAGAACTACAGTAATATCAGAGCGTCTCCATTTACACTGAATATCTACAGAATGCCAACATCAATATATTATATATGAATGAATCCCCTGTGGAATTTCCACAAGTCCCGCTAGTAAAATAATTAATAATCGATCACTAAACACTGAATAAACAACAAAACCCATTTTGAAACTCGCACATGTACCAAAGGTGAACTCTTTCGAACTGTATAAATTAATTGAAAGTTACGACTCTCGGTGTGATCAGTGTACGTTCGTAGTCCGCCATATTGGTGGTACTTACTACGACGGTTGCTCTCTGTATTGTTGTGTTGTTGAATGTATATATAATTTATATAATATATACGCACTGACAATTCTTTTGTCACTATCTCAACATCAACACAGGCGGATTTCAAAGTATAAGTTTTATTACAATTAAGCTTCTAGTTCATTGAGAGAGAGAGAGAGAGAGAGAGAGAGCGAGAGAGAGAGAGAGAGAGAGAGAGAGGGTGTTATTTGTAAGCGGTTGGTTGGTGTGTGGGTCGCCGACGAAGAGGTGTCAAAATGCGAAATCATGCTCGCCGTTGTTTTTGCTCTCTCCTTTTCTGTTGTTTATTTTTTTATACAGTCACAAATCAACATTCCCGGAACTGTAAACATCAAGATATTACATTGTTTTTTTTTCTGCTTTGCATTGCGCAGTTTATAACTTCTGGCTTTAGAATGTAAACTGTTCTTTGTTCTCGTTTTAATTACAATTCCGGTAATTTTTATAGGGCCAAAAATGCAGGTAAACTCCGTCTGGAATGTGCGTGTGTGCACACCTCTGCTTCCAAATGTACATCGCCACGTCTCTACACCAACAGTATATGCTGTTTTTTTGTTTCAAATATTTTACCATTTCTTACTTATCTCGAGCCAAGATCAAAGTGTCGTATCTGTTGTTCAGATACTACACCTCAATTTCTTGTTCTTTGTCAGCGGAGGAGAAATCCTTCACAACTGAGACTATTTTATTTTTTATTTTGCTTTCTCCGCGTTAAAAAACGACCCTGGTGTCTAACTCTGTCCCGTTGAGAGGCAAAGTAAATAGGATCTCATCTCCGTGTCCGTGTTTTACTTAGTGACCATTTCTGGACCACAACAAAAACGAAAAAAGGAAAGTGTTTATTTAAACGACAGAAAGTTAAAAGTTGGACCGTGTCCAGGTTAAAAAAAGGTTCTTTGAATGTGTCGGCATTAAGAATTTATATATAATGTTAAATTGAATTTTAAAAACAATTCTTAATGCTGCAATATTTTAAGTTATAAATTTATTATATTTTTTATTGTAATATATTGTCTTTTTCTTTTTCAGTTTTAACAACTAGTCCTTTTACTTTTCCATGTTTAATCTTAATCATATTACTTTCCATGCTCGCATTTTTTTATGTAATTATAAGGTATAGTTGCATTCGTTTGTTTTGTAGGATTTTTTTGCTTGAATAATTTTATGTGATTATTTTTTATTTTATAAAAGTTTCGGTTTACCTGCTTTTGCGAAGATGTTGTAAGAGTTGTGCATCGATCGGATGCCATAATACTTAGTTCGCTGCGCCTTATCATAACAAAGGTCCACATAAATGCTTAGCCAGATCGGTCCAGCGTGTTCCGAGGAAACTTCTAGTTTTAATGTAGTATTGTTAGACGCATCTAAAACAAGATGCGTCCATTCAATCTCCGCGTTTAGATATTTGATATTTTAAATGGAAAGCGTGACTAACTGCAGACGGACAAAGCCCTTTCTCGAGATGCGAGGTCACACCATAAAAGGGAGGTAATTGGTCTAATTATTAAACAAGAATAAATAAATACGCCAAGTTCCGGTTCGAGAGTACAACGTGCGTTCTGTTGGGTAATCAATATTTTTATTCTTGTAATTGTTTAATTCTTTTTTTTTAATTTTTTTTTTTCATTTCCTTAAACTAAAGTTCATGAAGCTGACATGATTACACAATATTACATTTGTCAGAAATGGCACTCTGTGGAGCGAATATTTCCACCAAATTACAACAGTAAAAAAATACTTTACTAGATCAGGCAATTTTTAGATACCGAGGATGACATCAGAGAAAGGAGCGTTATTCGAATTGTATTCGAGACACGTGGCCCGCGAGCAGGGCTCAAGTTAGAGAAATGTGGGTGACGTCTCAGACGAGACGAGAAGCCACGTGTGGCCGTAGAAGGAGGAATAAAGTTTTTTTGTTAAAGCCTGAAACAGCAGCGAGTTTAATTTCTTTCTTCTTCCTTTCTTACGTTCCTTGCGACGGGGTCTGCAATGTGTTGGGTTCCTATATATTAACGATTACGTTACAAAATATAAAACGAATAAATTGTATTGCTCGTGAAAGAGTAATCTTGGCCTCTAGAAATGATGCTGTTGATTTGATCAATTATAATCTTTTGCAAGAGTTATCGATCCATTGATTGTGTTATTAATGAAGATCAGGCAGTAGACTTTCCTGTAGAATTCACTACAATCGCCTGGAATGCCACATCATAACCAGATATTGAAGGAAGGAGTCCTAGTTATATTATTAAGACATCTTGATCTACCTAAACTGTGTAATGACACACGGTTAGCAATAAAATATTTGAAAACTAATGTTCTGGAAGCCATTATAATAACTGCAAATTTTAAAGGTTAAACTGTGTTAATTCCTCCGACTCTTTTTATTCCTTCTGACATGCCATTTCAGTTCAAACGTTTACAATTCCCAATAAAAATTAGTTTTGCCATGGCTATAAATAAATCTCAAGGACAAAGCCTCAAAGTTGCTGGACTTATCTTCAGACACCTTGCTTTCCTCATGGCCAGCTGTATGTTGGTTGCTCACGCATTGGAAGTCCTGAAAAATTCAACATTTACTGCTAGAGGTCACCAACAAAATATTTTTTTTATGTAGAGTTTCTTTAAAATGAATGCTTCAGGTATGCACTGCTTAAAACTAAATTTTAATCATTACATTAACAGAATAGATTGCTGATGTTATCTTTATATATATTGTACCTTAAATAATTAAAACAAAATATTTATGCCTAGGAGTACTAGTATTTATGCTGATGCAATCATCAGTGTAGGTAGTGATAATTTCTGCTGGTTAGGAGATTCGAATTCACCTTTTACTTCATATCCTAGCATCTTAACTCAAAGCCACCGGCAATTAACACAAGAACCGAAGACTAACCCTTATCCCTGAGTGGCTTCCGAGCCTTGATAAGTGGTAATCACTGTGTAAAAAAAAAATTAAGTGTCTATAAATAGTATGTTAGTGGGTATTAATTGTAAATAACCAGAAAGTATTTAACGATCGCAATTTGACATTTTTTCTTAATTCCTTAAAAAAGGGCTAAACTTTAATTTATTAAAGTGGCTTTACACCTACAATAAGTTTTTTTTACATAGCCATCACCACTTATCAAGGCCCAGAGGCCACTCGAGGATAAGGGTTAAAGAGTGTACAGTAGAAATTGGACAATATAGTAATCGTTAATAATGGAAATTCGGTAAATTTGTTAACTTATATGGAACGGCTCATCAAAAATTTGTTTACGTTAGACTTGAAGACAACCATATTATAGTCAGCTTAAAAGCAGGAAAACGGAAGACAATTCCATAGGCGTGCAGTTCTAAGAAACAAGCTTTGCTCATGGAATCTACGTTTAGTTTTTTTTTCTTTTTTTACACAGTGATCACCACTTATCAAGGCCCGGAAGCCACTCAGGGATAAGGGTTATTGCAAGTACATTACGTTAGTGTGGAGATTTGATGAAGTGTTTAATTAGGGGGGCGGTTCATTAGGAATTTGTTAACATTGGACTTGAAGACATCCAAGTTGTAGTCCAGAGGGAAGCAGGCAGACGGAACAGAGTTCCACAGGCGTGCAGTTCTAAGAAAGAAGCTTTGTTCATGGAATCCGCGTTTTGATTTAGGCAAAGATATAGAGTGGGGGAAATTTCTTACAGTGGATTCAGCTAGACGGGTGTTTTTCGTGAAAGATTGGCGAGGGGGGACCAGGGATTGGAGTTCAGACGAGCACCTGCCATGAAAATAACGATAAAACAAGGATAGGCTCGCAACGTCTCTTCTGTGGGAGAGAGGTTGCAGGGAAGAGAAAAGGGCATCCCCCACTAAGCCACGAAGTCTATTTTGTACTCTGTCAAGGCATGATAGGCTGTTTTTGGCAGCTCCTGCCCAGATATGGCAACAGTATTCCATCCTTGCATGTACTTTTTTTAGGAACAGATAAAGAGTGGGGGAAATTAGTAATAGTGTTTTCTGCTAGACGGATGTTTCTTGTGAAAGTTTGGCGAAGGGGGGACCATAGATTGGAGCTCAGCCAAGCACTTGCCACGAAAAAACGATAAAGCAGAGACAAACTCGCAACATCTCTTCTGTGAGAAAGTGATTGCAGGGAAGATAAAAGGATATCCCCTACGAGGCCACAAAGTCTGTTTTAAACTATATCAAGGCAGGATAAGTTCTTTCTAGCAGCTCCTGCCAAAATGTGGCAAAAGTGCTTCATCCTTGGACATACCTGGCTCTTATATAGATAGAGAATTGCATCAGCAGTGAGATATCTACTGGATCGATAGAAGGATCCCACCATTTTTCCAGAAGCCTTGGCAACGGATTTAATGTATGTGTTTTATTTAAGATCAGAAGTGAAGGTCAAGACCAGAAGCTTGTCAAAACATGAGGCCTTCTCAAGACGAGAGCTATTCATTTCAATTGATGCCAGATGGGGATCAGAGTGTTGATGATGTAAAGATAAAAGCTTGGTTTTAGATGCATTAAAAGTAACAATCCACCTCTTTCCCTATTGTACCACTTGCTCAAGATCAGAGGAGAGAGAATCGGAGAGAACTTGGTTGTTTACAGTCTTAGATGTTCTACCATAGATAGTAGTGTCATCAACATAAATGTCTGCAAGTGATGTAAGGATGTGATTTGGAAGATCATTAATATAGATCAGGAAGAGAGTTTGGCCCAGGATGGACCCCAGAGGGACCCCAACATTAATACTGAGAGCTTCTGATTTCTGTCCATCAACCACTACTTTTATGAACCTATCAGAGAGAAATGATTTAATAATTGAGAAGACATTTCCAGCTATACCGTAGCTGGAGATCTTGTGAAGTAAACCTTTATGTCATACTTTATCATTTATGATAGTTGGGATAGAGCATACGCTTCTGTTCAGGATCATGTTTGCTATTTGCCAAAACTGGTGGGAACCAAGCCGCTGCTCAGCTACTTTGGACTTGACGGACTGAGCATACAACTCTCTTGCGTTCTTTATTACTTTTTTTACAGTGGTTGCTGGCAGTTCTGAAAGCGGCTTTAGTCTATTACGTTGGAAGCAATAGAAAAAGTGATTTCTGTGCGCAATAGCAGCAGCATATTCTGGAGAGAACCACGGCTGGCTGTTAGGTTTTTGCTGGGATTTTTTCGAGGGTATGAAACGGTCTATACCTACAATTAACCATTCCGTCAGGTCTGATACTATAGAGGACACATCCTTTTTAAACATGGAACGCAGAGGTAGATCTGATATAAATGTACGGAAGCTATCCCAGTCAGCCATAGAGTATCGATATACTGTACGATGGAGATGTACATCTGAGGACTTATTACATTTCATTTTTATCTTAATTGATACAACAGAGTGGTCTGAAGATCCAAGTGGAGACAGAACGGAAGCTGAACACAGTTCAGGGAAAGTTGTAAGAAAAAGGTCTAGGAGACTTGCATACTTGCCGTCAGTATCGGGAACACGGGTGGGTTCGTGAACAATCTGAGTGAAGTCATAAGCAACAGAGAAATCATGACAGAACCTCCCCTCCTCGTCGGTCTTGTTTGAGTGAGTTAACGATTCCACATTATGAACAGTAAAGTCTCCACAGATATGAATATTAGCTGAAGGATAAGCAGATAGGACGAAGTCAATTTTCTCATATATGTTGTTAAAGATAGTAACTCCGCTGTTGTGGGGGAGATAGAGAGTAAATATAAATGCAGTAGTTTGAACAAGTGCAACCCGTAAGCACATATAGGGTAAGTTAGGATCTTCTCTGGAGATGTCCCTACCACATGGAAAGCCATCTTTTATATAGGCAGATATTCCATGCCTATGGTGATCTTGAGGGGTCAGATTTGGAAGTTAAATTAGTAATCCTTTAATTACGAACTCATCTAGGGAAATAGTCTGTCCAATGCCAGTTTCACTTAGAAATAATGTCTGGTTTAGTCTCCTGTAATTGGGTTTCAACCTCTAGAAGGTTAAGACATAGACCGCTGATGTTCGAGAAGGGAACCTGGTAGTGGGGGTCTGCGTTAGAACTTGGAGATCCGGGATTAATCGTGCATTTTTTATTGAAACTTTTCATCATGGAGTTTTTGGAATTTGTGGACTCGGTCGATAAACTTGCTTGAAGCTGGGTAGAGAGGGAAAATAAGAGATATATAGAAATGGAGAAATATTTTTGTATCACCTGAAAAGGTAAAGCTATAACAATTACCCACTAATATGGCATCAAGAGGCTCCACCAGAAGCTACTGCATGGTCATGAATCCATTCACCAAATAGCAATACAGCAGCCCAAGTACTTTGCAGCTGCTGATAGAACAACCTTCTTAGTGGTAAATCCAACGGCCCCTGACTATCAGGCGGATAACGTTAGCCCAGATAAAATGCTTACCTCCAGCACCCTTACTAGTGACATGGCTATAAGGATAGACATAGAAACATAAAATTTCCGATATCTCTGGCGGCTGTTCGCGCAAAATACTGCCAACCTAGAATACAGCTTTTTCTTCTCCCTTTGTCAGAAAAATCACTCATTAAAATATGAAGACTGAGTGACAAATTAAGAGAAGCGAGAGTAACGGAAGCTGCTGATAACGCATCCACAATGCATTGCCTACTCTCCATTAAAAAAAATTAAGTATTGTACTTAAAAGTCCATTTAGCGTGTTTAAGGGAAGGTATAGTGAAAGATTCCCCTCTCACTAACTGAAAATGAATATAATTGCCTAATCTGTTTAGGCTATCAACTTGGAACATATAAACAACATTTATGGACAAAAAAATCTATCATAAAAAAAACAATATATATTCCAAATGAACTTGCCAGATAGAAACGGCACATTTTTCCATGAGAAAACTATTTGCACAATTAATAAAACAATGAAATAAAGATAAAGATTAAAAGCTAACATAGATATAATATTAACACTTGCATCTAGAAAAGAAATATTACAAATTCATAACTTAACTGTTATAACACGTTCTTCGTGACTGCAAATAAGAATTGATTTTGCTTGAAATAAAATTCAGAGTTTCCATTTTTGAAAAGAAAACGGTCATCATGTGATATAGCTCGCTACTTGAACAAGCATGTTCTTTTATTAGTAACGTGTGGACGGGGGGGTTAAGAGAAATGTATTTTGAGATCATAATAAATATTTACAATTATTTTTTATACATGCAGACACTAATGTTTCACGCTTAATTTAAATAATCTAACGTTTTACTTTTATTTATGTTATGCTTTTATTTTGCTGGTAAAATATTGAGATTAAATAAGTAAAGCATCGATAACCGCGTTAATTAAAAAAAAGAAAGAATACGAGTAAACGTCAACAGAAAGAAGGATTGGTGTTGGATGCATCGTTGAATATCAGTCATTTTTACACAAGTTTCCCTTTCTGTTTTCTCTCAAGGGATAGCTATCATTTTTCTTAAAATTCGTAGTCCAAAACAACGGCAAACAACGTTCTTTTGGTGTTTCTCAGCAAAATAATCCTCCAATGTATAATAAAAACACTTTGTGACACTATTGACGTTTCCCCTAAGTCTTAGGAAGTAAGAGAAAAGGACAAAATAACAAAAGAAGAAGAAATTAGTTTATCAGCAGAATAATGAAGCCGAAGTTGTCCACCAAAGTACACAATAAGAAGCGGAATAGGATTGTTAATGGCAGACAAAAGTAGATCATAAAGATAGAGATATATTTAGAGTTAATTCCGTGGGGGGGAGTCTTTTTATTTTGCGTGTAAATGTTCACTTTTAAAGCACTTCTGCCCTTTTGCGGTGTTTAAAAAAAACGAAACAACGTACTTTTTTATATATTCTTCGCGTCTCTTGACCGTGTCCTCGCGTGGTTTATGTCCCGACGTCGGCTCACCTGGAACAAAAGCTCTCTGATGCATAACAACAGACGCAAGTTTCATTTCTCTAGACAATTGGAACTTTATTCAACTTTGCGGTCGAAGCCATATTCCTGTTCTCTACTCATCCTTAGAAGGAGGGTGGGAATTTTGCTATCGGTTTACCTGCCATTTATCCCCATCTCTCGTCGCTTCCACAAAAAGTCTTTCATCTTCTCAGAATTGCGACGGACTAACTGCCTGTAAACTCTAGACTGTAGACTGTCAAACTCGAATTGACTAGAAAATGCATGTGCATCCCCATTTTAAGGTGTATGCGTTAACTGGCTTGCACTCAAAACCACTGATCTGCCTCGTAACTCCTTGCTGCATGCAGGTGCACGTGTTGTCCATGGAAGTAAATGGGTTTGAAACCTGTCAGCTTCAACCCTTCGACCTCCGTGCATTAAACTTAGAACACAAACCAGTTGCGATTAACTTGTACAGCGTTAACAGCGTTATCGATGCACACGAGCTACGCCGTATAACAAAACGGCCACCAAACATCTGACAGCATCTTGTGTGAGAAAATGTTACAAAGTCACGATTCGCTAAAGCATGCAGCATTGTTGCCACATCTGGGCTGGTGCATCTATCGCCAGCTTCTCAATCTTAGACAGGGTCCCCCAAAAGTATATAATCAAATTGATTCCACACTATAAACCAAGCTCCAACCCCTGTCCCATCGACGCAATGTTGCATCCCTGTATCTGTCTTACAGGTACTTTAATGGATTTTTTTCTGACGAACTCGTAGTACTTGTTCCCCCATCGACGAAAACTATAAAGCAGCATGATCACACTCCTTCACTGTATAACTCGCTAGATACGGAAAGCGTTCTACTCCAATAGGTCCGTTACTCGAACTGTTAGACTTTGAAATTCCGTCCCTGTACTGTACTAACATTTTCAAATTTATTTGTAATGCAGATGTCTTGCTTCTCAACCCCCTATATAGTGCACAAGAAGGCATGGCCCCAAATAGTATCCTTTTACGTTTGTATGAGGTGAATAAAAGTAATAAGAATTATTGTTTTTTACTCAGTTAAGATGATACCCGGTGTAGACGAGGAGTTCGACTAGTAGATACGATATGCCTCCATTTTTTGTATGGCCATTTTTATTGATAGTACACTCATGAAACTCTAATCCCTTTCGAAGTAATCTTCTCCGGTTGCAATGCACTTGTTGTACCATTCCATGGAAGTTCTCTTGCGTGCACGTGTCAATACCCCTCATCACAGACTCTTTCATCTCCTCAATTGCCTCATAATGACAGCCTCTAAGATTTTCTTTGAGCTTAGGAAATAACCAAAAATCACAGGGAGCAAGGTTTGAACTATAGGGAGGAACTTTCTTGATGTCCATCTTGGTCAAATAGTTTGTGACAATGATGGAGCACCCTTGGAACAAACTTCGCACAAATCTTCCGCATCTTCAGTTGTTCGCGAATAATTGTATAATTCCCTCACTGACATCACTGACATCACTGACATCAAATTGCACTTATTGTCTTTATAGACACATAGAATTCTTTATTTGGTCAATCAACTCTGGTGTTCTAACTTCCTTGCTCCTTCCACACCTCTCATCATCCCTCGTAGACTCCCTGCCTTCCTTGAATCTCTTATGCCACTCAAAAACTGAGGCTCGATTCATGCAAGATAGTCCAAAAGCAGTCTGAAGCGTTCCATACGATTCCGTGGCATTTTTTCAAAATTTAAAACAGAATTTTATTGCATATTGTTCTTCTAAAGTGTCCTCACGTCCAGATTTCATTTTTGAAATTCGCCAGTTGTGAATCAGGCTTTAGTAAGGTGTATTCCAATTTCTGCTGTACCTGTCCATTTGAACCTGGAATCATAAAAATCGGTCAGTCATCTCATAAGATGAATAGCAATAACATACTGAATTTTCAAGAGTCTACGACAATTTTAAATGTCTGTATGAATAAATCTGAATACTTATTGAAAGCACCTTCTATGTAAACATCTCGAGTTGAATTAGAGAATTGTAGAAGACGGAATCTTGTTTGGAGTCACAACTTGGTTTTAATTATAGCGAAAATATAAGCGAAAAAAAAAGGAGAGGGGGATAAATTCAAGTGTCCGGAAACACAGAAGGTTTAACATTGAGATTGGTGAAAAAATAAAAAAAATAAAAAATAAAAAGTAAAAAATAACGGTGACCAAACGTCATCGATAATTAAGCGGATGTAGTAATATTAAAACAAAAAATATAAGAATAATGAAAACGACTGAAATATTAAGGAAAACACTTGAACGCGGAGAATAATACAAGACAATATAACGAATAACCGTTACAGGGAATGAAGAATACCGAAACTGCATACTTACAAGTTCTACACCCCACATCATGCATCCCCCCATCGTTTCATCACCCTTCCCCCCAATAAAAAAATAATACCAAAGGGCCGAGAAGGGTCAATAAGGACTGAAAGACCGAGGAGCGAGCGCCAACCAGACCTCGGCTGGACAAGCGCAAAGAGAACTGGGACCTTGGGGAGGCTGAGTGCCACTCAAATTCCAGTATAAATCAATGGCCACTACCAGCGAGAAATCAATGGTAAGCGGCTGTTGCGATGATGCAAATTCATTTGCAAATGCTATCGAAGGGGGTGGAGAGAGCTGGACGTCTGGGGAGACTTGTTGTCACTCAGCTTCCAGAGAACACCACAGGTTTCCAATCAAATCGTTTGTTGACTTGTGTGAAAGCTCCATGTGAACCAATAATAATAATAATAATAATAATAATAATAATAATAATAATAATAATAATAATAACAATAATAATAACAACAATAATAATAATGATAACAGTAATAATAACAACAATAATAATAATAATGATAATGGAAAATAATAATAATAACAACAATAATAATAACAATAATAATAATAATAATAATAATAACAATAATAATAATAATAATAATAATAACAACAATAATAATAACAACAATAATAATAATAATAATGATAATGGAAAATAATAATAATAATAATAATAATAATAATAATAATAACAATAATAATAACAATAATAATAATAACAACAATAATAATAATAACAACAACAACAACAACAACAATAATAATAGCAACAATAATAATAATAATAATAATAATAATAATAATAATAATGATAATAATAATAACAACAACGACAACAACAACAATAACAATAATAATAATAATAACAATAATAATAATAACAACAATAATAATAATAATAATAATAATAACAACAACAACAATAATAATAATAGCAACAATAATAATAATAATAATAATAACAACAACAACGACAACAATAATAATAATAATAATAACAATAATAATAATAACAACAATAATAATAATAATAACAACAACAACAATAATAATAATAATAGCAACAATAATAATAATAATAATAATAATAATAATAATAATAACAACAACGACAACAACAACGACAACAACAACGACAACAACAACAATAATAATAATAATAATAATAATAATAATAATAATAATAATAATAATAATAATGGAAAATAACGGAAGACATAAAACTACTCAATCGAGATGATGAGGGCAGTATATAAATGCGATAATTACAAATAACTTGGCATTCTGGTTGGTTGTTTTTGTTTTATGGCATATCAACCCTTTTTAGGTCATTTAATGCCGAATCCAGTGATTTTGAAGAAAAAGTTTTTAATAGAATATATTTGGGTTTTTTTTTGTTCGAGTCAATTTCTATTTAACCTATAGTTGGGACCCTAACAGGTACTACCACTCCGGGTTAGAGTGGACCTGGGAGCAATGGCATTTAAGAGGTGGCTCCACATTCCTCTAAGCCCGCAATCTGGGGCCTCACCGTCGGATATAGTTTAAGGTCATTTTCAGGACGAGGCATTCGGGAAGGCGACGTCGTTACACCAACGGAATAACTAGAAGTGATGATTAGAAGTGACGCGACGGAAAGAGAATTCATGAAAAGGACAAAAAATCTAAGACAAAACTAAAACTGTCCTCAGTCTAGAAGGATATTCTCTATGCATACGTAGATAACTCTATCATTAAATTTCTTTGATACGTCCGGGAATCTGCACATTGTACATCAGTTGATTTTTTTTTAATATTTTGTCTGTGAGTGACGCATTCGACTATCAGTAATTGCATTAATGAGAAATGTCCTACCCTATGGCAAACTGTACTTTGAAGTCGGCTCTTTGACCCTAATTTCGAAAAATAGAAATACTGAAAGCGTCTCTTTTAATCGAGATTCCAAGAATTCTTTTCTGATTTCATAAAAACATTAAAAAAAAAACACACCTCTCACCCTCATCCCCCCCGCCAAAAATATCTCAAGAAATGCAAAAGTTTTTTTTTTATTTTTTTATTAAATGATTTAAATGTGTGATGTTTTTAGGTCGCTTTATATTTCGAATTATTTGAATTATTCGAACTACTGTTACAAAGTTTCAACCGATGTAAGCTTGGGAATTCTTCTGTCAAACTCGGGAATCTTTAAATCGAACACGGAACTCTTTCTGTGGAACTCGAAAATACACACGGAATTTCGAACGGAGGTAGCATGCTCTCATTCTGTCAGCCATGACTGAGTAAAAGCCGTTAGTAATTCGCAATTTTATTTCTTGAGTGTCGCCCGCACTGATGATTGAACCTTCAACCTCTAGAAGAGTGTAATTTTACAACTGAAGATTTGTTTTTCTAACACGTTATTGCTTTTGCAGACAATTCTAATATGAATTTCGGGTAACTTAAACGTATTTTGTTTTTAGATATAGAATTTTTTATCATTCATAACTATTTATTACAGCGTATAGATTTATAATTCTTGCTTGAAACATACTGCAGTATAGAAATTATAGTTTGTAGAAGTTTAAAAGAATTTAGTTTGAGATTAAAGAGCTAACATTGGCGATAATGTTGCGAGGTAAATATTATCCAGTTGAAACAGAGCTAGAAACTCAAATGACCAAGCCGGTGCGCGAGGTGACGTCACAGCGGATGAAAAGAAGGGAAATAAAAACGGAATTTATTATTCGCTGATTCATACGAAATGAATGAATAATGCACAACAACAGGGAGGTTTCTGAACTTTTCGAGATGAGGATTGGTTATTTGTATTATTATTCATCGGACTACTGTTCTCATCTTGAATGTGATTTTCGAAAGGTTTCGGTCGATATAACCTCCAACCTTCTTCAGGTGCATCTTGTCGAACTCTGGAATGTTTCTGTATGCTAGCTCTGTGAAGTAAATAAAGGGTTCCGCTCGAAAATCCCTCCACATTCCTGAGTTAGACAGACACATTCACGAGTTCGACTATATACCCCTGAAGAAGTTCGGAGGTGACATTGATCGAAACGTTGTGAAATTAACACTCAGGATGAGAACAGTAGTCCGATGAATAATAATACAAACAACAGGGAAGTGAATAGTTAACAACACGGACTTACAAGCAGGGCGTACCAAGTTTGAATCCAGTTCTTCTCAAATGCGCTTGTGATGTTAGGCTTTATAAGGATGTTAACTTTGGTTAAAATAAAACTCTTCCTTTTTTAATCGGACTTTTTACGAATACCAATTTTTGATACTTATCGGAGGCATTCTGGTACAAAATTCACCTAAGAACACTCTTACATATACAACGTTCATGAGAAATTTCAAAACAATCGGCCCAGCCGTTTCCGAATCCAGAGGGGAAAGAACTCACACACAGGCAAAATGCTTTTCTATATAAATAGAGATATTGACGTTGTTGCTTTTAAAAGTAATAAGAATTGGCCACCAATTCCAACGAGACGAAGTCAAAATTATCGACAGAAAAGAAAAGGGAGTAAAACATCTTAAAGATGCAGCGCGTATGCTAGGCGACGATCACTTACTGTAAGTGTAACTAGCATTGAATGCAATACAATATGGGAGCCATTATATATATATATATATATATATATATATATATATATATATATATATATATATATATATATATATATATATACTAGCAAAAGTACCCGTCGTTGACTGGGTTCAAAAACAGCCTACCGAAAATGGACTCTGATTTATAAAAGTAGTATAGGTTATGAAAAGGAAGGGTTGTAAAGAGATAGCTTCGAATTTGGGAGTATCAAAACCAAAGCAAAATATGATGAAAGTAAAAATAAAATAGATAAACCCCATAATTTATTATACTATACCTGTTCACACTGAAACACTTATCACAATATTCTGTGGATTTATATTTAAAAAAAAAAAAACCTTGTTAAACTTTGTGACATATTTCCATTCTATGGAGGTCAGGTGCGAACGAACACCCAACATACTTTTATTATACCATATTTCTTCAAACTGAAACATAATTATCAAAGTATACTTACGCAAATAGATATTAAAAGTTTTTATTAAAGTTTGTGCCTATTTCCATTCTATAGAGGCCAGGCGCGAATGCAGACCTCACAATTTTATTATACCATCCCTATTAAAGTTAAAACATACTTATCAAAGTATTCTTATTTACATCTATATCAAAAACACTTGTAAACGTTTTTTGTTTAATTTTTAATTTTTTTATTTCCATAGTTGGTGGACCAGGCGCGAACGCAGACTCCACAATTTTAATGAACCACCGTTCTGCCAGATCAAACATACCCATTCGTGTGTCTTGATACACCTTCAATCATTATATGTAATCAGTTTTTTAAAATAGTCAACCATATAAGAACCTATTCGTGACCACACACACACACACACACACACACACACACACACACACACACACACACACACACATCCAGCTTTATATTATATATATATATACATGTATGTATAGTAGTAAGTTATGAAAGAATGAACAATGAAAATTAAAAATATATTGTTAAAAAAATAGGTATGAGTTATATATTGAGGATTCTTTTGTTCGCCAAAGTGTGTTGGACAAACATATGTAAAGCTACGTGAAATTGGTCACGTTTGAAAAACACACTTCTGACGTCATAAACAAAGGACATTTCTCCGATTTATGGCTTTGGATTTTAGTCAGTCAGAGAGCAAGTCAGTTGGCAGTCAGTTGGTCAGTTGATGAGTTGGATTCAGAGCCCCTTGGAGGCGAGGGGAGATGAGTAAGCCAATATAGCCAAACCATTTGAATTCCTGACGTTAATCGACCGGCCGATCAGATGAATAAAGCAATCATTGTGTTTTGTAACTGTTGTCTTGTGTCGTCCTTCATCCCGAAAAAGGTAATGTGTTGTAAAAAGTTTTTGACTGCTGATGGGGGTACGAGACGAATGGATTCGCCAATCATTTTTATAACCAACGGCTGTGCTAAACAACCAATCAAAACGTCGCAAAATTATTATAAAAATCGTCGAATTTTGTGATTCAATCAGTTCCCCATTTGCTACGTCACGGACCACATTTAATTCTTCGCCGCCATCTTGGTTACTGATTTGAACTACGCCGCCATCTTTGTTCAACATAATATCTCAGAACTTAAGAGGTTAACTACGCGACGGACCGCATTTGATTCTTGGTCGCCATCTTGGTTACTGATCTGAACTAAGCCGCCATCTTTGTTCAACACAAATGTCTCAAAACATAACATGTGTTTATCATCAATTATATCGAACCCTTGTGTAAAACCTTCCAAGTATTATGTGCCCCCACCACCATCATCTCCCTCTCCTCTATATGTGTTAACAGAACTGTAATATAAATGTCTCCCTCATCATCACTATCGTTATGTCTGTATTACATAAGTCCCATTATATATGTGCCCCAATATGAACCTCCGCATCATCATTTAATATGACACCCAGACATACAACACCTGAAGAGGTCTCTAGTTATTTGTAACTAGCTCACCGAAATGTGTAACGATATATAAATACTTATATAAAAAAAAAAAAATTATATATATTTGTTTTTTTATTTCCAAAACATGGACTTTCCCTAATATACTAGGGGGAGACGCTGTATACCGAATTTAATTATCGCTAAGATTAACAAAAACTCGACATAAAAATCTAATTAAAATTCGGCGACTTCTTCGTCCTCAACATCAAAGCTTAATCGTGAATGGCGTCAAATTAGCAATAAAAAATAAACGCTTCCCGCGCAAAATGAATAAAACATTTAAATAAATAAAGAATTGAATAAACGATTCATGATATAACTTGAAAGAAATTAATCACAATAAAACATAATAAATCATAATAAAACATAACAACTGTTTTTCACTTAAAAACAAAGTAAATCCGTAAAGATAATTATTTCAGATTCTTTCAAGATAATCGTTTCTTGTTTTTTTAGTTTTTTTGTTCTTTTTTGGCTGATTGCCATAATTGCTGTCCAACCGGAAAACGTAAACAAAAAGACAACGTGTGCATAAAGCTAGACTACTGTTCTCCTCTTAGGGTTATGCAAAAAATTCAGTACGCAAAGTTAAGACGCCGGAAGTGGACTTAGTTTAGCTAAATATGGAACAGAACTCACTAAACATGAAACGAAATACGAAACCATATAGAAATAATTAATTTCAAAAAAATATTTTAGTTTTAACATTTCCTGCGCTATCATGAAACAATAAAAAAAAAATACAGTTTCATTTTTTTACATTTTCATACATATTTTTAAAAAATTAATTATATTTATTACGGACTGTTATCTTCATCTTTTTTTGTTGTTATGGTAACCGCAACGGGATAGGAGATTCTCAGCAATTACTACCTTCCATAGTTGTTGTTATCGTCTCACCACGTCGAAACGTCGTGAAACAAACAAGCAAAAAAAAAAAAACAGTCCGCAATAAATAAAATTGATAAATAATACTCATCTCAATAATGAATTCCAATTAAAAATATATATAGTTTTTTGTTGTTGTTTTAACATTTGCATTATCATGAAAAAAAAAAACGAATGAGAATTTTTATAATTTACATTTCTATAAATGAAATAATATACTTATGCCTTTCACAAGTTTTATCACAGAATTTTGTCATAAATAATGTATGAAAGTTTTGTATTAGCAATTCTTGTGTTATAAAAAAAAACAACTTATTTTAAACGTTTGTATAAAAAAGTTTCTTAAAATGAATCAATGGAATTTTGTCCTAAATAATGTACGGAAGTTTTTAATAACACTTGACGTGTTATAAAAAAATGTTCGTAATCCAATTGAAGGTGGCTACTTTGTTAAAAAATTCATTGTTTATGACAAAATTATGTGATAAAATTTGTAAAACTTTTTAATTAGCCAATGTCCACTTAAAAAAATAATCATGAATTACCATAAATTTTGATATCATCAATTACAGTAGAACACCGGGATACGGCAGTAATCCGTTCCGGAGTTGGGATCGTCAGGTCAAATCGCCGTATGGCGGAGCCTAACCAAAATTTTATGCAGTACATATTAAAAATTAATAACAAAATACTATACAGTATGTAATACACATGTATATAATCAAATAACATTATAAATAACCTTGTAAAGCGAGGTAAATACCGTAACTAGGGGCTGGAAAAACATCGTATTCCACATTGTAATCTTAAAAAAACGTATACCGGGTCACTGTATCCCGGGGTTCTTCAGTATATTTAAATATGTAAGATAAAATCCTGTATAAGAGTCAAATGCATCCTATGATGAAGAGAAGTGTTGCCACATCTGTGGAGGTGCCGTTTAGAGCATCATTTCATGTCTTGACAGGGTACAAAAGCTACTTCGAAATTTAGTGTGGAGTGTACTCTTCTCTTTTATACAGCTTCTTTCTCGCAACAGAAAGGATAAATTGGCAAAAAACTTCGAGAAGCCATGCGTATTAGCTCAGGATGTCTGAAGTCAACCCCAACACAATGACTACCAGTATCAAGCTCAATCGCACCACCACAGAAGGAGGAAAGAGGCAACGCAGAAATGGATTCAAAACGTCGAGGACACTAAGAACTTCTACAACTAAAAAATCAGAGAAGAGAGAATCAGAGAGAACTCGGCCATTTGCGACCTTTGAAATATTGTCATAGATGATTGTGTCGCCAGCATAAATGTCTACAAATGATCTTAGGATGTAATTTGGGAGATCATTGATGTACATCAGGAAGAAAGTTGAGCCCAGGTGGGATCCCCGAGGAACTTCAGCATAAATACTGTGATCTTCTGATTTCTGACCACAAACCACTACTCTATGAAGTAGTAGTAGTGTTGGGACGGTTAATCTGAATCGGAATCGGAATCGGAAAACTCGACAAATTTGAGGGTATCGAAAAAATCGGTGCCTATTTTCCCATTCCAAAACGATTCCCTCTATTGTATTATTTTATTTAATTTAGTTTAAAGCAAAAATCTTCCATTGCTGGTAATAATGATAAAATAATAAATATTTATTGATTTTAAAATACCAGTAAAGCTAAAATCTATAGATCTTTCCCCACAAATGTAATTTTACGTTTAGGAAAATATCTGCACATTTAACATGTGTTTTTTTGTTTTGTTTTTGTTTGTTTCTTTTACAGAAATCGAGGAAAATAACAACTCTATAGTTAAATATTTAGAGATTTATAAAGAATCGGAATCGGTAATTATATCGGAATCGGGAAAAATATTGGAATCGTCCCATCACGACCTATCAGAGAGAAACGATTCAATAATTGAAAATACATTCCTAGCTATACCGTAGCTGGAGATTTTGTGGTGTAGACCTTAGAGTTGGTAGTTAATTAGCTAGCCACTCTCTTAGTTAGCGGACAGGAGTTGTCTCTGTGGTCCGATGGAAGCATCTACGGACCAAATAAGGAAGGTGTATGAGAGAAGATTAAGAGCCGCAAACTCCGAGACGTGGAACATTTCAAGATAAAGATCTGGAAATGATAACTCGGCGTTTTAAGTATTCTATTCGGAAGAAGATGCCTTCATTTAATGTGTCTGCCGCCAGTGGAGAGGGCGGGACAATAAATAAGGCGTGTGACCTTCCGGGTGTCAAGCAGATAGGTATGTTACTTGTCATTGTTAAAAACTGTCCGTTTATCGTCCCGTTCGTTATTTTCTTGAATATGTTAAAAGCATCCGCATACACGTAGAATGACTATTAAATATACAGGTAACAAATCGACGCGTACAGACACGCCATATACACAGAAAAGTAACTGTGCTTATAATTTTTACCACTAGACGATACAGGAGCATCGATTACAGAAACACGTACACTTTATATACAGTAGACGTACATAGACACTGTTATATAAGTACGATAATACAACAGTATGAGTATATATAAGGAGATCTTTCTAATTAAATTTCTTTGCGTCGTTGCTTTAATTAAAACTTGTATCAACAACGACAAGGTTCTACAGTTTTAGATATTAAACCGACGCCTCGATGGCGTTCGCGTCAATATCAGCTCCTGTTTCAAGGTCACCGCCAATTTTCTGTGTGAAACAGATTCTTATTTGAAAACGCGCACTGCGTAAAACACGCGTTCTAGTTTCAATTTTTAAGCAGAACAACATGTATAAAGTCGGGCATCCGTGAAATATAACTTTTGATTCATATTATTTAAGTTATTTGAACTACTGTTCTCATCTTGAGCGTTATTTTCACAAAGTTTTGGTCGATGCAACCTCCGATCTTCTTTATGTATATCTTGTCGAACGCGGGGATCATTCTGTCGAACTCGGGGATCGTTCTGTCGAACTCGGGGATCGTTCTGCCGAACTCGGGGATCGTTCTGTCAAACTCGGGGATCATTCTGTCGAACTCGAGGATCGTTCTGTCGAACTTGGGGATCATTCTGTCGAACTCAGGGATCGTTCTGTTGAACTCGGGGATCATTCTGTCGAACATGGGGGTCATTCTGTCAAACTCGGGGATCATTCTGTCGAACTCAGAAATCTGCACGAAATTTTGAACGGAATTATTTAATCCACGCGGGAAGCATGTTCCCATTTCGTCAGCTATGACTGGGTAGAAGTTCTAAGTAACTCAAAATTATATTTTTTAAATGTCCCCGAAAGAAACTGAATTTTACCAAATACTTTATCCAGTACGGCACAGATCCTTGCGGAAACGTAACATTTTATCTATATCTCAAAAAACTGAAATAGTATTGAAGGGGAAACATGGGAATCATTTCAGTGCAATATCAAGAGTGCTTTTTTTCGGCGATATTTTTCGAAAGTCATCACCTCTTTTCGATTGACTCGCCTTAATTTAAACCTTCGCCACATCCGGTTTAGCGATGGACGCTACAGCAAAGACATTACTTTTTTTCACGGATTTGGGCCTGCCTGCCTACTACTACTTTTTTTTACTACACACACACACACACACACACACCTACAAACACCCGGACAACGCCGGTCACCCAGGCTAGTAACCTATAAACGAAACTGATTATGGCACGATCACGTTAACACACTGGTTCTCATTAGATCAACGAAGTTAAGCAATGA
>NC_136523.1:47637637-47642637 GCF_053919585.1 Euprymna scolopes | reverse complement strand
GAAAACTAAAATAAAACGGCGTTAGGTGATGAGAAATTAAAAAATTTAGAGTCGATTAAAAATATAGGTCGATTAATTATTCAAGTATAATATATATATATATATATATATATATATATATATATATATATATATATATATATATATATATATATATATACAGGGTGGGCACAAAGTCACGCACCAATGTTAATTAAAAAAGTTTAAAAAATAAAAAAAGTTATAATAGTAACATTTATTCAAATTCAAAGTTCTTTACAAGGATTACAATTGCTCGATATGTTCGCCGTTTGCAGCTATGCACGAGCCAATACGAAATTCAAAGTTCCTGTAGACAAGATTCAGTAAATCAGCATCACCATCAATTTGAAGACAAGCATCAATAATACGACTCTTCAGATGATCCAAATCACGAATCTTCGTTGAATAAACAATTTGCTTAATGTGACACCAGAAATTAAAAAATTATATTAATAAAAAATAAATATTAACATTAACATCGGTGCGTGACTTTGTGGCTACCCTATATATATATATATATATATATATATATATATATATATATATATATATATATATATATATATATATATATATATATATATATATATATATATATATCATCAAAGTTAGCAACGTTGAGCCTGGCCAGTACCAGATGGGTGACCATTTGGGAAGGCGGGGCGCTGTAGTATGTACCGCCAGCTAAAATACTAAGATGAGAAATTGGCGCAGTCTATCCTTCTTTCGAGGGTAGATGGGACTCTCTTAACCCGCGGGAGGCACCCCATCTCGTGATGGCGTCACGATAAAAAATACCTTGATTGTCTTAGCGAAGCATCAAGTATTCAGCTACCGACAATATTCGAATTACACTACAAACTCGTGTAGTGAGTTCAATCTCGGCTACGGCCGCGCTGGATGGATGGGCAAGATTCCACTTTCAAAAGGAATAGATACATAACTACTTTTTCATTTTCAAAATGTTACTCTTTTATTGTTTCAGCCTCTAGTGTTGGCATGCAAGTATATGATAGTTCATCAGTTATAGTTTTGCACAACTCGGATACTTCAGCGCGTGGTAAAATGATTTTTTAAAAGTTTCACAACCATGAATTTTTTTATCAACAGAACGGGTACTTTTTTTTATATATACAATATATATATAAGTAACATGCATGCTTAATTTTTAACGTGGTATATTTAAGAAAAATATTTATAGCTCTAGTATCGCACTATTGAGCTATCTAATAGAGAACATTATGTTATATGTAATTAATCTGTATGTCATTACTATCACAAGTGGTTAAATTACATATAAACATTTATATGTATATACGCAGGGTGCCTCAAAACATGTAAAAATGTACTCACACTTCAACTGTAATCAACGCTGTCTTAACAATAATGCTAATCAATTTGAACACTTTTAAACACGATTCTTCAATTATATTTACCTAGAAATATCTAAAGCTATTCCATTTAACTCTGTGTTCATATTTAAAGGCTTTATCGTCATTTGAAGTGTGAGTACATTTTTTGTAGACACTGTATAGATAGATATACACTAAATCCGACACATGGCTCTAATACTGATTATATGACGGTTATATTGTCTTGCATTCTAAAAGGTTTGTTTTTGTCAAACTAACAAGTACCTATTCTGGGATTTCTTTAACATGTCTTGTTTTGCAACCATCAGTGCTAATGAACTTGTTCTAATTTCGCAAAGTGGTTCGAAAGGTCAATCGGTCATCAGGAAAACTGACCAGGCCATTGACTTCCACCATTGTCACGTTAACGAAATCCCGCATCGTTAATGGCTACCACGCAACTGTCATTGCAGTAAAGCTCAAAAGGTGAGACCTTGATTTTTGTTTTACATTGTTTTTTATTGTCTTCCGTTAAGAACTAAGAGTAATCAGCTGTGTTGGTTTATTCGAATTACTCCACAAAAATCAACTGAGCTTCAATCTATGGTCCCCCCTCGCCAAACTTTCACAAGAAACACTCGTCTAGCTGTAAACACTATCAATAATTTCCCCCACTCTTTATCTGTCCCTAAACCTAAACGTAGATTCCATGAACAAAGCTTCTTTCTTAGAACTGCACGCCTGTGGAATTATCTTCCGTTTTCCTGCTTTCCGGCTGACTACAATATGGTTTTGTTCAAGTCTAAAGTAAATAAGTTCTTGATGAGCCGTTCCATATAAGTTATTAAATTTACCAAATTTTCATTACTATTGATTACTATATTGACCAACTTCTACTGTACACTCTTTAACCCTTATCCTTGAGTGGCCTCTGGGCCTTGATAATGTGGTGATGCCTTTGTAAAAAAAAAAAAAAAAAAAAAAAAATCACTTTCACTTATGGTGCTGACAACCTTCACGTAGTCTCTCTTGTAAGTTCCCGATGTCTTTCTAGAAAGAATTCTGGACACAAAAATATAGGGGAAATAAATGCCAACAATAGAATGCTCGGATTCATATGATGATGATGATGATGATGATGATGATGATGATGATGATGATGACTTCTTTTTTATTGCTATTCTTTCGGCCGACGTAACCTCTAAGCTTCTTCAAGGTCAGCGTTTCTATGCTTCCTCTAATCTATGCCTATTTTTATGGTTCTATATTTTTCTGGCTTCTGTGCCTTTTTCCAAGTTTAAAACAGAATTTTATTGCATATTGTTCTTCTAAAGTGTCCTCGCGTCAAGATTGCATGTTTGAAATTAACCAGCTGTGAAAATCAGGCTTTAGTAGGGTGTATTTCAATTCCTTCTGTAGTTGTTAGTTTGTACCTGAAATTATAACTATATCTCATACGATGTCTAGTAATAACATACTGAATTTTCCAGAGTCTCCGACAATACTAAATGCCACGTACAAAAAAGTCTGGAAACTTATTGAAGACATTTAGTATATTTAAACCATATATCTAATCTGGTCCTGGATATGACCTTAAACTATATGCAGTGGTGAGGCCCCAGCTTGCGGGCTTTGGGGAGTGTGGAGCCACCTTTTAATTGCCATTGCCCCCAGGTCCACTCTGACCCGGAGTGGTAGTACCTGTTAGGGTCCCAACTATGGAAACCGACTTGAAAAACAAAAAAAAATATTTTTTTTTTTCAAAATAACTGGATTCGGCATTAAATAACCTGAAAAGGGTTGATATGCCGTAAAACAAAAACAACCAATCAACCAACGATATATCTAATCCAGAGAGTTTTCTAATATTTTAGATTCTTTTGACTAGGAGTCACCAATTATCAAAGTCCAGAGGCCACTCAAGGATAAAGGTTAATAAGTGTACAGTAGTCAATGGGACATAGTCATAGTGATCGTTAGTAGTGTAAATTTTGTAAATTGGATTACTTAAGAAGATAGATCATCAAGAATTTGTTTACGTTGGACTTGAAGACGACCAAATTGTAGTCAGCTGGAAAGCAGGAAACCAGAAGAGAGTTCCACGGGTGTGCAGTTCTAAGAAAGGAGCTTTGTCCATGGAATCTACGTTTAGGTTTAGGCACAAATAAAGAGTGGGGGAAATTATTGATAGGGGTTTCAGATAGACGAGTATTTTTTATATTAAGGCGTATTGTTACCATATCTGAGCTGGTGCATCTATCACTAGTCTTTCTATTATATGAGGTTCAAAAAAGAGTCTCCAATTTAATAGGTTTCGCACGATCAACCAACCTCCAACGTCTGTTCCATCACCGCAATGTTACACCCCTCTTCCTGTTTTATAAGAACTTTGATAGAATGTGTTCTGATGAACTCATTGCACATACCACCAATAAACTGGTCTATCAGCAAAATTTCGCCCCTTCACTGTAACGGTCATTAAAAGTTTTCTAATAGTTTGTTTGCTGAGACTGCTAGACTTTTCAAAAATTCCCCCTGTTTCTTGTTTTCATGAAGGTTCTAACGTGCGGAAGTTTAAATTTAACTCCAACAGTGAAGATGTGGGATTTTGCTGCTTGTCGGGTTAGTCGGGAATGTGTGCGCCGAAAGTGCACAGGTGCTGTAAGTTCAACAAAACATGTTCCATTAAATTACGTGTAAAAGGGATGCAACACGACAGCAATTATTAGGTTCTTGCATAAGTTCCGGCCGTTTCATTAAAATTTTTATTCAAAAACATGCTTTGATATTTGGCAAAGTGTCATATATCATTAGAAAGCACATATTCTGTTCTACACGATAATGTTCATCGTTTTTTTACTCATAATTTTTTCTCGTTTTTCACAACCATCAAATGGATTATCAAGTAGATAAAAAAAAAATCACATTTTCGACACCTCCTTTTTTTTGTCTTTAATCGACGTCAAAAAGCGAGTGGAGTGACCAAGGATATTTGTGCCGTATATGGAGAAAACGCTATAGCTGATAGAACTGTTCGAGATTTGTTTACCAGATTCAAACACGGTAAGTGACCTCAATGAGGCTCTTCGTTCCGGAAGACCAATCAGGATAGACTAAGACCAATCAGGATAGACTAAGACCAATCAGGATAGACTAAGACCAACTCGGGGTTCTTTTGAAGGAAGACGGCCATCAGACAGGTAAAGAATTGGGTGAAAAGATGAAGTGTGATTTTGAGACAATTTCACGCCACATTGAATCAAAGGGATTCACACAAAACTTAGAGCTTGGATCCCACACGAATTTACTTTTGCTGTTAAAATTCTTTGATTTTCCTAAAACTAACAACAACAAAAAGGGCGGGAATTATGCAGCAATCTAATAAATTAGATATAAATTCAATTCCAAATAAATGAAATAAATTTTAGACAATATTTTTAAGTAGAACAATTAAAACAATTCTATTACTAATAATCACTAACTAACAGAACCTGCGACAATTCCACAGGGAAGTCATTCATATGTAATATATTGATGTTGGCTTTCTATATGTGTTCAGCGTAAATGGAGACGCTCTAATATCATTGTAACGCTTTTGTTAAAACTGCAAAAGTATTTACCTAACTA